>NC_133649.1:173889464-174251390 GCF_009905375.1 Apium graveolens | reverse complement strand
TGTTTTTGGTTTGTTTTGCTTGTTGCTTTATTTTTGTTGTTAATTAACCTTTTACCATGTAAATTTATGTGGCTTGAATCAACCAACAATCCCTTCTCATTTGGTCATGCTTATATCATCCACTTATGTCATCTTCCCACACTTATCTTCTTCTTGTTGGTGTGATGACATCATCATCATTAACCTCTTTGATTACCCTAATTACTTGGCTATGATCTGCTGATCTGTTATTGGTTCGCTTAACTTTCTTCTCGTTTACGTTTGATGGATCATACCCGTTATCTTACTACTTGGGTTCCCTTACCTTTCTCAATACATTATATTCCTTTTGATGATCCCCTCTTATAATCCTTGAATTTAAATATCTTTTTCCTGTTACCTTATACTCAATTCTTTCGGTATCTGGTGGATTTTCGGTAAAAATCAAAGTGTTCGAATTTGGATTCTGACGATCTTTACATACATTATATCCCATATAAAGTACTAATAAGATCTCAGAATATCAATAGAAGAACCCTACATAGTGTGGCATGAAAAGTTTTCTTATTCAGCATAATCAGCAAAATCACTATTCATAAGGGTTTCAAAAAATTCCAAAATTGGGGTTATTACAGTCTCCCCTTCTTAAAAGGATTCCGTCCCGGAATCAGATAGAAAAGTATGGATACTTTCTTAGCATTGCACTTTCTAACTCTCGAGTAAATTTTCCCACAATGTGGTCCTACCACCAAACTCTGCCTAGTTTGATAACCCTTCTCCTAAGCACTTGTTCCTTTTCAATCTATAACCCTTCCTGGTTGCTCCATTTAGGTTACGTCGGGTTGCATGTCTATGCGCTCATATGCCCCTATTTGTCTGGCATCCGAATTATACTTCCTTATATTGATACGTGGAACACGTTATGAACTTGCTACATGTTGTCGGGGTAGGGCTAGCTCATATGCTAACTTCCCAATACGTCTTAATACCTCAAAGGGTCTAACAATTCGTGGGTTTAGCTTTCCTTTCTTTCCGAACCTCATCCATCCTTTCCAAGGGAATACCTATAACACACTAGGTTCCCTACTTCCTATTCCTTGTCCTTTCGTGTCGTCAATCTACTTTTTATGTCCATCTTGGGCTACTACCAGCCGCCCTCTGATTAGATCTATTATATCCTTGGTCCTTTGGACCACTACTGGTCTGAGCATCTTGCGCTCTGTAACATCATCCTATCATAAGGGAGATCGACATTGCCTTCCCTCAAGGATCATAAGGCGATATCTCAATACTGACATATGATCTATTGTCGTAAGAAAACTCAATCCGTGTTAAGTGACCATTTTAAATTCTTTCAAGTCTATTGCACAGACTCTCATCATAGCTTCTAGCATTATAGCTTTTGCTTCTCATACCCATTCTTTCCAGTTCGTAGTCATTACTATCTTCCGTACAGGATACTATTCTAGATATACCTTTACTCGCTAGAGTTTTATAACCTCTTAATAATCGCGTCAACCTTAGTATCACGGACGTGTTAGAATCGGAATACCACCTTACTCGGTACCACTTCATCTCTAGCTGCCTCCATCTTCGAAAGCTTGATCCATCATATAGAAGTAAAGGAATTTGTTGAGAGATCACTATGATCATGAACACTTGTTCTATTGCATAGTTAGTACAGAAGGTGGCCAGCCTTTAGTACTTGACAAGCAATTAAACAACATGTGGTATCCTACTAGGCTTCTATCACACAGATAGATAATCATTCGGCAATACCTCCCCTTTGGAAGGGTTGTTCTTCTCAGCTTACATGAAATGAAAAGAAGAGAAAAGAACGAACTGAAGAGAATTGTATATACGTAAAAAAATTTATTGCCATAAAATATCTGGATTGGAATCTACCTCTGAACTATAGAGATTTGTCATAGGAGAACAAAACATATATGTATTTATATCAACATCAAGTATTATAGCATCGTATTTCACATGCCTAAATATTTTGCTATTCCGTCCATCATTCTATGGACCCATGCTCTTCCTCGAGCTTATACACAATCACCTTTGAAACTCCCTCGATATCGAAAATCGAATCTGGGATCTCATTCTAGACATCATCGTTACTAGAATTCTATGCTTGCATCGCAACCTTCCTCGTATAGTAATACGACTCTCTATTGATAAGAAGGAATAAATATTCAATAGGTAAATAATCGACCTAGTTTTTCTATCAAAGATAACTTATACGTCAACACGACCCGATTAGTGGTACTCAATCTCAACATCCATTCCAATACAACTCTCACGGTTGTAAGTAATCAGCTCATTACTCGTAGAATCATTTCTGCATTACTGTGGTCCACCGTTGACCTACTGTAGTCATTCGTTTTCCATGAGGTCTTAATAGCTAACCATACGTAGTCCATACATATCGTATCGAATTCTTCTAAGGAGGTAACATGATCACCGTTCATGATTCATGAAGAACACTCCTGAACTTGACGTACATATGACATGAAGCAGATAAAATTGCAGAAGAGTTTCAATGAAAGCAACGATAGCAGGTTAATACCATTATTCCATATGTCTTTATTAGGAGACATGAAGTTCAAAGGTTCATTTAGTCCTTTCGTAACATGGTCCTGGCTTATCTTAAGATAGTACCTTCTAAGATAGATAGCCCGCTCATGGCGATTATACGAATTAAACCTTTACCAAACTACTATTACGGTTGGGTATTGCACAGTCATCAGAAGGAATGTCAATCTTCTAAACCATAATACAACCTTCACAGCTTTAACCATCATCACTGTATTCCTTTGGCACAAGCGCCTATAATTATCCTCTTACCTTTAAAGTGTCGGCCACCTCTTTGGCCTTTCCTGATAGTAAAATTTCCTTACAGTCAATGTCATTTTAACCACCTCGAAATAAATTTTCTACCTCATTTCAATCACTGCTTATGTGAAGTTGTTTTCCTTAAAATCTGATGAGTAAAAAAAAATATCATTATTTTTCCATAATTTATTGCCTCAGTCTTTAGAGGTTAATCACTGTCATGACTGACTCTCAATCATACTTATAACATCTTTTATCTTAGGTCCTAATTGCCCTGAACAATTTCGACCTTTACTGGTTCGATCCATACTTTCTCCTGGTTTAACACGTGCCCCACTTGGCATCATTATAATTACGTCATATTTCCTTTATCAACATTTCTATTCTTGAGAATTTTGAATATTACCTTTCTCCTTGTAAAACCTCTAAGGTTATCCTTGAATCGTTCCTCCTGTATTCCCTAGATAAAGGGCATATCAAGATACCATTTATTAATACCAGAATCATTGTCTATATACTTCTGAAAAATTTCTCCACTGATTCTTAAAGGTTGTTATTACCTTAATCCTTTCCAATTCATACTGTCAAAACTCATACTATCCCTATTAAGGGTGAAATGCCAACCTTTATGCATTCCCCTAGGATTCATTTTAAGTTACCGATGTTCTATCCTTAATTCCACCTTTAAAAAGGTACATGCATCCTTCTATGGATAAATCTAATATATCCCTGATAAGGGTGTCTTATTCCATCATTCCCACCTCGATAGTATATGCTGAATTTCACAATAACATCTGTATTCAAAATGAGGTCAATCAATATGGCCTCCAAAAGATAACAACGGTTATCCGCTTTTCTTGCCTAAATTGGGTAACGATAACAAGGATATTCTGGAAGATATTGGTCGTGTTCAACGTGAACTTCTTCTTAATAATTCCTTATTTACTTGTTGTTTATCTCAACAGTCATCTCAATGTTGGGATATCTTTCATACCTGGCGTCTCCCTTTCTGGGTATCAAGCCACCGGTCTTACACTTCACATTCTTGAAGGTCACTCCTTCATCCAATTTTCCTAATTTCTTACTTTCTTGTCTCCTCAGTCTATCCGCGTCTCATTATTTATCCTTCGAACTATCTCAAGGTTTCCTCGAATCCTCCCAACTTAAAGGGGATAAAATACATGTATCTCTTATGCCTTCAACCGTCAACTTTAACTCATGGTGAATCACCCTCATCCTGACGATCATATACTTTTCTATTTCTATTACTATGAGTCTTTAGGGTTTCCTCATACCCAACTCCCTTATCATTCCTCAAACTCTATTGCCTTTATATCCCTTTATACTCCTTCCCTTTTTTTAGTCTTTTATTTTTCATTTCTATTACAACCATTACATGAACCAACATAACATAAGCATTGATTTCAAACATCCCGTCATTCTGGATTCGTGTCCTCAGAACGAATCTTGACAACTTTTACAACTTAGATTCATAATTCATCATACTCGTATGCCTTTGTTCTGGCTCTAAAGCTTTTACACTATCTCCATAACCTTGGGATTTACTTTCTCGAAAACAATTGACTGAACTTTAATCAGTTTATCATAACCTCTTGCTCCGTGCCTTTCTTGGTCTTTCACCAGTGGGTGGTCTCTCTCTTAGGAGGTAAGTGACAAAACAGTCTTTTGTGATTCGTCAATCATTTAGAATCTCAAATGATTCCTATATTTCCTTTAGCCAGGCTCTTGCCTCCACTGGCTCAGCTTGTTCCTTGGAACTCTGAGAGCTTAGCGACTTAAAGAACCTGAAAGAATTTCTCACCGCATTGTTTCCTCAGGGTGGTAGTTGGGGATAATAGTCTAAGTTCTGTCTAAAAAGGTCCATAAATTGTCATATAGGAGTACCGTCTCGGGTCTCCTTTCCTTACTCGACTTCCGCTTCCTTAGTCTGAACGTTCCCTCCTTCTCCCCATAATCGGGGTCATCCTACATGTTTTAAATCCTCATTTTCCACTCCATTATGTTATGGGTTCCTTCTATCTTGATGGCGACCTCCCTAACTATCACGTTCAGGGTTTGCTCTAAATCTTATTCCTCAAACTAGCTTTCATCTAAGATCTCATCTTTAAGCTCTTGAACATTTGGAACCCAAATTCTGTAGGAATATCTCATTATTCCCTTATCATCTTTCTCGGTATTAATCTCTTATCTATTTGTTGGCTCTCTGTCTTCATTCATCACTTTTTCTGGCACAATATGTTTTTTCCAATATTTTGGGTTGTATTGCAATCTCAAACAGCTTTTCGGTACCGGCTCCGGTTACGTTCACTTCTATTTCCATTTTCTCAAAATCTCTTATCAACTCTCTTAGAGACAATATCATCTTGAGTTTCTCCTTTCTACTAAGGGCATTAGCCACCATTTTGGCTTTCCCTGGATGATAAAGAATCTCATAATCGTAATCCTTGATTAGCTCTAACCACCTCATTTGGCGCATGTTGAACTTTTTCTGCGTGAAAATGTACTAGAGCACTTATGGCTTGTGTAAATCTCGCACTTCTCTCCATTCAAGTAGCGCCTCCAATCTTTAGGGCAAAACTATTGCAACGAGCCCAAGCTCATGGTGGGGATATCGAATTTTATATTCCCTTAATTATCTTGACGCGTACACGATTACCTTGTTGTGTTGTATAAGAAGCACCCTAATTCCTTATGCGAAGCGTCACTACACATCACAAAATCTCCTTTTCCATCCGGCAACGCCATCATAGGGGTCGTCACAAAATCTCCTTTTCTCCTCCGAGACGACAGAGACTTCCAGCGAGAGCGGAGGAGATGATGATATGGATGTCGAGGGCACCTCTGCTCCTTAGAGCTTTTTCAGCCCTGCGCGGCTTATTTATTTTATCTTATCTTTGAGACTTTGTTTATCAGACTTTGTATTATTTATTCGAACCAGTTTTATTTATTGAACTTTATGCTTTCATCCTATGCACTTGGTTTACTTGTCTTGTTACTGGAATTCAAACATATTTGAAAACTTTCTGAATTTCACAAACTATTGGGATTCATCCCTTACACAGGTCTTAATAAACCTCAAAATAAAACTAAAATATGTAAATCCTAAGCAAGCAAAGCTTTAAGGTGATTTTCAACCTACTTGTCATCTTGACAAGTGAGAATCGTGCTCAACCGCCTTACACATAATAAATCTTCAGGTTTTGCGCGTTCCAAGTTCTCGGGACTTCAAAACCATCCATAGTCTCAAGCTTATAGGTTCCTCTACCTTGAACACTCCTGACCTTGTATGGCCTTTCCCAATTTGGGGCAAGCTTCCCTTTCTATCCTACACCAGAAGCTTCCACCTTCCTCAAGACTAAGACACCCTGTTTGAAGAACCTTTCTTTAACCCTTAGGTTGTAGTAGAACGAAGCCTTTTTATGATATTCCACTATCTTCGCATGTGCCTCATCTCACACTTCATCAATTAGATCCAGGGCTAACTTTTGTCCTTCCTCATTTTCCTCAGCATTGAAAGCTTGAATCCTGGGGGAGGAATGTGATATCTCTACAAGAATAACTACTTCTGCCCCATATGCTAACATGAAGGGAGTTGCTCCAGTCGTGACTCTACAGGTAGTCCTATAGGCCCATAGTATTAGGAGTATTTCATCCACCCAGTTATTCCTAGACTTCTCGATCCTCTTCTTTATTCCATCCAGGATTATTCGATTCGCCACTTCCGCTTGCCCATTAGCTTGCGGGTGAGCCACAGAGGTGAATCGTAATTTAATTTCATTTTCCTCACAATACTTCTTGAATTCCTCATTGTTGAACTGTGTTCCATTGTCAGTGACTATGTTAGATATATTTGATAATGTCATGGCTAATATGTTTTATGTTTAGCTTTCAGATCTTACTTGAACAGGATAAATCAGTACTTAACTGTTGATCAGTACTTATACTGGAAGTCAGGACTTAAGGATATCAGTACTTATGTTATCAGGAGATAATCATCAGAAGATAGATATCAGAACTTAAGTGCTGAAGGACGATCAGATAAGGACAGTAGCTGATTAAAGGAAAGAAGATCAAGATAAACATAAGAAGAGATATGCATGAAGAAAGAATTCTGTAAAGAATGGAATACTTGGAAGAAAAGATATCTGATTGATATATTTTAGGAAGTAGAATTATATTCCATATAAATTAGCGATTATCTTGTAACTGTGTAGTATATAAACACAGACATAGGGTTTACACTATAAGTTTTATCATTATTAGAGAAGATTATTCATTGTAACCCTAGCAGCTCTCGTGATATTTGTTCATCACTGAGAGGTAACAGTTCCATACTGTAACAGAGTTTATTGTTTCAATAAAGTTTGTTTTCTGTTACTTAAGTTCTTAAAGTTCGATTTGAGTGTACTATACACTGTATTCACCCCCTCTATAGTGTGTGTGTGACCTAACAATTGGTATCAGAGCCTATCTGTTAACATACATACAGTTAAAGATCCAAACACAATCATGTCGGACACAGAAACTCCAACTAAGCCTACCAAAACTGAGGAACCACCAAAGACACAAATTCAGAGTCGGTACGAGACCATCAGAGTTCCCATACTGAGACCATCTGAATATCCCATATGGAAGGTAAGGATGACCATGTTCCTAGAAGCAACAGATCCAGAATACCTTGATAGAATCAAGGAAGGCCCTCACAAACCAACCAAGCTCGCTGTTGCAGTTGCAGGTGAAGCAGCAAAGACCGTACCAAAGGAGAAGAGTGATTATACTGCTGAAGACATAGCATCAATTGCTAAGGATGCTAAGGTATGACACTTACTGCATAGTGCCATTGATAATGTAATGTCAAACAGGGTAATCAACTGCAAGACTGCTAAGGAGATATGGGATGCTCTGGAAACAAGGTGTCAGGGAACTAACACAATTAAGAAGAACAGGAAGACAATACTCACTCAAGAGTATGAACACTTTGACTCAAAGACTAATGAGTCATTGAATGATTTATATGATAGATTTTTTGTCAAACTTTTGAATGATTTGTCATTGGTTGATAAAGAGTATTATCTTGAAGATTCAAACCTTAAGTTCCTGTTAGCTCTTCCTGAATGCTGGGATTTGAAGGCAACGACAATAAGAGACAACTACAATCTTGATGAAACAACTCTTGACGAAATCTATGGAATGCTCAAGACTCATGAGCTGGAGATGGAACAAAGAAGCAAGAGGAAAGGAGGAAAGGAGGAAAGTCAAGGACAGTTGCTCTTAAGGCTGAAGAAGAATTCCCCAAAGCAGCTTCCTCAAAGAAAGACAAGGGTAAAGCTCTTTTCATAAAGTCTGATACTGAGTCATCAAGTTCTGAGAGTGATGATGACTCAGATTCTGAAAGCTTGCCTGAGACTGATGCTGATGAGGAGATGATGAAGCTGTGTGCTCTTATGGTGAAAGGAATCACAAAGATTGCATACAGGAAGTTTAGGAAGGGAAAGAAGTTTTCCAGGAAAGGCATAAGTTCTGATAAGAAGAATTTCAGAAGATCTGAAGGCAGAGGAGGAAAGTCTGACAGAGGAGATTACACCAATGTTAAATGCTATAACTGTGGTGAGAAAGTCCACATATCTCCTGATTGCAAGAAGGTAAAGGGTGACAAAGGCAAGGCTCTTGTCACAAATTAGAAAAGCTGGACAGACACCTCAGACTCTGAAAGTGAGGAAAACTATGCATTGATGGCAAATGCTGATAAAGAAAGTGCTGAGAGCAGTTCTGAAGCTGCTGAAAGAAAGGTACCTCAGACTACTTATGCTTTTCATACTGATGATATTAATGAGTTGAGAAGATATCTTAAAACCATGTTTGTTAGTTATAGAGATCAAACTTTAACATGTGAAAGATTAACTTCTGAAAAACTTGCATTTAAGAAAAGAAATGATTTCTTAGAAAAAGAGTTAGTCATGTTCCATCAAACTCAGAAGGATAGAGATGATGCTTTTTATGTTAGGAATGAAGTGCTAAAAATAAATGAATCTCTAAAAACTGAGTTAGAAAAGGAAAGAGAGATTATCAGGACTTGGACTAACTCTAGCAAAACAACTCAAAATTTGCTAAGTAGTGGAAACTGGAAAGAGGGCTTAGGTTATGGAGAAGATAAGAATGATAAAGGAACTGAAGAAATTAAGTCTGTTGATAAGCAAAAGCCAAAGTTAAAACCTGTTAAGTTTGTAACTATAAAGTCTGAAAATGAAAAATCAGAAGTTACAAAGAAATTAACTTCTGACAAATTAAAACAGGAAAAGACAGCTGAAGTGAACATAGGCTTAATGACAAAGAAGCAGCTTAAGCATAAGCTGAAAGATGTTAAGAATGCAAACAAGGTAAAATCACCTAAAAAAAATAGGAATGGAAAGGAAGGTGTGAATAAAAGCAATAATTATAAACCTGTTCCTGATGCTTCTAGGAAAACATGTCATAACTGTGGAAGTTCTAACCATCTGGCTGCTTTTTGTAGGAAGAATAAGAATATTAATTCCTTACCTTCAAAGTCAGGAGTTAAGAGTCAGTCTGTTAGATACAAACCACAAAATCCTTGTTTTCATTGTGGTAGTTTATGGCATTCCATTTATACTTGTAAGGAATATCATAGCTTGTACTATGATTATTATCAAATAAAACCTTCTTTGAAGAAAGTTTCCATTGTTCCTTCTAGTGTAAATTCTGATTCAAAGTCTGATAGTGTAAGTTCTGATAAGAAAAATGTTAACATAAACTCTGATGCTAAATCCGCTGCAAATGTTAACAAACTTAATAAGGCCAAAGGATCCAAGCAAGTCTGGGTCCTTAAAACTAATAATTAGTGGTCTTTGTGATTGCAGGGCAACAGGAAAAATATTCTAGTTCTGGACAGTGGATGTTCAGGACATATGACTGGAAATAAGGCCCTGCTATCAGACTTTGTGGAGAAAGCTGGCCCAAGTGTTTCTTATGGAGATGGCAACATTGGAAAAACATTGGGATATGGCAATATCAATCTTGGAAATGTCATAATTAAATAAGTAGCTCTGGTCTCAGGACTTAAACACAATCTACTGAGTATAAGTCAAATCTGTGACAGAGGTTATCATGTTGATTTCTTTGAAAAACACTGTGAAATTGTGAGTAAATCTAAAGGCAAAGTTGTTCTGAAAGGATACAGGCGTGGTAACATTTATGAAGCTAAGCTTTCAACAAGTACTGATGGTTCTGCAATATGTCTGATGAGTAGAGCATCAATTGAAGAAAGCTAGAATTGGCATAAGAAACTCTCTCATTTAAATTTCAACAATATAAATGAACTGGTCAAGAAAGATCTTGTGAGAGGATTGCCAAACACAGTATTTGCTCCTGATGGTCTTTGTGATTCATGTCAGAAAGCCAAACAAAGAAAATCTTCATTCAAGAGCAAGACTGAATCATCAATTCTTGAGCCTTATCATCTACTACATGTTGATCTATTTGGTCCAGTAAATGTCATGTCTATTGCAAAGAAGAAGTATGCGTTGGTCATAGTGGATGAGTTCACCAGATATACATGGGTGTATTTCTTGCATATAAAAAGTGAAACTGCATCAATCTTGATTGATCATGTCAAACATCTGGATAAAATGGTCAAAGATTCTGTGAAAGTTTTAAGGAGTGATAATGGCACTGAGTTCAAGAATTTGATAATGGAAGAGTTCTGCAAAAGCCATGGAATAAAGCAGGAATTTTCTGCTCTTAGAACTCCACAGCAAAATGGAGTTGTTGAAAGGAAGAATAGAACTCTCATTGAAGCTGCACGTACAATGCTTGAAGAAGCAAAGCTTCCAACCTATTTCTGGGCTGAAGCTGTGCAGACTGCTTGTTTTACTCAAAATGCAACACTCATTAACAAGCATGGAAAAACACCATATGAGATGGTGAAGAAAAAGAAGCCAAATCTGAAATACTTTCATGTATTTGGATGCAAGTGTTTTGTTCTCAAGACTCATACTGAACTGCTATCAAAGTTTGATCTAAAAGCTGATGAAGGAATCTTTGTTGGATATCCACTTTCCACAAAAGCCTTCAGAGTCTATAATTTGAGAACAACAGTAGTCATGGAATCTATCAATGTCTCTTTTGATGACAAGAAGATTACTGGTCTTGAAGATTTCATTGACCATGATCAGCTGAGATTTGAAAATGAAGACTCAAATTCTGATACTGAAAATCCTGAAAGTCTAAGTCCTGATACTGTAAACTCTGATGGATTAAACTCTGATGTTATTGAAACTGTGGTAACTACGTCAAAGGAAGATGCACCTATGTAGGGGGAGCATACTCAAGATCCTACCTCATCTCAAGAAACATCAGAACATGCATCTGGCTCTTCAAGTTCTGATTCGTCAAGTTCTGATAAGCCAAGTTCTGATAGTGCTGAAAATCTAAATACTGAAGAATCCAACTCAGAGAGCATAGTTTCAGGGGGAGCATCAGAAAATGAAAATGAAGATAGCATGGATCATGGGGGAGCATCCAGTTCTAGAGAAAACCTTCCATCTGCAAGGAAGTGGACAAAATCACATACACCTGATTTGATAATTGGAAATCCTGATGCAGGTGTCAGAACTAGAACAGGTACTTCAAATGAATGTCTCTACAATTCTTTTCTCTCTCAGACTGAGCCAAAGAAAGTTGAAGAAGCTCTTCAAGATGCTGATAGGGTGCAAGCAATGCAGGAAGAGTTGAATGAATTTGAAAGAAATAAAGTCTGGACCCTAGTACCAAGACCAAAGAATAGATCTGTTGTTGGTACAAAGTGGGTATTCAGAAACAAAACTGACAGTGATGGCATAATTACAAAGAATAAGGCAAGGCTGGTTGCAAAAGGATATTCTCAACAGGAGGGAATTGATTATGATGAAACATTTGCACCAGTTGCTAGGTTAGAAGCCATAAGGATATTCTTGGCTTATGCTGCTCACAAAAAGTTTACTGTCTTTCAAATGGATGTGAAAAGTGCTTTTCTCAATGGAGAATTGGAGGAGGAGGTATATGTTGAACAACCTCCAGGTTTTGTAGATACCAAACATCCAGATTATATCTACAGGCTTGATAAAGCACTTTATGGACTTAAGAAAGCTCCTAGAGCATGGTATGAGACTTTAGCTCAGTTTCTTCTGGAAAGTGGATTCAACAGAGGGACAATAGACAAAACACTGTTCTACCTCAACCATGGAAACGACTTACTTCTGGTCCAGATTTATGTTGATGATATCATTTTTGGATCTACAAATGATAAACTTTGCAAAAAGTTTGCCAAACTAATGCAGTCAAGATATCATATGAGTATGATGGGGGAACTTAGCTATTTTCTGGGCCTTCAAGTCAAGCAGAATGAGGAAGGCACTTTTATTTGTCAAACCAAGTACACCAGAAACTTGCTGAAGAAATTTGGAATGCAAGATTGTTCAAGTGCATCCACTCCAATGGCCACTGCAACAAAACTGGATAAGGATACCGGTAAATCAGTAGATATTACTGACTACAGAGGTATGATTGGCTCTCTACTCTATCTAACTGCTAGTAGACCTGATATCATGTATGCTACCTGTCTTTGTGCAAGATTTCAAGCAGATCCAAGAGAACCTCACTTAACAGCTGTGAAAAGAATCTTTAAGTATCTTAAAGGAACAGCTGCTCTGGGATTATGGTACCCTAGAGAATCAGATTTTAAACTAATAGGTTACTCAGATGCAGATTTTGCAGGTTGCAAAATTGACAGGAAAAGCACAAGTGGAAGCTGCCAATTTCTTGGAGGCAGATTGGTTTCTTGGTACACCAAGAAACAAAAGTCAATTTCCACATCAACTGCAGAAGCAGAGTATATTGCTGCAGGAAGCTGTTGTGCACAGATTCTTTGGATGAAGAATCAGTTACTGGATTATGGGTTAACATATTTCAAAATCCCTATTTACTGTGATAATCAAACTGCTATTGCTATGACAGGTAATCCAGTTCAACACTCTATGACAAAGCACATCAGCATCAGGTACCACTTCATCAGGGAACATGTGGATGAAGGTACAGTGGAATTGCATTTTGTTCCCACAGATCAACAACTAGCAGATATCTTCACAAAATCATTGTGTGAAGCTACTTTTACAAGATTGGTAAATGAACTTGGAATGGTTTCAGGTTCTTTCTCTAAATCTGCTTAGTCTTGTTCTGTGTTATCAAACTTTATGCTCAGTACTTACAGAATTAATCTCATTGTGTATTCTGTGCTTAATTGATAAATGTCTTTAAGTACTGACTGTTGTCTGATATATGTTTCTAAACTCTGATAAGTGATATGTCTGTTCAAGTACCTATTCAATCCTATGAGGATAACTGTGCTAGATACTGACCTAGTAGTCTTCAATAAACAAATGATTCCATGTAAGAAGTAATTATTTCAGTGGAAATCTTATGACACTAGCAAATTTTGATAATTGAGCTTAGTTAAGTTTACTTTGTATATCTTATTACTAAGTCACAAATTAGAATAATGCTACTCATCTGTTAAGTTCTGATACTAGTAAAACTGCTGAATGTACTAAGTGCTGATAAACCTCACTTATCAAAAGAAAAAGCAAAAAGATCAAAGAATAAAATCAGGTACTCCTTTGAGATCTAGAGTAAAAATGTGGAAGGGACGACCCAAGTGCATTGCTGGTATTAAGTAAATATGCATTAGAAAAGCAAAATATTTTCTTGGTGACTTTTCACACTCTATGATTACTGGAGAAATACTCTGATAATAGCATAAATTCTGATAAACAGTCGTGACTCACTTACACTGAGAAGCCACTGTAAAATAGAATTTCAAAAGATGCATAAAATTAGCATAAAACAGTTGAGGTGGACTCAAGCATGAACTCATTCATCAGTAGGTTTCAGGACAATGACAGCTCTTTAGCAAAATTTTAGTTATGCCTTATTTCTAAGATGTACTGAAGTGACTCAGACTTTACTCTTTGTCTGTTATTTAGCTTAATGCACACACTAATCACTCCATATGAATGATGAAAATTACTGTGGTGGTCTATGTTATTTTAGATAAACAGTCACTGTGTCACTTTGCACAAATTCTGAGGACAAGTTCTAGTTACACGTTCTAATGATTAAGTTCTGACGTCTATAACTCAGAACTTGTATGAGGATTTACTAAGATGGGCATTCCTTTTTCGAGTTAAGAAATTATGTTCTGATGACTGTTAAGTTCTGATATAAGTCTAAGTTCTGATATTACAGTCTAATGTTTTACTTGACTTATCTGTGAATAAAACTTGATAACAGTCTCAGTTAATAATTGAATATGTTAAAGTGGAAGATTAATAGTCACTATGGTTAGGGTTCATGGTATTTGTACCTGAACAGTCCAATGTTACTTGTTTCTTGTGCGCTTTAAACCATGTTTCCTCTTTCCAATGAATGTTATTCTTTTTCAAAGTCTAGGGAGACGAGGTAGAATTAATTCTACCTGTCAGCATTCAATTTCTTTGCGTCTCCTGGCATTCTTTTGCCTATATAAGCAACCACTTCACATCACCCTTCCCATCACACTTTTATCACAAACTCACTCTCGTTTTTCATTTATCATCACAAATGGCTGAATTTGGCTGGTTCTACAATTATGGTGATGAGACTGTTCATGTCTTTTTGAATGGAATTCCAAATCCATACCCTATCACCAACATTCCTCACAATCTCTGGATTCAATTTCCAGAGGTTATCAAACGTGATCTGGTGGCCGTTCGAAGAGAACTTCATCTTCATCGTCTCCGCCAGCAAGAGCGAATCATCCGACTCGCCATTCTGTTTGTCGAGAGTAGGAAGAAAAAGATGACTTAATCTCGTCTTCTTCCTGTTTTTCTTCATCATCAGCTTTGTCAGGCTTCTTAGCTAGGACTAAGGCTGTTGATGTTAGGTTTAGAAGCTTAGGGAAAATCTTGTATAAGTATTGATGTAATTTCCATTTTATGAATGTATTGTCTTGATATATTAATGAAAGTTGTTTTTACTTCAAGATTTTGTCTCTGAGTGATTTTATCTTGTGTTGATAAATCCTGATTGATATTCTGAAGACCATATAAATTTTGTTTTCTATTAAGTTCTGATTCGTTTTCAGCACTTACTTATCTAATTTATCTTGGTCATTTTCATGTGATGTATTTTCAGAATATTAATGATGCAGTGAAAAATAATTCAATCAGTGATAACGGTTTCAATTTTGAATTAAAACTGTTTCTCTTGATAAATGGAACGGTTTTTCCTTGAAACTAGGCAAATGGGTAAGTAATGATTCCTGTTTTCTCGAGCCCAGTAGCTGTCCGTTATTATTGCATGTCTGACAGGTGTCCAACGGTAACATTTTTGTTCAGAGTATAAGTACAACAGAGAGAAGATTTCTTTAATCTTTTATTTTCTTCATATTTTATCTCTCTCCTTACTTTTACTCTCTTTCTCTTTATTTCACACGTTGGTTTTTCATACAGACATTATATCAAACACCTAACAGGCATACTTGAATCTCAATTTTTTCACATGGAACCAAAGGATTTAATCATTGATGGAGCTAAGTTTGTCCCCAACAACTATGCTGCAGTTCTTGATCACACTGAAGCTCCATCTGAATTGCACTTTATGCAAGATCTTCTTGCACATAGTGAGGTTGAGTATGCACATAGTGGGTGATTCATCCTTTGTAGTCACTCCTGGTACAGTACGCAGGGCTTTACATCTTCCAGAAGATTGTACTTTCTCAATTCCAGAGGACTCAGCCCTTCGGGAGTTAATGGCTGAATTGGGATATGAAAAGAGTCTGACGAAACTTGGACAGTTGAAACGGGCTAATATCAGAAGAGAATGGAGTTTCTTCTTTGATTGCATCACCAAAGCTTTTGGGAACAAATGTTCGAATTTTGATGCTATTCCAATTATGAGTCAGCACATCGGGTATGCAATTATCAATCAAACTCATTTTGATTTTGCAACTGCTTTAATTGGTTTTATTGGGGATAGGATGACAGAGGATCGAGATGTTGTTTATTTTGCTAGATTCTGTCAACTTATTTACACTTATTGTACTGATGAACCTCATTTAGTCAGCACCCAAACCCCACCTTTTAAGGTTGCAAAACGATACTTTAATGACCTGGTAAATGCTGATACTAAAAAAAAAGTGGTTAGACCATTACAGATTCCTCAGTCTGTAAAACAGATCCTAGTAAATGCTGATCCTGATACTTATAGATCTGTTTACTCTGATGTCCAACCAACTCCAAACACCCAAAATCCATCAACCTCAGTACCTACCTCTCATTCTACTCAACCTACCCTCAGAACATATCTCAAATCCTATCTCTCCACTTCACAGACTGCTCAACCTTCATCTTCAGCACCTACTGTGAAATCTTCATCTTCCAAGCCAAAGAGGACAAAGAATGTTCCTCAAACACCTCAAAAGAGAAGGAGGATTGCATTGAGAGATGAATCTGATTCTGAGGAACCGGTTCCTGCTAGAGAACCTGTTGTAACTGAAGCTGAGAACGAGATTTCTCAGAAGGATTCTGAAATTAGGGGTTCTAGGCTTCTCAAGAGGCTTAGACGAATGACAGTTCCTGAAACTCCCAAGGAATCCAAATCAACAAGGAAGTACAAGAAACAGAGGGCACAAAGGCCAGTTTCAGATGATGAAGAGGAAGCAGCTAAGGAAGGGGATCAGGAATCTCTGATCTCACAAGATAAGGAATTTGCTCCAGTCACTTCTTCTCCATCAACTCCATCTCAGGAAGCTGTACCTGACAAGGCTAACTCACCATCTGTGTCTCTTGTTGATCCAGGAACAAGTGCTGATATTGATGTTCAACACTTGGTTGTGTCTGAAGTATTTCTCTTAGAAGCTCCAACAACAAATAATCCTTCCACAACACCTGTTACTGATGCTGTTCAAACTCCAGAGTTATCAACAACACCTTCTCTGCATCAAGATGCTGATGATCAGACTTTAGGTGAGCATCAGGATATGGCTGTTGATCAGAACTTAGTATCAGATCAGCAATTAGAGGATGCTGAAGCCTCCATTGCTACTCATACTGTTGTCTTATCAGAAGATACTGATTCTTTAAGTTCTGATGCTGCAAATGCTGGAGATACTGGTGATGCTGCTCCAACTGTAGATGCTGATGAAGCAGGTCCTTCAGGACATACTCCTCAACAGACTCTTCCTAAGTCTGAACTGGTAAAGAAGTTTGTTATCGGGGAAGCACCAGTACCTTGAAGTGAAACTCCTGCAGGTCAGGAGTGGACTAAGGAATGGAACTCAGTTTCATGTGTTCCAACTGAAAAACATCTTGCTGAGCACTTGACTAAAGCTGATGAAATGTTAAATTCTGATGATTTTAAAACCCAGCTTAGAGTCACTGCATTGAGTACTAAACATCTACAAGGTCTTCATTCAACTACTCATGCAGAGCTACACAAGATTCAGGAGAACTTTATCAAACAGGAACAAGTTTGGAAAATTGATAAGAAAAAGTTCTTTCAACCTACCATTGACAGGATTGCTTATATTGAGAAAACTCAAGAGAAACAACAAGCTCAGATTGATGAAATTCTGACAAATCAAGCTTCTCAGCAATCGCAACTTACTGAAATCCAATCCGCAGTGGAATTACTTATCTCTCTTTTACTACCTGCTGATGCCAAAAAGGGGGAGAAGGTAATTAAGTCCAAATGCAAAACTAACAAGACACTGCAAGGAAAGGATGATGGAAATGATGATCAAGGATACTCTGGAATGGGTAGTGGTCATAGTCAAGGTAGAAGGTTTACATCAAGACAAGCTAGTCACAGGACAAGTTCTGATAATGGGAAAAGAATAAGTTCTGCTGCTGGTAAAAGGATAAGTTCTGATGAACTTCTAGATCTTGATGAGGAAATGTCAAGACAGTTATTTCTTCAAGAAAATCCAGGAATGGACTTGGAAAGTTTAAAGGAAGAAGAAGCCAGACTTAAATCAGAGAAAGTCACATCTAAATCTGAAGCTTCTGGTAAAAAATCACTTCCAAAACTCAAAGGCATTGTGATTAAAGAAAGGACACATACTGAAGCAACATTGGCTAGATCACAACCACAGATAGATCCAAGATCCAAGGGTAAAGAAAAGGTTGGTGAACCTATCAAGGTTTATGTACCTCCTGAGGAAGAAGAAATTACTGATAAAAAGGATGATCTTGCTCTGACTTCAAGAAAAGTTCTTAAAACAACCTCTGACATGGCTCAAGTTGTTCAGAGTCAAGAAATTGTAAGTTCTGATATTCAGAAGAAGCAAGTAACCTCTGACATAGCTCAAGTTAACTTGATATCAGAAAATAGATCAAAGACACTCCTACCAGGATTCACTAAAGCAAAACAGACTCAATCTTTGAAGACTACTGCAAGTGGTTTTGAAGCAAGAGTAGTTACTAGAATGGAAGCTAGAGATAAAACTGGATTGGGAAGTGCTGATGAAAGAAGAGTACACAACACTACCGATGATCCAACTTCCTTGAGTGAACCAGGTATTGGAGCAACTCTTGAGAGATTGAATCAACTGGAATATGTACAGATGGTTTACCATACCTACTTGAAAGAATACATCATGTTGTATTTCATGACAGATGGTAGGGTTTATCATATAAGACAAAATGCCATTCCATTGAAGTATTTTGAAGAATTGGAGCATGTACTTTTCTTACTTCAAGTGGATGACAGAATAACAGGGACTGCTGCAAACTACTTAAAAGAACAGATTCAGAGACAGAAAAGGCTTTATTCTATTAAGTCTGGCAGCATATATGTTCCAAAGTACAGAGATCACAATGGTGATATTGTTGATATGAAGCCTAATACTGCACAGATCAGAACATATCTTGGTATTAAGGGACTTGAATTCAATCTAGAGTCTGACAAAGCTTATGTCATAAGACTAGATCAGGAGTTGAGAAAAACAAAGATCAATGATCTTAGAGCTGCAATCTTTCAAACTGGTGAAGATATTGCAGAGCTTAAAGATGTCAAAAGGAGAATGATTGATGAACTCAGATATGCTGAGAAATGTTTGTTGAAGAACTATCTCAGAACAACTCCTGACATCAGAGAGATCAGAGAATGATGAAGCCAAGTCGAAGATCTACAACTGCTTAAATTCAGATATTTATACAGACTGAAGTTGTTATCAGAAGTTGAAATTGGTAAAAGCTTTAAGGACTGTAAGTTGTAGTTATCTAGTCTAATTCTCATGCATTTGTACTTAATGTTTTTGACATCATCAAATATTTGTTAAACTTGTATATTATGTTAATTTACAAGTTGGGGGAGATTGTTAGATATATTTGATAATGTCATGGCTAATATGTTTTATGTTTAGCTTTCAGATCTTACTTGAACAGGATAAATCAATACTTAACTATTGATCAGTACTTATACTGGAAGTCAGGACTTAAGGATATCGGTACTTATGTTATCAGGAGATAATCATCAGAAGATAGATATCAGAACTTAAGTGCTGAAGGACGATCAGATAAGGACAGTAGCTGATTAAAGGAAAGAAGATCAAGATAAACATAAGAAGAGATATGCATGAAGAAAGAATTCTGTAAAGAATGGAATACTTGGAAGAAAAGATATCTGATTGATATATTTTAGGAAGCAGAATTATATTCCATATCAATTAGCGATTATCTTATAACTGTGTAGTATATAAACACAGATATAGGGTTTACACTATAAGTGTTATCATTATTAGAGAAGATTATTCATTGTAACCCTAGCAGCTCTCGTGATATTTGTTCATCACTGAGAGGTAACAGTTCCATACTGTAACAGAGTTTATTGTTTCAATAAAGTTTGTTTTCTGTTACTTAAGTTCTTAAAGTTGGATTTGAGTGTACTATACACTGTATTCACCCCCTCTACAGTGTGTGTGTGACCTAACATTCTGCCTCATTATTCGTGGTAGGAAAATCTAACTTTATAGTGTATTCAGTCAGAAAACCATTGGGGCTTTGTAGAACAAGTACTGCTCCACTTGAATTTGTTTTTGATGCCCCATCAAAAATAGAGCACCCAAAACTCCTTATTCTCGCCTTTTTTCTCTTCACCCTTATTTTCTTGGAGTATATCTCCCTCCTTCCTCCCGACTTCTTGGTTGTCAATGGTACATTCGACCACGAAGTCAGCCAAATCCTGAGCTTTGATCGACGTTCTAGGCTTGTACTTAATATCAAACTCTCCAAATTTAATGGCCCACTTGATTAACCTTCCACTGGTTTTAGGATTGTGAATATTTCTCAAAGGTTGATTCGTTAATACTTCAATTTTATGAGCTTGAAAGTAAGGACGCAACTTCCTTGAGGCCATGATCAAGGCTAAATCGAACTTTTCTATAATCGAATAGTTCAACTCAACCCCGTGTAGAATCTTGCTGATATAGTATACGGGTTTCTGGATTTTAAGCTCTTCCTTTACCAACACAACACTTCAGGCGCTTTCGAAAATGGCCAAGTATAAGTATAAAGTTTCGTTTAGGACTGGCTTGGCCAACTAAGGGGTTTGAACCATATATTTCTTCAAATTTTCAAATGCCACTTGACTTTCATCGGTCCACATAAAATCTTTTACTTTCTTCAAAGATTTGAAGAATGGTAGGCACTTGTCTCCAGATTTGGAAGTGAACCTTCCTAAAGCAGCAATTCTTCCGGTAATTTTCTGAACATCCTTTATGGTCCGTGGAGGTTCCATATCTAGGATGGCTTTTATCTTATCAGGATTGGCTTCAATTCCCCTCTTGGAGACCATTAATCCCATAAACTTTCCAGATCCTACACCAAAAGCACACTTGGTGGGGTTTAACATCATCTTGTGATACCTCAGTACCTCAAAAGCCTCCCTCAGATGGGTAATATGGTCTGCCTTTATTAGGCTCTTAACTAGCATGCCATCTACATAGACCTCCAAGGTCTTTCTGATAAGATCCTTAAAAATTTTATTCACCAATCTTTGATAAGTGGCTCCTGCATTCTTGAGACCAAATGTCATAACAAGGTAACATAAAACTCCAAAGTCAGAGATGAATGATACCTTTGGGATGTCATCTTTATGCATCTTGATCTGGTTGTAGCCACTAAATCCATCCATGAAACTCAATATCTCATGTCCTGCAGTGGTATCTATCAGAATATCTATCCTTGGGAGAGGAAAATAGTCCTTACACGCATCATTCAGGTTGATGAAGTCAATGCACATCCTTCACTTTTCTTTAGCCTTCTCCACCATTACAGGATTTGCTAATCATTCCGGAAATTGTATCTCCTCAATGAAACCAGCCTCTAAGAGTTCCTCAACTTCTTGCTTAATGGCTTCTTTTCTTTCAGGGCAAAGCTCCTTTTCTTTTGCCACTACTAGAAAAACGTCAATAGACATCGGCTAAAAACCGATGTCTATGTATGCAAAAATCCGATGTCTTCGTGGGTGATGTTAAAGACCCCCGCATTTAACATCGGTTTTAAACTGATGTTAAATAAAGCATATAATATCAGTTCCATGTTTAAAACCGATTTATGTATCTTGATATTAATTTTTTCATGCATATCTAATCTTCATATGTCATCATAATATGATATTTTATCAATTTAAATATATGTGAGCTAAGAAAAATCTTTCAATTTAACCAATAAACTGATGTTACTAGTACCAGTAACAATAGTTTTCATCAAAAACTGATGTTAACGATACCTTTGACATCGGTTCTTCATTGGCAACCGATGTCTATTTGTAGAAAACTGATGTCTCTGATGCTTAATAACATCAGTTTTTGTTTTAAGATTTATTTTGCTGTAGTATTTAACATCGGTTTTTACTGATGTCAATGGTCAACTACAACTGATGTTATTATGTTAAATTAACATCATTTTTCATTGAAAGAAATCATGTTGCACATTTTTCTTTCCAAGGGAAATGAACACCTAGTGTGTAAGCTGCTGCGAACCTATATATGGTTTAAGGCAAGCTTCTCGTAGATGGAACATCCATTTTGATGAGACAATCAAAGAGTTTGGTTTTATCAAAAACATAGATGAACCATGTGTCTACAAGAAGGTTAGTGGGAGCGTGGTAACATTTCATGTATTGTATGTGGATGACATACTTTTTATAGGAAATGATATACCGATGCTACAATCAGTCAAAGTATGGCTATCAAAGAACTTCACCATGAAGGACTTGGGAGAAGCATCCTATATTCTCGGTATGAAGATCTATAGAGATAGATCTAGAAGAATGATAGGTCTTACCCAGGGTACATACATCCAGAAAGTGCTTAAAAGGTTTAGCATGGAAAACTCCAAAAGGCGTCTCATACCGATGAGCCATGGAGTGTCCCTTTCCGAAAAAATGTCTTCTAAGACACTTGAGGAAAAAGAGCGTATGAGAGATTCCTTATGCTTCAGCAATAGGATCTATCATGTACGTGATGTTGTGTACAAGGCCTGATGTTGCTTATTCAATTAGTGTGACGAGCAGATATCAGTCCAATCCAGGTGAAGACCATTGGAAAGCAGTGAAAAACATCCTTAAGTACTTGCGAAGGACTCATGACATTTTTCTTATTTTTGGTGGTGAATCTGAGTTGAAAATAGAGGACATGTCAACGTCGAGAGAGTTGACACACATAACAACGTAGCAGACCCACTCACAAAGCCACTTTCTCAGAGTCACTTTGATCGTCATAAAGACAAGATGGGTATTAGATACCAGAGTGATTGGCTTTAGTACAAGTGGGAGATTGAAAGAGATATGTCCTAAGTCCAATCATGTATGAGGATTTAGGAATAACTTTTATGTAATCTGTTTTAATTTCATTGATATTAATAAAAGTCTTGTTTTGTTTTTATTGCGGGCTCTATCTATTTAAATGTTTAAATTTAGAGTAAAGCTTTTTATAGATTGTGATGAGATCATAATAATGAGACCTAAAAGATGATAACTCTAAACTTAAATAGTTCCTGGTCATAGGATTACTAACTGGTAATTAATAATCCGCAAAGATCGGTACATACGATGCTTGCTTCATTATGAAGGATGTCTGTTCTCATAGACATTTGTGTGGTGACACTATAGCTAGTATGTAGGTACTTATTATAGAATAAGTTCACTGAACATGACTCACACAGCTGAACAACTGATGAAGTTCACTCACGTGTCAACAGTTGTTCACATAGTGATAGTTGTACAAGTATCCTTAGACTTGAGGTCATCATAATCATCTTGTGTACACTGAACTATGCTTTGGTTTAGTTCTTAGTCTCAAGGGACAATTATAAGGGCTCTACTGGGTATAGGAATTTATACACGAAGATAGTGTATGATCAATAAATGATCTACCCCTTCCAGTGTAGGAAGAGAATGTTCAATGCTGATCCACTTATGTTAGTTCAGGAATCTCTCGCCAGAGTGAATGAAAATTAGAATGGAGTTTCTAATTTACATTAAATAGAACTAAGCATAGTGAATGGGAAAGCAAGTGATTAAATAAGATAGGCTTGACACAAGTTCCATGCCTTGTATTTAATCGTGACATTGCAGGGTAGAAGGAATTAATTGTACGGAAACTACTCACTGAATAGGTTCTTGGTATTCTAAGCAGTGAATTCGTATTATCCGGATAGTCGCGATATGCTGAGAAGTATCCCTCACGATGTAGAATAAATATGATTAATTAATTAATCATATTTAATGAATTAGAGAATTTATATAAATAATGATAAAATAGTTTTATTATTATTTATTTCTACTACCGGCTTAATATTGAACCTACAGGGTCATACCATAAAATAGAATGATTTAATGGTGGAGGAATTAATTAATAATGGCTGATAATTATTTATTTATGAAATAAATAATTAATTGGCAAATTTAATAATTGATTAAATGAGATTTAATTGATTATAAATTAATTAAGAAAAGGTTCTTAATATTATTAATTAAGAATTTAATTTTTGGAAATTAAATCAAGTGAGAGAATTATTTCTAAAGAGTTTAGAAAAAGGATTAATAATTAAAAGGTGTTTTAATTATTAGTGAGAATAATAAAGGGTTAATAATAATAATATTTTATGGGAAAATTTTCAGCTAAATTTTTTGCCTATAAATATACTATTATAGACCCTATTTTTGCCTCAACCAAAAAGATTTACAAAACCCTAATTCTCTCCATCTCCTCATCATTCATTACATCGTTTTCTTGGTGGATACCGGTGGAGTGCTTCACACTTGAGGAGCAGCTGCTAAGGATCTCCGTTCATCGTTCTTGGATCGCTATTAAAGTCCTCCATCTTTCCATTAACGTAAAATTTCTTAAGGTAAACATACTGAACTACGAATTCAATATTATTTTTCACATGGATCCTGCGGAGGGTTTTGGTTTTTTTTTTAAGATTTAAGTTTATGTTTTTGCTGCGTTTATGTGCTAAAAACCCTTCAATGGCATCAGAGCTACTTGCGAATTTTTTTTAATTCAATTATGTGTTTAACTGTTTTCGATATATGAGCATGTACGTGATTCGCCATGATTTGATGTTGATATAATATGCTTATATATGTATGGTTTTGAATATATGATATTCATGTGAGTTGTATAATCATAAGATGATTATGTAATCTGTATATATACGGATATATACATGATTTATGTTTATTCTAATTATGAAAATCATATTAGATACGGATTCTGAATTGGCTACTGCAGATTTGCTAAAATCTGGGTCTGGTGTCCGATTTACGCAAACGAATACCCTATTTTCATAGGTAAACGAGCGTCTGAACAAAACTGATAGCAAAAGCTATCAACGACTTGTCTGTAAGGCGTTTGATGTCGTTTACTACCCGTAAACAGTGATTCTTGTTTTTCTGATGTGATTCTGATTTTTCTGATTTTTGTCGTATTTTCTTTTTATGATTAGATCATGGATAATATGATATGTTAAGGTCAGATTATGTGTTTTAACATGCTTTTATGTGTTGTATGAGCATGGTAGATGGTTATGGCCTTTTGACCTTAGTGTAATGGTTTTGGTTTTGGTTTTAAATACGACTTGCATGTCGTCAATCTTTGTAATCATAAATCTCGAATGTAACTTGAGTTATTCTTGTAAGTTCATTAGATTAGTTTTACTTTCAATCATGTAATGTAATTGAAGACTCAAGAAGGCTATCCAATGGAGGTGATACAAAGAAGAAGACGAGGCATACAAGAAGTCTAAACAAAGAAGAAGACTTATGTAATAAGTAGTTGTATTTATTTTCATCACCATATTAGATTGACCTTGATCTTTATCATGAGCTTGATAAAGATCACATAGGATGGGGCCATAACCAAACACATTTACTTTATTGCACTTTACACTTACTTGTTTATTTAATTTTATATATGAGATATAAGCCTATGTTTACCATGCGATGATAGATTTAGGTGAACTTAAATCAATATAAGGCGTGCTCTAGAAAATCTAGAATAGGAATCGTTTCTTGCCTTAACAATAAATATTATGAATACGATCATGAGATTCTTGTGTTTATGAAACACGTAATTGAATATGAATTTTCAATATTGAGTGAAAGGATGATTCTGTCAACAACAGATTTCTATCTGTAAGAAAGGGTTATTAAGTGACGCTTCTTGACAATGCTCCACCCGATCTGGGAATCATCTGATTATCGATTATTGATTTGAAATATTTAATTTAAAAGGAAGAATTTCTTTATAATATGATTATGATTGTAACGTAATATAATCCCTCTAAAATTAAATAATATCAAGTAGTAATTGGCCAATGACACAACGGGCTTGTGTCGGTCATAGCCTTCCAACATGGTAGAAAGTGGTTCTTATTTTTAAATCATTGTCGTTTCGTGCTACAGCCGAGGGCTTTGATTTCGAAATAAGAAATACTTGTCTATTACATAGAGATGTGTACATTGAATTAGAATCTAAAGGTCGGTACGTGCTACAGCCGTGGGCCGTTGGAGACTGATTCAATTATACGGAATGTTGGGTTAGACTTGACTTAGAATATTGAGTTTGTCGTGCCACAGCCGTGACTCAATTATTCAAGAGGCTAAACTTATATTAGGGAATAACATAAGATGTAATTGACAAGAGTTGTCTGCCTATTGAACATCACATGACGTTTCGTGCCACAGCCGAGATTGTGTGATGGAATGTAGGATCCCTATTCCTACTAGCATTATGAATGCTTAATTTTCACTTAGGAGGTTGAAAAAAATTAGATAAACTAGTGGGAGACACTTATGAATAAAGACCTGATTCATATAGTGTTCTGAAATGAAATTGAATATTTGCTAAGTGTTGTTATGTGTTTATCATTTACAGATTTGCTATATTCGTCATGTCTTCTGCACTATCACTCCGGAGCATACTAGATGCTCACAAGTTGCTGGTCCTAATTTAGCTGTTTATTTTCACTGTAATAAGTTGGGGCACTGGAAGAGGAACTGCAAGGTTTACCTTGCAGAATTGAAGAAGAAGAAGGGTAGTAAGACTACCGCTTCTGATTCAGGCTTGTTCATGATTGAAGTTAATATGTCACTAGGTCAAATTTCTACTTGGGTATTAGATACCGCCTGTGGTTCTCATATTTGCAATTCGTTGCAAGGACTAAAGGGAAGTAGGACTCTTGAAAAAGATGAGGTGATTCTACGTATGGGCAATGGAGCAAGGGTTGCAGCCATATCTGTAGGATCATTTAGTTTACATATGCCTACGGGCAAGACTATTATTTTGAATAATTGTTATTACATTCCCTCTATTGTGAGGAATATTGTTTCTATTCCTATGTTGGATGTGGATGGTTTTTCATTTATTATTAAGAATAATGAATGTTCTATCCTTAGAGATAATGTTCTTTTTGGACGTGGCATTTTAAATAATGGTCTGTATGTATGTGATGTAGAGTATGATTTAATTCAGAATGAACAAACTAATAAAAGAAAACGAGATGATAAAATCTGACCTATTTATGGCACTGTAGGCTAGGTCATATTAGTGAAAATAGACTGCGGACATTGCATAAGGAAGGGTTACTTGACCCCTTTAATTTTGAATCATATCCTACATGCGAGTCTTGTCTATTGGGTAAAATGACCAAATCTCCATTTAGTGGACATGGAGAGTGGGCTGCAGATTTGCTAGGATTGGTACACACAGATGTATGTGGACCAATGTCTATGCAAGCCATGGGTGGATTTTCGTACTTCATTACTTTCATAGATGATAGATCTAGATTTGGATATGTGTATTTGATGAAACACAAGTCTGAAGCCTTTAAAAACTTCAAAGAATATAAACATGAAGTGGAGAAATAACCCAAACACAGTATTATAACTCTTCGATCAGATCGAGGTGGTGAATACTTGAATGGAGAGTTTCTAGATTATCTCAAAGAAAATGGTATAGTCTCCCAGTGGACTCCTCCATATACTCCACAGTTAAATGGGGTATCTAAAAGGAGAAATCGAACTTTGTTAGACATGGTTCGGTCCATGATGAGCTATGCGAATCTTCCAGTATTCCTATGGGGTTATGCATTGGAAACCTCAGCATATTTACTGAATAAGGTGCCTTCCAAATCTGTTCCTCAAACACCATATGAGATATGAAAAGAAAGGAAAACGAGTCTTAAACACGTTAAGATTTGGGGATGTCCAGCTTATGTCAAGAAAGTTGACCCAGATAAGCTGGAATCTCGATCCGTAAAATGTAATTTTGTGGGATATCCTAAAGAGATTTTGGGGTATTACTTTTACACCGATTCGGGTGTTTGTCTCCAGACATGCTACCTTCTTGGAAAAGGAGTTTATCCTTGAAGGAAACAGTGGGAGCAAAATTGAACTTGATGAAGTTCAAGAAGCATAAACTACTACGGATCAAGTGGAAACACCTGTTCAGACTGAACAACCTTCTGTGGAACAGCCCATTCGTAGGTCAGGGAGAGTTTCTCGCCAACCTGAGAGGTATTATGGCCTTGTCATTGAGAATGACAATGAGTTGTCAATCATTGATGATGACGACCCTGTGACCTATAATGAGGCTATGAGTAGTGTTGACTCAGAGAAATGGCATAGTTCCATGAAATCCGAAATGGAATCTATGTATGCCAACCAAGTATGGACTCTGGTTGAGACGCCTGAAGGTGTTAAGCCTATTGGGTGCAAGTGGATATACAAAAGAAAGATTGGAGAAGATGGCCAGGTGGAGACCTATAAGGCCAGGATCATGGCAAAAGGATTCAAACAAAGGCAATGGATTGACTTTGATGAAACTTTTTTGCCTATAGCCCTGTTAAAATCAATTTGGATTTTACTTGTGATTGCTGCTTACTACGACTATGAGATCTGGAAAATGGACGTGAAAATGGCCTTCCTCAATGGGGAACTTGAGGAGGAAGTGTATATGACACAGTCAGAGGGTTTTCTTTCCAAGGGAAATGAACACCTAGTGTGTAAGCTGCTGCGAACCATATATGGTTTAAGGCAAGCTTCTCGTAGATGGAACATCCGTTTTGATGAGACAATCAAAGAGTTTGGTTTTATTAAAAACATAGATGAACCATGTGTCTACAAGAAGGTTAGTGGGAGCGCGATAACATTTTTTGTATTGTATGTGGATGACATACTTCATATAGGAAATGATATACCGATGCTACAATCAGTCAAAGTATGGCTATCAAAGAACTTCACCATGAAGGACTTGGGAGAAGCATCCTATATTCTCGGTATGAAGATCTATAGAGATAGATCTAGAAGAATGATAGGTCTTACCCAGGGTACATACATCCAGAAAGTGCTTAAAAGGTTTAGCATGGAAAACTCCAAAAGAGGTATCGTACCGATGAGCCATGGAGTGTCCCTTTCCGAAAAAATGTCTCCTAAGACACTTGAGGAAAGAGAGCGTATGAGTAAGATTCCTTATGCTTCAGCAATAGGATCTATCATGTACGTGATATTGTGTACAAGGCCTGATGTTGCTTATTCAATTAGTGTGACGAGCAGATATCAGTCCAATCCAGGTGAAGACCACTGGAAAGCAGTGAAAAACATCCTTAAGTACTTGCGAAGGACTCATGACATTTTTCTTGTTTTTGGTGGTGAATCTGAGTTGAAAATAGAGGAGATGTCAACGTCGAGAGAGTTGACACACATAACAACATAGCAGACCCACTTACAAAGCCACTTTCTCAATGGGGAACTTGAGGAGGAAGTGTATATGACACAATCAGAGGGTTTTCTTTCCAAGGGAAATGAACACCTAGTGTGTAAGCTGCTGCGAACCATATATGGTTTAAGGCAAGCTTCTCGTAGATGGAACATCCGTTTTGATGAGACAATCAAAGAGTTTGGTTTTATCAAAAACATAGATGAACCATGTGTCTACAAGAAGGTTAGTGGGAGTGCGGTAACATTTTTTGTATTGTATGTGGATGACATACTTCTTATAGGAAATGATATACCGATGCTACAATCAGTCAAAGTATGGCTATCAAAGAACTTCACCATGAAGGACTTGGGAGAAGCATCCTATATTCTCGGTATGAAGATCTATAGAGATAGATCTAGAAGAATGATAGGTCTTACCCAGGGTACATACATCCAGAAAATGCTTAAAAGGTTTAGCATGGAAAACTCCAAAAGATGTATCATACCGATGAGCCATGGAGTGTCCCTTTCCGAAAAAATGTCTCCTAAGGCACTTGAGGAAAGAGAGCGTATGAGTAAGATTCCTTATGCTTCAGCAATATGATCTATCATGTACGCGATGTTGTGTACAAGGCCTGATGTTGCTTATTCAATTAGTGTGACGAGCAGATATCAGTCCAATCCAGGTGAAGACCACTGGAAAGCGTAAAAAACATCCTTAAGTACTTGCGAAGGACTTAGGACATTTTTCTTGTTTTTGGTGGTGAATCTGAGTTGAAAATAGAGGAGATGTCAACGTTGAGAGAGTTGACACACATAACAACGTAGCATACCCACTTACAAAGCCACTTTCTCAATGGGGAACTTGAGGAGGAAGTGTATATGACACAGTCAGAGGGTTTTCTTTCCAAGGGAAATGAACACCTAGTGTGTAAGCTGCTGCGAACCATATATGGTTTAAGGCAAGCTTCTCGTAGATGGAACATCCGTTTTGATGTGACAATCAAAGAGTTTGGTTTTATCAAAAACATAGATGAACCATGTGTCTACAAGAAGGTTAGTGGGAGCGCGGTAACATTTTTTGTATTGTATGTGGATGACATACTTCTTATAGGAAATGATATACCGATGCTACAATCAGTCAAAGTATGGCTATCAAAGAACTTCACCATGAAGGACTTGGGAGAAGCATCCTATATTCTCGGTATGAAAATCTATAGAGATAGATCTAGAAGAATGATAGGTCTTACCCAGGGTACATACATCCAGAAAGTGCTTAAAAGGTTTAGCATGGAAAACTCCAAAAGAGGTATCGTACCGATGAGCCATGGAGTGTCCCTTTCCAAAAAAATGTCTCCTAAGACACTTGAGGAAAGAGAGCGTATGAGTAAGATTCCTTATGCTTCGGCAATAGGATCTATCATGTACGCGATATTGTGTACAAGGCCTGATGTTGCTTATTCAATTAGTGTGACGAGCAGATATCAGTCCAATCCAGGTGAAGACCACTGGAAAGCAGTGAAAAACATCCTTAAGTACTTGCGAAGGACTCAGGACATTTTTCTTGTTTTTGGTGGTGAATCTGAGTTGAAAATAGAGGAGATGTCAACGTCGAGAGAGTTGACACACATAACAACGTAGCAGACCCACTTACAAAGCCACTTTCTCAATGGGGAACTTGAGGAGGAAGTGTATATGACACAGTCAGAGGGTTTTCTTTCCAAGGGAAATGAACACCTAGTGTGTAAGCTGCTGCGAACCATATATGGTTTAAGGCAAGCTTCTCGTAGATGGAACATCCGTTTTGATGAGACAATCAAAGAGTTTGGTTTTATCAAAAACATAGATGAACCATGTGTCTACAAGAAGGTTAGTGGGAGCGCGGTAACATTTTTTGTATTGTATGTGGATGTCATACTTCTTATAGGAAATGATATACCGATGCTACAATCAGTCAAAGTATGGCTATCAAAGAACTTCACCATGAAGGACTTGGGAGAAGCATCCTATATTCTCGGTATAAAGATCTGTAGAGATAGATCTAGAAGAATGATAGGTCTTACCCAGGGTACATACATCCAGAAAATGCTTAAAAGGTTTAGCATGGAAAACTCCAAAAGAGGTATCATACCGATGAGCCATGGAGTGTCCCTTTCCGAAAAAATGTCTCCTAAGACACTTGAGGAAAGAGAGCGTATGAGTAAGATTCCTTATGCTTCAGCAATAGGATCTATCATGTACGCGATGTTGTGTACAAGGCCTGATTTTGCTTATTCAATTAGTGTGATGAGCAGATATCAGTCCAATCCAGGTGAAGACCACTGGAAAGCAGTGAAAAACATCCTTAAGTACTTGCGAAGGACTCAGGACATTTTTCTTGTTTTTGGTGGTGAATCTGAGTTGAAAATAGAAGAGATGTCAACGTCGAGAGAGTTGACACACATAACAACGTAGCAGACCCACTCACAAAGCCACTTTCTCAGAGTCACTTTGATCGTCATAAAGACAAGATGGGTATTAGATACCAGAGTGATTGGCTTTAGTACAAGTGGGAGATTGAAAGAGATATGTCCTAAGTCCAATCATGTATGAGGATTTAGGAATAACTTTTATGTAATCTGTTTTGATTTCATTGATATTAATAAAAGGCTTGTTTTGTTTTTATTACGGGCTCTATCTATTTAAATGCTTAAATAAGAAATACCACAGTTTAGAGTAAAGCTTTTTATGGATTGTGATGAGATCATAATAATGAGACCTAAAAGATGAAAACTCTAAACTTAAATTATTCCTGGTCGTAGGATTACTAACTGGTAATTAATAATCCGCAAAGATCGGTACATACTGTGCTTACTTCATTATGAAGGATGTCTGTTCTCATAGACAATTGTGTGGTGACACTATAGCTAGTATGTAGGTGCTTATTATAGAATAAGTTCACTGAACATGACTCACACAGCTGAACAACTGATGGAGTTCACTCACGTGTCAGCAGTTGTTCACATAGTGATAGTTGTACAAGTATCATTAGACTTGAGGTCATCATAGTCATCTTGTGTACACTGAACTATGCTTTGGTTTAGTTCTTAGTCTCAAGGGACAATTACAAGGGCTCTACTGGGTATAGGAATTTATACACGAAGATAGTGTATGATCAATAAAGAATCTACCCCTTCCAGTGTAGGAAGGGAATGTTCAATGTTGATCCACTTATGTTAGTTCAGGAATCTCTGGCCAGAGTGAATGAAAATTAGAAAGGAGTTTCTAATTTACATTAAATAGAACTAAGCATAGTGAATGGGAAAGCAAGTGATTAAATAAGATAGGCTTGACACAAGTTCCATGCTGTAATAACCCTAATTTTTGGAATTTTTGAAGCACGGATGAATAGTAACTTTTGCTGATGATGCTGATTAAGGAAAATTATCAGACCACGCTATATAGGAGTACTGTTATGGAAATTCTAAGATCGTATTAGTATTCCATAAAGTAAATAAGTGTATGTAAAGATCGTCAGAATCCAAATCCGCACACTTTGATTTTTCCCGAAAATTCACCAGATACCGAAAGAATTGAGTATAAGGTAACATGATAAAAAGGATTTAAATTCAAGGATTTTTAGAGAGGATCATAAAAGGAATATAAAATATTGAGAAAGGTTTAGGGGAACCTAAGTAATAAGATCCCAGGTATGATCCCTCAAACGATAAACGAAAACAAAAGATAAGCGAACCGTATAACAGATCAGCGGTCATTAGCCAAGTAATTAAGGGATTAATCAAAAAGGTAGTGGATGATGATGTCATCACATGACACAAGCTTGCTTGCATAAGCATGACAAAGGAGTTTTGTTTGTTGGGTGATTTTGGGCCATACAAAATTAACCATGGTAAAAAGGTTAAAACAAATTTCAAGACAAAAAGAAGAATCAACCAAGCAAATAACATAAATCAAAAGAGAAGAGTTGACTTTGCAAGAAGAAGCTCTCGGCCAAAATAAACACAGCAACTTCAAACTGCCATATCTCCTTCAATACTCACTCAAATGTTGTGTTCTATAGCTCGTTGGAAAGGTATTGAGATGGCCTACAACTATTGTTCACAAGTCTCGTCCACATAAGTATGGTAAGACCCTCATTTTTACAGTTCTTTAAATCGGACTTTTAGAAACTTCAAAGCCTAACTTTGTGTTCTTGATTTCTTTGGAAAGATCAAGCTTGTAGGAGGCTTCCTAAGGCTTCCTAGCAACTTAATACCTCCCAAGGAAGGTATAAACATCAAACCCTAGCCTTTACTTTATTTGTTAGTAAGTTTAATTGTTGGTTTTGTGAAATGAGAAGCATAGATTGTGATTATTAGTAGTTTAGTTTGATTTGGAAGTGTTTTGGTAATTAAAGCTTGATTATAGTTCATAGGTCTTGATTGTGGTTGTTTGAGTTGAAAAACTTGGAGGTTATGGACTGATGTGATATGGTTTAGGTGAAGTTTTGTTGTATTGATGGTTATGAGTTGGTTGGTGGTTGATTGGAGTAGTTTAAACTTTGGTAATCGCGTAAACATAGCCGTCGTATTGCCCGATTTACCTTAGACTGTTTTTGTTATTAACTTCAGGACCCGTGAACTCACTGTAAGATTCTTACCATTGTCATGTTTATATAGTTCATATTACGAGCTTCGTTTTGATATGTGGTTCGTTTGAATCCGATGTACGGTTTAGGAGAAACGACCGTTTTAAGTAACGGCGTTTCGCGAACGAACCATTACCCCTCGCCTTACTTTGAAACCTTGATTAAGGACTTTAAATGACTAATTGGGATATGAAACAATTATGTTAAGTGGATTAGGCAGTTGGTAAGGTACTCGCGAAAGAATCGCCGTAAAACTCTTAATGGTTAATTTATTAAAAATGGTGGAGCCGAGGGTACTCGAACGACTTAGGTGATACGTTAAGCGTAGGAGTGACCATAAGCGAACGTTAGGGTTCAATTGGTTAAAGTCTAGTTTCTTAAGCGACCGGGGTTTAATTCCAACTTATGTTGTTGTTCATAGGTTATCGGACCCACTCTAAGCTTAAGTCTATCCGGGAGCACTCAGGCAAGTTTTCTACCTGTTATACTGTTGTGGTGATGTATATATGTATATGCATTATCTTGTGATAGATGCATGTTGGTTAATTAGCAAATTTTGCGATATATTGAAGCATGCTGAGATGGTATATATATGCATGTCTGTTTCGTAATCTGGTTATCTATCTGTTGATTTCAATGCTTATAGTTGCATAATACCTATGCTAGAGATAAGCAGTAGTTGCGTATACCCTTAGTATAGGGGACCCAAAGGTGAACATTTTTTCTAAACCGGGAGTCGATGTTCCCGAGTATAATATATATATATATATTTATATATATATATATTGATATAGTTTTCAAAACTATTAATCGAATAAGGTTTATTCGATAACTTTATTTTATTTTATTAATGAATATTATTTTGAATATTCATTCGAGGGTTTATGACTCCCTTTATTTTATTAATGAATATTATTTTGAATATTCATTTGAGGGCTTATGACTCCATTTATTTTATTAATGAATATTATTTTGAATATTCATTCGAGGGCTTATGACTCCGTTTATTTTATTAATGAATATTATTTTGAATATTCATTCGAGGGCTTATGACTCCGCTTATTTTATTAAATAATATTCTTTATTTTGTTAAAGAATAATGTTTCGATAATCAAACTTACTTTTGATTATTCAAATAAAGATAGTACTTTCGTATAAGTATATCTTTGGTTATTTAATATTCATTTCAAGTATGAGTTTTAACACTTCTACTTCGATTATTTTTTTATAGAGATTATCCTTTTTAAGAATATTATTTAAATAATAATATTCAGATATTTTCTAATATATTGGGATTGATTTATTTTAATAAATCAGCAGTACTCCAAACATTCTTAAAAATGTTTCGAGTGTTCGAAATGATTTTAAAAGTTAGAGCGGATCCCAAAACTTATTTTTATATTTAAGATCTTTCTTTCGAAGGGGATTTAAATATTCGCTCAAAACATGAGGGATCTGGCTCTGTGGTGTATTTTATATTCGCAACGAGGTTGCTGTTTTGATAAATGAATTGATTACTTACCCAAAGTTCGGGAAGTAAGTCCATCTATTGAGTCGGCATAAGCAGCATGGGCTCAGTGGGCGTCCATGAAAGTGTAAGTGGCTCAGTGGGAGTCCATCAAATGCGTAAGTGGCTGAGTGGCAGTCCAGCATAAGGTCCTATTGCGGCCAGGGTGATGACCAGTGGGGAATTCGTCCATCTACTAGTAGAAAAGGTTACTTATTGGTATCTTTGCCTGATCAGCAAGATATCAGGTTTATGCCAAGGTTTTCTCCTTTCCAAATTCATTGGATATTGCAACTCTGTTTATAATTTTCATAACAGAGGTTTTCAAGGAGTGTATGAAATGTATATATATATTAGTGTATATATATATATCGGGACTTAATGAAGTACCTCGTAACTTCATTATTTATAATGATATTCAAAGATTGAATCTATTCAAATCTTGTCTTGTAGTCTCATCAGTGTGATGAACTTTTGAAACTGGTTATAACTTGAACGGTGGTAGTTCAAGTAGTATTTGGAAAAGATATAAGTATATTAGAGTATCTTGTAACTTCATCTTTTAAACTTATATCTGGTTAATGATTATCTTATGCATGACAAAGATTTTCACAAAAACGTTGAGACAAGGTTAGATATATGATATCACCTTGCAATGATATTTTTATACAGTTATAAACTGGAACTCTGTGTATATTAGGCATGGAAGAGGACTTTCAAGATTTTGAAAAGTATATAAGTATATATACTGAATATTTTGCGACTTCGTCGCATTAAGATATCAAACTTGGTTCATTTCTTCTTGACCAAGACTTTCATGAGTACTATGAGAATGCTCATATATTGTTAATTATTATACATATTATTTCAGTGGGCATGTTGCTCACCCTTGCTTTCTTCTTTATCACACAATAACAGATAGAAAAGATGAACATGACCAAGCTCCCGATTCGCAAGCGGTTAGGAAACGTTCCGCAGTTTCCTGTAGGCCTTAATGCCGTTATAGCCGAGGTAGGATCTACCAATAGGCCAGGCTTTCAACTTTTGATGTACCAGACTTATGTATATTTATGAATTGTAATAATGGCAAGGAAATGTAAATTTATTCATAAACCCTTTTAAGGTGTAATGGTATATAATTGTGGAATAAAGTGACTTGTATTATTTTTTTGGTATTCATCTCTGAGACTATAACTTGTGATGTGTGTGTATATTGTGGGGTCACAGTATGTAGTAGTTGGTTGTTTATTAAGATTAAGTGTTATTAAGGGAAATGGAACTCGTGACAACCCGGATCCCCGACCCCGGATTTGGGGGTGTTACGGAAATGGTATCAGAGCTAAGCGTTATAAACCTCAGAGATGATGTGACGTTAAGATAATAAGTTCACTAAGATAATAAGAACTCTTGCCAAGTTCATAGTCGGGCTACCTAACGTAGTACTGACAGTTAAAACCCTTATGGGAACCCTTATAAATATCGTGATAGAAGCGTAGTTAGTTATCGTATATGGTAGCGGGACTCCGAACCCTGAGGTTGAGGAGCAACAACGTGATGATGTTTTATTACTGATTGGGGATCAGATTGTGGATCCAATAGAACACCCTAATGAGGGACCAGATGATATTCATATTGAGGATGTAGCGGTCGAGGATGTTATCCCAGAAGGGATTGTTGTTGAGAAGGATCTCGTGGAGGATCCTAACAAGACTGAAGAGATGATCGCGGAGGAATTGATAACCATGGTTAGGGAAACTACCAGAGGTAGGATTGGCCGGTCACTACCGGAGGTTCGTTCAAGTTTATAAAGATAGTAGCCCCTTTAACGCGGCTTACTCGTAAGACGGAGAAGTTTGAATGGACAGAGAAATGCGAGAAAAGCTTTTAAGAACTAAAGCAAAGGTTGGTGACGGTTCCTATGTTGGCATTGCCGGATGGAAAAGGAGATTTTGTGAATTGTAATGACACTTCGCATAAAGAATTAGGGTGCTTCTTATACAACACAGCAAGATAATCGCGTACGCGTCAAGACAATTAAGGGAATATAAAATTCGATATCCCCACCCATGAGCTTGGGCTCATGGCAATAGTTTTGCCCTAAAGATTTGAGGCACTACTTGTATGGAGAGAAGTGCGAGATTCACAAACCATAGGAGCTCTAGTACATTTTTACGTAGAAAGAGCTCAACATACGCCAGAGGAGGCGGTTAGAGCTAATGAAGAATTATGATTGGGAGATTCTTTATCATTCGGGGAAAGCCAATGTGGTGGCTGATGCCCTTAGTAAAAAGGAGAGACTCAAGATGATAATGTCTTTTGGAGAGTTTATAAGAGATTTTGAGAAAATGGAAATAGAAGTGAAGGTAACCGGAGCCGGTACCGAAAAGCTGTTTGAGATTGCAATACAGTTCAAATTATCGGAAAAGAACATATTGTGCCAGAAAAAGTGATGAATGAAGGCAGAGAGCCAACAATTAGATAAAAGATTAATACCGAGAAAGATGATAAGGGAATAATGAGGTATTCCTACAGAATTTGGGTTCCAAATGTTCAAGAGCTTAAAGATGAGATCTTAGATGAAAGCTAGTTTGAGGAATAAGATTTAGAGCAAACCCTGAACGTGATAGTCAGGGAGGTTGACATCAAGATAGAAGAACCCATAACATAATGAAATGGAAAACAAGGATTTTAACGTATAAGATAACCCTGATTGTGGGAGAAGGATGAAACATTTCATACTGAGAAAACAGAAGTCGAGCAAGATAGGGAGAACCGGGATGGTACTCCTGTGGGGCAATTCATGGACCTGCCTAAACAAAAATTATACTTTTATTCCCAAACACCACCCTGAGGAAACAATGCAGTGGGAAATTCTTTCAGGACCTTTAAGTCACTAAGCTCTCAGAGTTCCAAGGAACAAGCTGACCTAGCCGAGGCAAGAGCCTGGACAAAGGAAATAGAGAAATGATTTTATATTCTAAATGATTGATAAAGCGCAAAAGACTGTTTTTGTCACTTACCCTCCTAAGAGAGAGACCACCCGCTGGTGAAAGACCAAGAAAGGCACGGAGCCAGATGTTAGAATAAACTGATTAAAGTTCAATCAATTATTTTCGGGAAAGTAATTCCCAAGGTTATGGAGATAGTGTAAAAGCTTTAGAGCCAGAACAAAGGCGGACGAGTATGATGAATTATGAAGCTAAGTTGTAAAAGTTGTCAAGATTCGTTCTGATGACAAGAATCCCAGAACGATGTGATGTTTGAAATCAATGATTAGTGGGTTCATGAAATAATGATAAGAGAAAGGAAAATAAAAAGAAACTGAAGTGGAAAGGAATATAAAGGCAATAGAGTTTGAGGAATGATAAGGGAGTTGGGTATGAGGAAACCCTAAAGACTCGTAGTAATAGAAATAGAAAAGTATATGATCGTCAGGATGAGGATGATTTACCATGAGTTAAAGTTGATGGTTGAAGGCATAAGAGATATATATGTTATACCCCTTCAAGTTGGAAGGATTCGGGGAAACCTTGAGATAGTTCGAAGGATATATAATGAGACGCGGATAGACTGAGGAAACAAGAAAGTAAGAAATTAAGAAAATTGGATGAAGGAAGTGACCTTCAAGAAAGTGAAGTGTAAGACCGGGGGCATGATACCCAGAAAGGGAGACGCCGGGTATGAAAGATATCCCAACATTGAGATGACTGTTGAGATAAACAACAAAAGAAAATAAGGATTTATTAAGAAGAAGTTCACGTTGAACACGACCAATATCTTCTAGAACATCCCTGTTATCATCACTAAATCAGGCAAGAAAAGCGGATAACCGTTGTTATCTTTTGGAGGCCATATTGGTTGACCTCATTTTGAATAAGGATATTATTGTGAAATTTGGTATAGACTATCGAGATGGGAATGATTAAATAAGATAATCTATGAAGGATATATGACTTGATTTATCCATGGAAGGATGCATGTACTTTTTCTAAAGGTGGAATTAAGGATAGAACGTCGGTAACTTAAAATGAATCCTAGGGGATTGCATAAAGGTTGGCATTTCACCCTTAATAGGGATAATATGAGTTTGACAGTATGAATTGGAAAGGATTAAGGTAACAACAACCTTTAAGGATCAGTGAAGAAATTTTTCAGAAGTATATAGACAATGATTCTGGTATTAGTAAATGGTATTTTGATATGCCCTGTATCTAGGGAATACAGGAGGAACGATTCAAGAATAACCTAAGAGGTTTTACAAGGAAAAAAAGTAATATTCAAAGTTCTCATCAATAGAAATTTTGATAAAGGAAATATGACATAATTATAATGATGCCAGGTGGGCACGTGTTGAACCATAAGAAAGTATAGATCGACCCAATGAAGGTCGAGATTGGTGAAAACATGTAGGACCCAAGATAAGAGACACCCTAAGTATGATCGAGAGTCAGTTGTGACAATATTAACCTCTAAAAGACCGAGGCAATAACTTATGGAAAAATGGTGATATATTTTTTCACCAAAGCAGTAAGGAAGAGCATTTTCACGCAAGTAGTGATTGGAAATGAGGTAGAAAAATTTAGTTGTAGATCATTTAAAAGACATTGATTGTAAGGAAATTTTACTATAGGAAAGGCCAAAGAGGTGGCCGACACTTTAAGTGTAAGAGGACAATTATAGGCGCTCGTGCCAAAGGAATACAACTGATGATGGTTAAGCCGTGAAGGTTGTATTATGGTATGAAGGATTGTCATTCCTTCTGATGATTGTGCGATACTCAACCATAATAGTAGTTTGGTAAAGATTTAATTTATGCAACCGCCGTAAGAGGGCTATCTATCTTAGAAGGTCATATCTTGAGATAAGCCAGGGCCATATTATGAAAGAACTAAATGAACCCTTGAGTTTCCTAGTCTCTTATTAAGGCACATATGATTATGAATGGTATTAACCTGCTATCGTTGCTTTGATTGAAACTCTTCTTCAATTTTATCTGCTTCATGTCATGAAAGTACGTCAGTGTAACACCCCCAGATCCGGGGTCGGGGATCCAGATCGTCACGATCTTTCTTTCCACAATATCACTTCACTTAATTAATAATAAATAACCTTATGCTGTGACCCCACACTAACACACACCACAACCCGTTATAGTCTCAGAGATGAAATTTAAATAAGTACAAGTCTTTGAATCCACAATTTAAAAGTTATTACAACCCAAAATGATTACTTGATAAATTTATAGTTAATTGCCATTATCTGCCACAAGTTATAATTATACATAATTGATTCTCAAAATTAGATGGTCTGATCTACAATAGATCTACCTCTGCAGCTATAGCAGCTACAACATCAACGGGAAGACGCGGGACGCTTCCCACGCGCTTGCGCTGGGTCTGCTGGAGTCTGGCCATCTTTCCTAACTGTTGTTGTGTGATGAAGAAATAAAGCAAGGGTGAGCAGCAAGCCCACCAAATAATATGTATAATGATTAACAATATATGAGCCTTCTCATAGTACTCCTGAAAGTCTTGGTCAAAAGAAATGAACCAAGTTGATATCTTAATGCGATGAAGTCGCAAAATATTCAGTATATATATATACATATATACTTTTCAAAATATGGGAAGTCCTCTTCCATGCATAATATACACAAAGTCCCAGTGTATAACTGTATAAAAAAAATATCGTTGCAAGGTGATCTCATATATCTAACCTTGTCTCAACGTTTTTCTGAAATCTTTGTCATTCATAAGACAATCATTAACTAGATATAAGTTTAAAAGATGAAGTTACAAGATACCCCAAAATACTTATATCTTTCCCAAATACTACTTGAACTACCCCCGTTCAAGTTATAATCAGTTTCAAAGGTTCATCACATAGATGAGACTACAAGACAAGATTTGAATAGATTCAATCTTTGAATATCATTATAAATAATGAAGTTACGAGATACTTCATTAAGTCCCGATATATAAATATATTCATATATATCTCCCATACATTTCCTAAAAACCTCTGTCATGTAAAGTATGAACAGAGTTGCAATATCCAATGAATTTGGAAGGAAAGAATTTTGGCATAAACCAGATATCTTGCTGATCAGGCAAAGATACCAATAAGTAACCTTTTCTACTGTAGATGGATGAATTCCTCACCGGTCATCACCCTGACCGCATTAGGACCTCGCGCTAGACCGTTACCCGGCCACTCACGCGTTGATGGACTGTCACCCAGCCACTTACACTTTATAGACCGTACCCCGGCCTGTCGCTTATGCCGACTCAATCAGATAGACTTACTTCCCGAACATTGGGCAAGTAATCAAAATGTTTTCTCAAAACAGCAACCTCGTTGCGAATATAAAATACACCACTGAGCCGCATCCCTCAGTTTTGAACGAGTATTTAAATCCCCTTTAAAAGGAAGATCTTAAATATAAAAAAATGAATTTTGGGATCCGCTCTAACTTTTAAAAATCATTTTGAAGACTCTAAAATACTTTAAAGAGTGTTTGGAGTAATGCTGATTTAATGAAATAAATCAGTCCCAATATATTAGAAAATATCTGAATATTATTATTTAAATAATATTCCCATAAAGAATAATCTTTATAAAAATAATTGAAGTAGAAGTTTTAAAACTTATACTTGAAACGAGTATTAAATAACCAAAGATATACTTATACGAAAGTACTATCTTTATTTGAATAATCGAAAATAAGTTTGATTATTAACACCTTATTCTTTAATAAAATAAAGAATATATTTCAGTAATAAGCGGAGTCATAATACCTCGAATGAATATTATAAATAATATTCATTAAATAAAATAAAGGAGTCATACATCCTCAAATGAATATTCAAATAATATTCAATTAATAAAATAAAAGGAGTCATAAGCCCTCGAATGAATATTCAAGATAATATTCATTAATAAAATAAAGTTATCGAATAAACCTTATTCGATTAATAGTTTTGAAAACTATAACCATATATATATATATAAATATATATATATATATAAAATCTACTCGGGATCCTCGACTCCCGGTTTTAGAAAATGTTTTCACCTTTGGGTCCCTATACTAAGGGTATACGCAAATACCGCTTATCTATAGCATAGGTATTATGCAACGAATAAGCATTTGAACCAACAGATATATAAATCAAGAATACGAAACAGGCATGCATATATATATCATATCAGCATGCTTCAATATATCGCAACATTTGCTAATTAACCAACATGCATCTATCGCAAGATAATGCATATACATATATTCATCACAACAACAGTATAACGGGTAGAAAACTTGCCTGAGCGACTGGGGGTTACGAATGGCTCGGGACGAGTCTGGTAACCTATAAGCAACAAGTAAGTTGGAATTAAACCAAAGTCACTTGCAAATCTATACTCTAACCAACTCAGACTCTAACGCTCGTTTTGCGCTTACTGATTTGCTTAAGTCACCCGGGTTACCCTCGGCTCCACCATTTTTAATAATTTAACCTTACGAGTTTTAAGGCGATTCCTTCGCGAGTGTCTTACCAACTGCCTAACACACTTAGCATAAATGTTTCATGCATTAATTAACCCTTTTTGGTCTTTAACCTATGTTTCAAAGTAAGGCGAGGGGGAAAAGTTTCGTTCGCGAAACGCCGTTACTTGAAACGGTCGTTTCTCCTAAACCGTGCATCAGAATCGAACGAACTACATATCAAAACGAAGCTCGTAACATGAGCTATCTGGACATGGAAATTTTCATAATCTATCAGGGGGTTCTCGGGTCCTAATGCTATGCACAAAAACAGTCCAAAGAAAATCGGACATTACGACGGCTATGTTTACGCGATTTCCAATATTTTAAACCATTCAAAACCATCCCAAATCAACCTCAAATCCAACATACAACCAACATCCATCCTTATCACATCATAACAACCCCAACCAATTCAATTTAATCATTCATACTTATGCCTAAGCTTAACTTTAATCATACTTAAGTTCTTTTAATCAAAACAACAACATTTACCATTCCAATTCAATACCATTTCAAATCCCAAACTCTAAATCACAACATCAAGCTACAATATCATCCTACTAATCAAAATCATCTTATAATACATAGGAATCTAGGGTTTGGAGATGGTATACCTTCCTTGAAGTGGTGGGAGGAGCTAGGAAGCCTTAAGAAGCTTTTAGTAGTCTTAGGAATGCTTGGATCTTCAAGGAAAACGAGGAAAAACTTCAAGTTAAAAACTTGAAAACACTATTCATAGTCTTCTTCTTTGATTAAATGAAGAAGATGGAGAAGGAATTGATGGCTTAAACTCATGATATAGCCCTAACTAAGCATGAAGATGATTAGGGAATTTACTCACCAATTTAGGAAGCTTGGATCTTGAAATTTTGAAATTTCTTGCCTAATGAATAGTGAAAAGCCGAGAGCAAGGATGAACAAGGCCTTGGTTCTTTTTGATTTTTGATGAAGAATGAATTTACTTGGCTTGGTTGCTTTGCTTTTGTGTTTGATTTAGTCAATTACCTTCTTGCCCTTGAATTTGTGTGGTTACAAAGCCACCACACCTCCTTCCTTCCCATGTCATGTTTGTGTCATCCTCATGATGTCATCCTCCCTTCCTTGTCCTCTTTCTATTGGTTGGATGACATCATTCCCACTAATCCCTTTGATTAACTTCCTAATCGTTTTGCTAATGACCGTTGATCTGTTATACGGTTCGCTTAACTTTCGTTCTCGTTTATCGTTTGAGGGATCATACCCGGGATCTTATTACTTAGGTTCCCTTAACCTTTCTCAATATATTGTATTCCTTCTATGATCCTCTCTTATAATCCTTTAATTTAAATCCTTTTTATCCTGTTACCTTTTTCTCAATTCTTTCCGTATCTAGTGGATTTTCGGGAAAAATCAAAGTGTTCGGAATTGGATTCTGACGATCTTTACATACACTTATATACCATATAGAGTACTAATAAAATCTCAGAATATCCATAACAGAACCCCTACATAGTGTGGCATGAAAAGTTTTCTCGTTCAGCAAAAACACTATTCATAAGGGTTTCAAAATTTCTCAAAAATTGGGGTTATTACAGTCTCCCCTCCTTAAAAGGATTCCGTCCCGGAATCAGATAGAAAACAGTTGGGGATGCTTTTCTAGCATTGTGCCTTCTAACTCTCTAGTCAATTTTCGACATTGTGGTCCTACCACCAACTCTGCCTAGTTTGATAATCCTTCTCCTAAGCACTTGTTCCTTTTCACTCTATAACCCTTCCTGGTTGCTCCATATAGGTTACGTCGGGTTGCATATCTATGTGCTCATATGCCTCTATTTATCTGGCATCTGAATTACACTTCCTTAACATTGATACGTGAAACACGTTACGACCTGCTACATGTTCGGGGTTAGGGCTAGCTCATATGCTAACTTCCCAAACGTCTTAATATATCCAAGGGTCCAAAAAATTGTAGACTTAGCTTTCCTTTCTTTCCGAACCTCATCAATCCTTTCCAAGGGATACCAATAAACATTACTAGGTCCCCTATTTCATACTCTTTGTCCTTTCGTGTCATGTCCATCTTGGGCTACTACCAGCCGTCCTCTGATTAGATCTATCATATCCTTGGTCCTTTGGACTACTGCGGATCCGAGCATCTTGCGCTCTACAACTTCATCCTAACATAAGGGAGATCGACATTGTCTTCCCTCAAGGATCTCATAAGGCGACATCTCGATAATGATAAATGATCTATTGTCGTAAGAAAACTCAATCCGTGTTAAGTGATCATTCCAATTTCTTTCAAGTCTATTGCACAGACTCTCATTATAGCTTTTAGCATTAGAGCTTTTGCTTCTCACTACCCATCCTTTTTCCCAGTTCGTAGTCGCTACTATCTTCCGTTCCTAATATTATACTAGTTATACTTTTGCTCATTAGTGTTCTATAACCTTTTAATAACCACGTCAACCTTAGTATCATGAACGTGTTTCCATTCTGAATACCACCATAACTTTACTACTCCTTTTTCAGCTGCTTCTATCTTTGGAAGCTTAATCCTTCATATAGAAGTAAAGGAATTTGTTGAGAGATCACTATGATCATGAACACTTGTTATATCGCATAGTTCGTACAGAAGGTGGCCAGCCTTTAGTACTTGACAAGCAATTAAACAATAGCTGGTATCCTACTCGGCTTCTATCACACAGATAGATAGTCATTCGGTAATACCTCCCCTTCTGGAAGGGTTGTTCTTCTCAGCTTACATGAAATGAAAAGAAGAGAAAAGAACGAACTGAAGAGAATTGTATATATAAAAAAAATATACTGCCACAAAATATCTGGCTTGGAACCTACCTCTGAACTATAGAGGTTTGTCATAGGAGAACAAAACATATGTATTTATATCAACATCAAGTATTATCGCATCGCATTTCCCATGCCTAAATATTTTCGCTATCCCGTCCATCATTCTATGGACCCACACTCTTCCTCGAGCTTATACATAATCACCTTTGAAACTCCCTCGACATCGAAAATCGAATCTGGGATCTCATTCTATACATCATCGTTACTAGAATTCTATGCTTGCACCGCAACCTTCCTCGTATAATAATATGACTCTCTATTGATAAGAAAGAACAATTATTCACCAGGTAGATACTCTACTTAATTAGTCTATCAATGATAACTTATACACTACCACGACCCGATTAGTGGTACTCAATCTCAACACCCATTCCAATACAACTCTCATGGTTATAATCAGCTCACTACTCGCAGAATCATTGCTGCCTTACTATGGTCCACCACTGACCCACTGTAGTCATTCATTTTCCCTGAAGTCTTAATAGCTAACCATACAAAGTCCATACATCTCGTATCAAATCCTTCTAAGGAGGTAACATAATCACCAATCACAATTCATGAAGAACACTCCAAACTCTGACGTACTTTCATGACATGAAGCAGATAAAAGTGCAGAAGAGTTTCAATCAAAGCAACGATAGCAGGTTAATACCATTCTTAATCATACGCCCTAAATAGAAGAATTAACTCAAGGGTTCATCTAGTCCTTTTTGAAACATGGTCCTGGCTTATCTCAAGATAGGACCTTCTAAGATAGATAGCCCGTTCATGGCGATTACACGAATTAAACCTTTACCAACTACTATTACGGTTGGGTATTGCACAGTCATCAGAAGGAATGTCAATCTTCCAAACCATAATTCAACCTTCACATTTTTAACCATCATCACTGTATTCTTTTGGCACACGCGCCTATAATTATCCTCTTACCCTTAAAGTGTCGGCCACCTCTTTGGCCTTTCCTTATAGTAAAATTTCCTTACAGTCAATGTCATTTTAACCACCTCCAAATAAATTTTCTACCTTATTTCCGATCACTGCTTGAGTGAAGATGTTTTCCTTAAAATCAGATGGGAAAAAAAATATCACCATTTTTCCATAAGTTATTGCCTCAGTCTTTAGAGGCTAATCACTGTCAAGACTGACTCTCAATCATACTTAGAACATTTTTTTTATCTTAAGTCCTAATTGCCCTGAACAATTTCGACCATTACTGGTTCGATCCATACTTTCTCGTGGTTTAACACGTGCCCCACTTGGCATCATTATAATTACGTCATATTTCCTTTATCCACATTTCTATTCTTGAGAATTTTGAATATTACCTTTTTCCTTATAAAACCTCTAAGGTTATCCTTCAATCGTTCCTCCTGTATTCCCTAGATACAGGGCATATCACAATACCATTTACTAATAGTAGAACCATTGTCTATATACTTCTGCAAAATTTCTCCACTGATTCTTAAAGGTTGTTGTTACCTTAACCCTTTCCCAATCATACTGTCAAAACTCATACTGTCCCTATTAAGGGTGACATGCCAACCTTTATGCAGTCCCCTAGGATTCATTTTAAGTTACCAATGTTCTATCCTTAATTCCACCTTTAAAAGGTACCTGCATCCTTCCACGAATAAATCAAGTCATATTTCCTTGATAGATTATCATATTCATCATTCCCACCTCGATAGTCTATACCTAACTTCATAATAGCATCCTTATTCAAATTGAGGTCAATCCATATGGCCTCCAAAAGATAACAACGGTTATCCGCTTGTCTTGCCTAATTTGGTAACGATAACAAGGATGTTCTGGAAGATATTGGTCGTGTTCAACGTGAACTTCTTGTTAATAATTCCTTATTTACTTCTGTTGTTTATCTCAACAGTCACCTCAATGTTGGGATATCTTTCATACCTGGCGTCTCCCTTTCTGGGTATCAAGCCACCGGTCTTACATTTCCTTCTTGAAGGTCACTTCCTTCATCCAATTTTTCCTAATTTCTTACTTCCTTATCCCCTTAGTCTATCCGCGTCTCATTATTTATCCTTCGAATTATCTCAAGGTTTCCTCGAATCCTCCCAACTTATAGGGGATAAACTATATGTATCTCTTATGCCCTCAACCATCAATTTTAACTTATGGTGAATCACCCTCATCCTGACGAATGCATACTTTTCTATTTCTATTGCTACGAGTCGTTAGGGTTTCCTCATACCCAACTCCCTTATCATACCTCAAACTCTATTCCCATTATATTCCTTTCCACTTCAGTTTCTTTTTATTTTCCTTTCTCTTATTGTTATTTCATGAACCAACACAACATAAGCATTGATTTTAAACATCTCGTCATTCTGGATTCGTGTCCTCAGAATGAATCTTGACAACTTTTACAACTTAGATTCATAATTCATCATACTCGTCTGCCTTTGTTCTGGCTCTAAAGCTTTTACACTATTCCATAACCTTGGGAATTACTTTCCCGAAAACAATTGGCTGAACTTTAATCAGTTTATTATAATCTCTTGCTCCGTGCCTTCCTTGGCCTTTCACCAGCAGGTGGTCTCTCTCTTAGGAGGGTAAGTGACAAAAACAGTCCTTTGTGGTTCGTCAATCATTTAGAAACTCAAATGATTCCTCTATTTCCTTTAGCCAGGCTCTTGCCTCGACTGGGTCAGCTTGTTCCATGGAACTCTGAGAGCTTAGCGACTTAAAGGTCCTGAAAGAATTTCTCACCGCACTGTCTCCTCAGGGTGGTGGTTGGGGATAATAGTCTAAGTTCTTTTTAGACAGGTCCATGAATTGCCGTATAGGAGTACCGTTTCAGGTCTCCTTTCCTTACTCGACTTTCTGTTTCCTTAGTATGAAATGTTTCATCCTACTCCCCATAATTGGGGTCATCTTTTAATTTAAAATCCTCATTTTCCACTCCATTATGTCATGGGTTCCTTCTATCTTGATGGCGACCTCCCTGACTATCACGTTCAGGGTTTGCTCTAAATCTTATTCCTCAAACTATGGCTCTCATCTAAGTTCTCATCCTTACGCTCTTGAACTTTCGGAACCCAAATTCTATAGGAATACCTCATTATTCCCTTATCATCTTTCTCGATATTAATCTTTTATTTAATTGTTGGCTCTCTGCCTTCATTCATAACTTTTTCTGGCACAATATGATCTTTTCCAATAATTCGGGCTGTATTGCAATCTCAAACAGCTTTTCGGTACCGGCTCCGGTTACCTTCACTTCTATTTCCATTTTCTCAAAATCTCTTATAAACTCTCCAAAAGACATTATCATCTTGAGTCTCTCCTTTTTACTAAGGGCATCAGCCACCATATTGGCTTTCCCCGAATGATAAAGAATCTCCCAATCATTATCCTTGATTAGCTCTAACTGCCTCCTCTGGCATATGTTGAGCTCTTTCTACGTGAAAATGTACTAGAGCACTTATGGCTTAGGTAATTCTCGCACTTCTCTCCATACAAGTAGTGCCTCCAATCTTTTGGGTAAAACTATTGCCACGAACCTAAGCTCATGAGCGGGGATATCGAATTTCATATTACCTTAATTGTCTTGACATGTACGTGATTACCTTACCGTGCTGCATAAGCACGCACCCTAAGCCCTTGTGCGAAGCGTCACTACACTTCACAAAATCTCCTTTTTCATCCGGCAACGCCAGCATAGGGGCCATCACCAACCTCTGCTTCAGTTCTTGAAAGCTGTTCTCGCATTTCTCTGTCCATTCGAACTTCTCAGTCTTACGAGTAAGCCGCGTTAAAGGGGCTACTATCTTTACAACTTGAACGAACCTCCGGTAGTGACCGGCCAATCCTACCTCTGGTAGTCGACCAAACCATGGTCATCAATTCATCAGTGGTCCTTTATCCAATCCTGTCAGGATCCTCCATGGGATCCTCCTCAACAACTATCCCTTCTAGGACAACATCCTCAACCGCTACATCCTCAATATCAACATCATCCGGTCCTGCATTAGGACACTCTATCGGATCCACAATCCGATCTCCAATTAGTAATAAAATATCATCGCGATGTTGCTCTTCAACCTCAGGGTTCGGAGTCCCGCTACCATATACGATAACGAACTACGCTCCTATCACGATATTTATAAGGGTTCCCATAAGGGTTTTAACTGTCAGTACTACGTTAGGTAGCCCGACTATGAACTTGGCAAGAGTTCTTATTATCTTAGTGAACTTATTATCTTAACGTCCCATCATCTCTGAGGTTTATAACGCTTAGCTCTGATACCATTTCTGTAACACCCCCAGATCCGGGGTCGGGGATCCGGATCGTCACGGTCTTTCTTTCCACAATATCACTTCACTTAATTAATAATAAATAACCTTATGCTGTGACCCCACACTAACACACACCACAACCCGTTATAGTCTCAGAGATGAAATTTAAATAAGTACAAGTCTTTGAATCCACAATTTAAAAGTTATTACAACCCAAAATGATTACTTGATAAATTTACAGTTAATTGCCATTATCTGCCACAAGTTATAATTATACATAATTGATTCTCAAAAGTAGATGGTCTGATCTACAATAGATCTACCTCTGCAGCTATAGCAGCTACAACATCAACGGGAAGACGCGAGACGCTTCCCACGCGCTTGCGCTGGGTCTGCTGGAGTCTGGCCATCTTTCCTAACTGTTGTTGTGTGATGAAGAAATATAGCAAGGGTGAGCAGCAAGCCCACCAAAATAATATGTATAATGATTAACAATATATGAGCCTTCTCATAGTACTCCTGAAAGTCTTGGTCAAAAGAAATGAACCAAGTTGATATCTTAATGCGATGAAGTCGCAAAATATTCAGTATATATATATATACATATATACTTTTCAAAATATGGGAAGTCCTCTTCCATGCATAATATACACAAAGTCCCAGTGTATAACTGTATAAAAAAAATATCGTTGCAAGGTGATCTCATATATCTAACCTTGTCTCAACGTTTTTCTGAAATCTTTGTCATTCATAAGACAATCATTAACTAGATATAAGTTTAAAAGATGAAGTTACAAGATACCCCAAAATACTTATATCTTTCCCAAATACTACTTGAACTACCCCCGTTCAAGTTATAATCAGTTTCAAAGGTTCATCACATAGATGAGACTACAAGACAAGATTTGAATAGATTCAATCTTTGAATATCATTATAAATAATGAAGTTACGAGATACTTCATTAAGTCCCGATATATAAATATATTCATATATATCTCCCATACATTTCCTGAAAACCTCTGTCATGTAAAGTATGAACAGAGTTGCAATATCCAATGAATTTGGAAGGAAAAGAATTTTGGCATAAACCAGATATCTTGCTGATCAGGCAAAGATACCAATAAGTAACCTTTTCTACTGTAGATGGATGAATTCCTCACCGGTCATCACCCTGGCCGCATTAGGACCTAGCGCTAGACCGTTACCCGGCCACTCACGCGTTGATGGACTGCCACCCAGCCACTTACACTTTATAGACCGTACCCCGGCCTGTCGCTTATGCCGACTCAATCAGATGGACTTACTTCCCGAACATTGGGCAAGTAATCAAAATGTTTTCTCAAAACAGCAACCTCGTTGCGAATGTAAAATACACCACTGAGCCGCATCCCTCAAGTTTTGAACGAGTATTTAAATCCCCTTTAAAAGGAAGATCTTAAATATAAAAAAAATGAGTTTTGGGATCCGCTCTAACTTTTAAAAATCATTTTGAAGACTCTAAAATACTTTAAAGAGTGTTTGGAGTAATGCTGATTTAATGAAATAAATCAGTCCCAATATATTAGAAAATATCTGAATATTATTATTTAAATAATATTCCCATAAAGAATAATCTTTATAAAAATAATTGAAGTAGAAGTTTTAAAACTTATACTTGAAACGAGTATTAAATAACCAAAGATATACTTATACGAAAGTACTATCTTTATTTGAATAATCGAAAATAAGTTTGATTATTAACACCTTATTCTTTAATAAAATAAAGAATATATTTCAGTAATAAGCGGAGTCATAATACCTCGAATGAATATTATAAATAATATTCATTAAATAAAATAAAGGAGTCATACATCCTCAAATGAATATTCAAATAATATTCAATTAATAAAATAAAAGGAGTCATAAGCCCTCGAATGAATATTCAAGATAATATTCATTAATAAAATAAGGTTATCGAATAAACCTTATTCGATTAATAGTTTTGAAAACTATAACCATATATATATATATAAATATATATATATATATAAAATCTACTCGGGATCCTCGACTCCCGGTTTTAGAAAATGTTTTCACCTTTGGGTCCCTATACTAAGGGTATACGCAAATACCGCTTATCTCTAGCATAGGTATTATGCAACGAATAAGCATTTGAACCAACAGATATATAAATCAAGAATACGAAACAGGCATGCATATATATACCATATCAGCATGCTTCAATATATCGCAACATTTGCTAATTAACCAACATGCATCTATCGCAAGATAATGCATATACATATATTCATCACAACAACAGTATAACGGGTAGAAAACTTGCCTGAGCGACTGGGGGTTACGAATGGCTCGGGACGAGTCTGGTAACCTATAAGCAACAAGTAAGTTGGAATTAAACCAAAGTCACTTGCAAATCTATACTCTAACCAACTCAGACTCTAACGCTCGTTTTGCGCTTACTGATTTGCTTAAGTCACCCGGGTACCCTCGGCTCCACCATTTTTAATAATTTAACCTTTACGAGTTTTAAGGCGATTCCTTCGTGAGTGTCTTACTAACTGCCTAACACACTTACCATAAATGTTTCATGCATTAATTAACCCTTTTTGGTCTTTAACCTATGTTTCAAAGTAAGGCGAGGGGAAAAGTTTCGTTCGCAAAACGCCGTTACTTGAAACGGTCGTTTCTCCTAAACCGTGCATCGGAATCGAACGAACTACATATCAAAATGAAGCTCGTAACATGAGCTATCTAGACATGGCAATTGTCATAATCTAGCAGGGGGTTCTCGGGTCCTAATGCTATGCACAAAAACAGTCCAAAGAAAATCGGACGTTACGACGGCTATGTTTACGCGATTTCCAATATTTTAAACCATTCAAAACCATCCCAAATCAACCTCAAATCCAACATACAACCAACATCCATCCTTATCACATCATAACAACCCCAACCAATTCAATTTAATCATTCATACTTATGTCTAAGCTTAACTTTAATCATACTTAAGTTCTTTTAATCAAAACAACAACATTTACCATTCCAATTCAATACCATTTCAAATCCCAAACTCTAAATCACAACATCAAGCTACAATATCATCCTACTAATCAAAATCATCTTATAATACATAGGAATCTAGGGTTTGGAGATGGTATACCTTCCTTGAAGTGGTGGGAGGAGCTAGGAAGCCTTAAGAAGCTTTGAGTAGTCTTAGGAATGCTTGGATCTTCAAGGAAAACAAGAAAAACTTCAAGTTAAAAACTTGAAAACACTATTCATAGTATTCTTCTTTGATTAAATGAAGAAGATGGAGAAGGAATTGATGGCTTAAACTCATGATATAGCCCTAACTAAGCATGAAGATGATTAGGGAATTTACTCACCAATTTAGGAAGCTTGGATCTTGAATTTTTGAAATTTCTTGCCTAATGAATAGTGAAAAGCCGAGAGCAAGGATGAACAAGGCCTTGGTTCTTTTTGATTTTTGATGAAGAATGAATTTACTTGGCTTGGTTGCTTTGCTTTTGTGTTTGATTTAGTCAATTACCTTCTTGCCCTTGAATTTGTGTGGTTACAAAGCCACCACACCTCCTTCCTTCCCATGTCATGCTTGTGTCATCCTCATGATGTCATCCTCCCTTCCTTGTCCTCTTTCTATTGGTTGGATGACATCATTCCCACTAATCCCTTTGATTAACTTCCTAATCGTTTGCCTAATGACCGCTGATCTGTTATACGGTTCGCTTAACTTTCATTCTCGTTTATCGTTTGAGGGATCATACCCGGGATCTTATTACTTAGGTTCCCTTAACCTTTCTCAATATATTGTATTCCTTCTATGATCCTCTCTTATAATCCTTTAATTTAAATCCTTTTTATCCTGTTACCTTTTTCTCAATTCTTTCCGTATCTAGTGGATTTCCGGGAAAAATCGAAGTGTTCGGAATTGGATTCTGACGATCTTTACATACACTTATATACCATATAGAGTACTAATAAAATCTCAGAATATCCATAACAGAACCCCTACATAGTGTGGCATGAAAAGTTTTCTCGTTCAGCAAAAACACTATTCATAAGGGTTTCAAAATTTCTCAAAAATTGGGGTTATTACAGTCAGGATCTGGAGTGTTCTTCGTGAATTATGAATGGTGATTATGTTAACTCCTTAGAAGAATTTGATACGACAGGTATGGACTCCGTATGGTTAGTTATTAAGATCCAAGGAAAATGAATGACTACAGTGGGTCAGCGATGGACCATAGTAATGTAGCAATAATTCTGCGAGTAATGAGTCGATTACAACCGTAAGAGTTGTATTAGAATGGATATTGAGATTGAGTACCACTAGTCGGGTCGTGGTGATGTATAAGTTATCATTGATAGACTAATCAAGTCGATTATCTACCTATTGAATATTTATTCCTTCTTAGGAATAGAGAGTCGTATTATTACGAAGAAGGTTGCGGTGCAAGCATAGAATTCTAGTAACGATGATGTCTAGAATGAAATCCCAGATTTGATTTTCGATGTCAAGGAAGTTTCAAAGGTGATTGTGTATAAGCTCGAGGAAGAGCATGGGTCCATAGAATGATGGACGGAATATCAAAAATAATTAGGCATGTGAAATACGATGCTATAATGCTTAATTTTGATTTATATACATATATGTTTTGTTCTCCTATGATAAACCTCTATAGTTCAGAGGTAGATTTCAAGCCAGATATTTTGTGGCGGTACATATTTTAATATATATACAATTCTCTTCAATTCGTTCTTTTCTCTCCTTTTCACTTTCATGTAAGTTGAGAAGAACAACCCTTCCAGAAGGGGAGGTATTGCCAAATGACTATCTATCTGTGTGATAGAAGCCTAGTAGGATACCATCTATTGTTTAATTGCTTGTCAAGTACTAAAGGCTGGCCACCTTCTGTACTAACTATGCGATATAACAAGTGTTCATGATCATAGTGATCTCTCAACAAATTCCTTTACTTTTATATGATGGATCAAGCTTTCGAAGATAGAAGCAGCTAGAAAGGAAGTAGTATCAGTACGGTGGTATTCTGATTCTAACACGTTCGTGATACTAAGGTTGACGTGGTTATTAAAAGGTTATAGAACGCTAACGAGCAAGAGTGTAACCAGTATAGTATTATGTACGGAAGTTAGTAACGACTACGAACTGGAAAAAAATGGGTACTGAGAAGCAAAAGCTATAATGCTAGAAGCTATGATGAGAGTCGGTGCAATAGACTTGAAAGAATTTGGAATGATCACTTAACGCGGATTAAGTTTTCTCACGATAATCGATCGTATGTCAGTATCGAGGTATCGCCTTATAAGATCCTTGAGGGAAGACAATGTCGATCTCCCTTATGATAGGATGAAGTTGGAGAGCGCAAGATGCTCGGACCAGCAGTGGTCCAAAGGACCAAGGATATAATAGATTTAATCAGAGGACGACTGGTAGTAGCCCAAGATGGGCACACGAAGTATGTTGATTTGACACAAAAGGACAAAGAATAGGAAGTAGGGGACCTAGTGCTGTTATAGGTATTCCCTTAGAAAGGATGGATAAGGTTCGGAAAGAAAGGAAAGCTAAGCCCACGAATTGTTGGACCCTTGGATATATTAAGACGTATTGAGAAATTAGCATATGAGCTAGCCCTACCCCCGAACATGTAGCAAGTTCATAACGTGTTCCACATATCAATGTTAAGGAAGTGTAATTCGGATGCCAGACAAATAGGGGCATATGAGCGCATAGACATGCAACCAACCGTAACCTATATGGAGCAACCAGGAAGGGTTATAGATTGAAAAGGAACAAGTGCTTAGGAGAAGGGTTATCAAACTAGTGAGAGTTTGATGGTAGAACCACAATGTTGAAAAATTTACTTGAGAGTTAGAAAGTGCAATGCTAAGAGAGCATCCCTATTCATTTTCTATCCGATTCCGGGACGGAATCCTTTTAAGGAGGGGAGACTGTAATAACCCTAATTTTTGGAATTTTTGAAGCACGGATGAATAGTAACTTTTGCTGATGATGCTGGTTAAGGAAAATTATCAGACCACGCTATATAGGAGTACTGTTATGGAAATTCTAAGATCGTATTAGTATTCCATAAAGTAAATAAGTGTATGTAAAGATCGTCAGAATCCAAATCCGCACACTTTGATTTTTCCCGAAAATCAACCAGATACCGAAAGAATTGAGTATAAGGTAACATGATAAAAATGATTTAAATTCAAGGATTTTTAGAGAGGATCATAAAAGGAATATAAAATATTGAGAAAGGTTTAGGGAAACCTAAGTAATAAGATCCCAGGTATGATCCCTCAAACGATAAACGAAAACAAAAGATAAGCGAACCGTATAACAGATCAGCAGTCATTAGCCAAGTAATTAAGGGATTAATCAAAAAGGTAGTGGATGATGATGTCATCACATGACACAAGCTTGCTTGCATAAGCATGACAAAGGAGTTTTGTTTATTGGGTGATTTTGGGCCATACAAAATTAACCATGGTAAAAAGGTTAAAACAAATTTCAAGACAAAAAAAAAGAATCAACCAAGCAAATAACATAAATCAAAAAGAGAAGAGTTGACTTTGCAAGAAGAAGCTCTCGGCCAAAATAAACAGAGCAACTTCAAACTGCCATATCTCCTTCAATACTCACTCAAATGTTGTGTTCTATAGCTCGTTGGAAAGTTATTGAGATGGCCTACAACTCTTGTTCACAAGTCTCGTCCAAATAAGTAAGGTAAGACCCTCATTTTTACAGTTCTTTAAATTGGACTTTTAGAAACTTCAAAGCCTAACTTTGTGTTCTTGATTTCTTTGGAAAGATCAAGCTTGTAGGAGGCTTCCTAAGGCTTCCTAGCAACTTAACACCTCCCAAGGAAGGTATAAACATCAAACCCTAGCCTTTACTTTATTTTTTCGTAAGTTTAATTGTTGGTTTTGTGAAATGAGAAGCATAGATTGTGATTATTAGTAGTTTGGTTTGATTTGGAAGTGTTTTGGTAATTAAAGCTTGATTATAGTTTATAGGTCTTGATTGTGGTTGTTTGAGTTGAAAAACTTGGAGGTTATGGACTGATGTGATATGGTTTAGGTGAATTTTTGTTGTATTGATGGTTATGAGTTGGTTGGTGGTTGATTGGAGTAGTTTAAACTTTGGTAATCGCGTAAACATAGCCGTCGTAATGCCCGATTTACCTTAGACTATTTTTGTTATTAACTTCAGGACCCGTGAAATGACTGTAAGATTCTTACCATTGTCATGTTTATATATTTCATATTACGAGCTTCGTTTTGATATATGGTTCGTTTGAATTCGATGTACGGTTTAGGAGAAACGACCGTTTTAAGTAACAGCATTTCGCGAACGAACCATTACCCCTCGCCTTACTTTGAAACCTTGGTTAAGGACTTTAAATGACTAATTGGGATATGAAACAATTATGTTAAGTGGATTAGGCAGTTGGTAAGGTACTCGCGAAAGAATCGCCTTAAAACTCTTAATGGTTAATTTATTAAAAATGATGGAGCCGAGGGTACTCGAACGACTTAGGTGATTCGTTAAGCGTATGAGTGACCATAAGCGAACGTTAGGGTTCAATTGGTTAAAGTCTAGTTTATTAAGCGACCGGGGTTTAATTCCAACTTATGTTGTTTTCATAGGTTATCGGACCCACTCTAAGCTTAAGTCTATCCGGGAGCACTCAGGCAAGTTTTCTACCTGTTATACTGTTGTGGTGATGTATATATGTATATGCATTATCTTGTGATAGATGCATGTTGGTTAATTAGAAAATTTTACGATATATTGAAGCATGCTGAGATGGTATATATATGCATGTCTGTTTCGTAATCTGGTTATCTATCTGTTGATTTCAATGCTTATAGTTGCATAATACCTATGCTAGAGATAAGCAGTAGTTGCGTATACCCTTAGTATAGGGGACCCAAAGCTGAACATTTTTTCTAAACCGGGAGTCGATGTTCCCGAGTATAATATATATATATATATATTTATATATATATATATATTGATATAGTTTTCAAAACTATTAATCGAATATGGTTTATTCGATAACTTTATTTTATTTTATTAATGAATATTATTTTGAATATTCATTCGAGGGCTTATGACTCCCTTTATTTTATTAATGAATATTATTTTGAATATTCATTCGAGGGCTTATGACTCCCTTTATTTTATTAATGAATATTATTTTGAATATTCATTTGAGGGCTTATGACTCCCTTTATTTTATTAATGAATATTATTTTGAATATTCATTCGAGGGCTTATGACTCCCTTTATTTTATTAATGAATATTATTTTGAATATTCATTCGAGGGCTTATGACTCAGTTTATTTTATTAATGAATATTATTTTGAATATTCATTCGAGGGCTTATGACTCCGCTTATTTTATTAAATAATATTCTTTATTTTGTTAAAGAATAATGTTTCGATAATCAAACTTACTTTTGATTATTCAAATAAAGATTGTACTTTCGTATAAGTATATCTTTGGTTATTTAATATTCATTTCAAGTATGAGTTTTAACACTTCTACTTCGATTATTTTTATAGAGATTATCCTTTTTGGGAATATTATTTAAATAATAATATTCAAATATTTTCTAATATATTGGGACTGATTTATTTTAATAAATCAGCAGTACTCCAAACATTCTTAAAAATGTTTCGAGTCTTCGAAATGATTTTAAAAGTTAGAGCGGATCCCAAAACTCATTTTTATATTTAAGATCTTCCTTTTGAAGGGGATTTAGATATTCGCTCAAAACTGAGGGATCTGGCTCTGTGGTGTATTTTATATTCGCAACGAGGTTGCTGTTTTGATAAATGAATTGATTACTTACCCAAAGTTCGGGAAGTAAGTCCATCTATTGAGTCGACATAAGCAACATGGGCTCAGTGGGCGTCCATGAAAGTGTAAGTGGCTCAGTGGGAGTCCATCAAATGCGTAAGCGGCTGAGTGACAGTCCAACATAAGGTCCTATTATGGCCAGGGTGATGACCAGTGGGGAATTCGTCCATCTACTAGTAGAAAAGGTTACTTATTGGTGTCTTTGCCTGATCAGCAAGATATCAGGTTTATGCCAAAGTTTTCTCCTTTCCAAATTCATTGGATATTGCAACTCTGTTTATAATTTTCATAACAGAGGTTTTCAAGGAGTGTACGAAATATATATACATATATATAAGTGTATATATATATCGGGACTTAATGAAGTACCTCGTAACTTCATTATTTATAATGATATTCAAAGATTGAATCTATTCAAATCTTGTCTTGTAGTCTCATCAGTGTGATGAACTTTTGAAACTGGTTATAACTTGAACGGTGGTAGTTCAAGTAGTATTTGGAAAAGATATAAGTATATTGGAGTATCTTGTAACTTCATCTTTTAAACTTATATCTGGTTAATGATTATCTTATGTATGACAAAGATTTTCACAAAAACGTTGAGACAGGGTTAGATATATGAGATCACCTTGCAACGATATTTTTATACAGTTATAAACTGGAACTCTGTGTATATTAGGCATGGAAGAGGACTTCCAAGATTTTGAAAAGTATATAAGTATATATACTGAATATTTTGCGACTTCGTTGTATTAAGATATCAAACTTGGTTCATTTCTTCTTGACCAAGACTTTCATGAGTACTATGAGAATGCTCATATATTGTTAATTATTATACATATTATTTCGGTGGGCTTGTTGCTCACCCTTGCTTTCTTCTTCATCACACAACAACTGATAGAAAAGATGAACAGGACCAAGCTCCCGATTCGCAAGCGGTTAGGAAACGTTCCGCAGTTTCCTGTAGGCGTTGATGCCGTTATAGCCGAGGTAGGATCTACCAATAGGCTAGGCTTTCAACTTTTGATGTACCAGACTTATGTATATTTATGAATTGTAATAATGGAAAGGAAATGTAAATTTATTCAGAAACCCTTTTAAGGGGTAATGGCATATAATTGTGGAATAAAGTGACTTGTATTATTTTTTTGGTATTCATCTCTGAGACTATAACTTGTGGTGTGTGTGTATATATTGTGGGGTCACAGTATGTAGTAGTTGGTTGTTTATTAAGATTAAGTGTTATTAAGGGAAATGGAACTCATGACAACCCGGATCCCTGACCCCGGATTTGGGGGTGTTACAGTTTTCGAAGCCTATAGCAAAGGAGCGTGGTTTTCTGCCATCGGGGAAAGATGGTAAGTTGTTGGAGATGATCTTGGAGATGGGTTGGGTTGCTTTTTAAGAGACACCCATTGTTGTACCCATGAGTGTGGTGTGTGAGTTCTACGTGAATGCTAAGGCGGAGAAGAACGGTTTCATGGCGGTTAGGGGGAAGCCAGAACATGAGAATTGGAAGAGAAAATGTCGGAGGAGTTTAACTTGGATTTGATTGTTGCTACCTGTGTGTGCCTGAGACTCATTGGAAATTCAAGAAGGGCAAGAACGAGTATGCCACTTTTCCTGCATCGTGCATGAACAGGTTTGCGCGAGCATGGAATTCTCTTATTTGTGCTAACATCATGCCATCTTCTGATACGCATGATGTTACTGTGGAGCGTGCACGTTTGTTTTGGGGCATTCTTCCGGGAGACTATATGGAACTAGGGATGGTGATTTATCCGGGTATTCTGAGGTTCTTCCGAGGGAGTACTATAGGTTTGATACCCTATGCGTCTATTGTGACGAAGTTGTGTGTGGCGGTTGAAGTTCATTGGCCTGCACATGAGCAGCTGCAACTCCCAAGTGTCCCGATTGATAGTTCGACGTTGTTGAATATGACAGAGTGGTAAGGTGGGAAGCCTGATCCTAAGGGGCTTGGATATTCTTATGACCATCTACCAGGTGGAAGGCCAGCGGATCAGACGTATGCTGGTGGGACTTCGCAGGCCCGTCGAGCAGCTTGGAGAGCTCAGTTGGGAGAGGAGGCTGGTCCTTCGGGATCGCAGCAGCAACATCAGGAGGAGGAAGCACATTGCAGTGCTGGTTTGAGTACGACGTAGTATAGACGTTTAGCTAGGAGGATGGATGCGATGCATGGCATCTATAGCAGGTTTGCACATGACCTCACCCAGGTGTTGGGGACTGCATTTAGAGCCACATGAGTGGACATCCAGTGGCCAGTATTCGGTGAGGATGCTGTGTATCCTCCTCCAGACACTCCTGACACTCCACCCCTTGAGGGTGATGAACCTGATTCTGATTAGGTATGCCTGATTTCTTGCTATTACCTTCACTGAGGACAGTGAATATTTTAAGTTTTGGGGTAGTAGTAAGAATTATATGTTTTATGTGAGTCTCATATAGTTGCATATTCATGCTAGTTTAGTTCATATAGTTGCATATTTTTCATGTGGTAGTTTTTTTGTTATTTTTGTAGTTTTTTTTATATTTGTTATAGTGTGTTCATATAGTTTTGATGCATTTACATTATAACATGATCTCTTTGATGATTTTTTCGATTAATTTGGATATTGATGCTAGTGTAGTGATTTTGTGCTTAGTGATGTTAAGTCGTATCGAGTTAACTTGCATGCTAGGAGCAATTGTATTTCACAAAGTCTTATAGGTCACGTGAGTGCTACATCATGGTCATGGTTTGTTTGTTTGTCGAGGTTTAATCGCTTGTTTATATTTAGAATATAGGATATTCTCTTAATGATAAAATAACATGAATATTTAAAAATTGGAGTAAAAACTGGATTTCATCGTGAGTTGTTATGGCTAGATGTCAAATGGCTAGTAGCCGGCTCATTTTATATGAGTAGTCCAGGGTTGAACGAGATGGAGCGAAACGCACTCGTTCAGAACTTTGTGGAAAAAAAGAAAAAAATATGTGTTTATGCATAATTGATCACGAGTGGGCTCTTTAGTACTCGAGTTATTAAGTTCTTAGGGGACTTTGTGCCTAGTGACCTAAGGCTTTTTATAGTCTGGGATCCACTAACCTAACGCTCGCTACATGGCTATTGTTGTATAAGTCTTTTGTGGACCTCATTCATTGCACGGTCAAATAAGTATATTTGTGTTGTTTTTATGTTGTGAATAAAACCGTGAATCCATGTAAAACTCTGATATAAAAATTGAAATGTTATAAGTTATTCCAAGTTTAGCTTTTATTCAATTTATAACATTACGATTGATTTCATGAGTTGTGAGTCATGATTATTGATCTAGTTGTGATGGTATATCTGTAAGCATTTGCATACACGCACGTTTCTGGCTTGTAAGTTGATTTGTGGAATTTGATTGATCTTTGTGTGAATAACTGCATTTGTTGAGATGTTGCTTATTGATTGATTTAGTTATTCTATGGGGATGATTGCATTCATATAGTTTGCATTCATGCATTTTTATTTCTTGTTCTTTGAGTCTGTTTATGCTTGAGGACAAGCATCGATTCAAGTTTGGGGGTATGTTTAGTGGCATTTATGTCATCTTATAACACTCTGTAAATCTTTGAATTGGTGTTTTGTACTCAAGTTGTTGGTGTTTTTGACGTGTTTTGTAGTGTTTTTGCATTTCAGGCATTTAACAGGAATTCAGGTGAATTGGCATTGTTTTGATGCTAATTTGGTGTTAGGATGATGTCAAGAAGATTTCTCGTGAAAAGACAAACTCAAACTAGCAAGAGAATAAAAAGCAGAAATTTTTCCAGAGAGTCAGTGTGCCCGCGCTGTAGTAGCGCGCGGCCGCGCCAGGAGTACAGAGATGCAGTGCGCCCGCGCTAGTGAAGCACGCGGTCGCGCCGGGTCGAATTCAAGGAATCCTTTTTCTACTCTGATTTTGATCCGGAGGACTTCTAATCTGCATGGGCTGCTATATAAACATAACTTATGTTCGTTTTTCATAACAAAATGCACCAGAGCTTAAGGAGAAGGCGTAAGATGACCGTAGAGCACAATTCAACCAAGGCAAAGAGGATCTAGTTTATTCTTGTGATTCTATATTTTAAGTTATAACTTTGGATGCTAGTTTTCTTATTCATGAACCTATACTCTTGTTTCGTACTTGGTTTTATTATTTATTCAATATAAAGACTACATTTATTATTGTTAGTCCCTTAACAATATAGCAAGAATTACAGAAGGGGGTTGAATGGAATTCTTGAACTTTTTTCTCGAAATAAAAATGTTCAACTCGAATATATATATAAGTGTTTTGATTAGCACAATGCGGAATAGAAACTTAATTGAATCAAAACATAAGTAATTAAAAACAAGAGTCTTTAAAAACTTTCTGGTGGATTTAAACAATTCCACCAGAGATATATATTATATATCGAGAGGACTCTGTGTGCAAGAATGCTCACAGCTGCTTACAAATTGAACTGCTGAGAATACAGGGAAATGCTAATGATTCCGCTTATAAAGATTTCTTCATTTTTGGTTCTCAACACCCTTTTTTTATTTGCTACATTCTTGGTTTATATATTACCAAGATTATAAAGTCAAAAGGACTGAATAAATATAAAAACTATCAGTGTTAAGATTTGTTGCTTTTCGTCCTCTATTACCCAGTTAATGGGCTTCCACAGTAGATTTGTATACATCTCGACGGCTGTGCTCAGCTTTCATTGTTCAACTGCTGTTTGAATTCTTTATATGATCATCCGTTGGATTTTATGAACATCCGTTGGATATATGATCATCCATCGACTTTCTGAACATCCGTTAATGGCTTCATTGATCATCCGTCGACTGCTATACTGAACATACGTTGATAGTTATTTGATCATCCGTCGATGGCTTTGTTAATCATCCGTCGGTAGCTATTTTGGCACTTGACTTCATTTCACTTATGCAGAATAACAAGACATCATTTATATACAATTAATCAACCTATTCTGCATATCTAGTTAAAGTCAACATGACTTAGGGCTACTTACAGAATCTATACAAAGATGTATACAGAATTGTGCTACAGACTTATTATTACATAAGCTACTCACTCGATGGATAATAAGTTAACATCCGTCGGGACTATAATGAGTTATCCGTCGGGACTATAATTTTTATCCATCGAGTGCTACATTATTTCACTAAGTAAAATCCACTTAGATGTTTTGTTTATGAAATCATCAAGTACACAACATATGCACAACAATCTCCCCCAATTTATGTCTACTGGAATTGTAGCCATAAATTAAGAGATACTTGATGATAACAAAACATCCTAAACATACAGCTTTAAAGATAAGCAGATAATATTGAAAGTGCTTCAAATAATCGAAATGTACAAGGTTTGGCTCACAGTCATTTTCAAGATGCTCCTCTAGCCTGAGCATATTTTTCTAGTTTCTTGAAGGTCTGGATCTTCTTCCAAGCTTTCTGTTGTTTTCATCAATCTGATTTTGGAGTTTCCTGTGGAATTCCAGTTCATCAGATTCTGAGAGATCTAGCTTTTCTTACATTTCCAGGAGAGTCTCATTGCTAGAGATACTCAATTGGTCTTCTAACCTGAAGAATCTTCTCACACCTTTGTCATCTATGAACTCCATCAGCCAGTAGGGCCTTAGATGCACTCTTCTCCTTGTGTATGGGATGATTAGAGTCTTTGGGAGTGCATCTTTAGGTCTAATACTCCTTAGTTCTTCAATCTTCTTCAATACTAGTCTTCTTGCAGTTACATTGAACCCAAAGTTCTTCTTGAAGGATGAATAAACTTTAATCAATACACCTTGGCTTTCTTGAAGAATCCTGTGAAGTGGCCACTGAATTTCCCTTCCTCCTTTATACTTGAACACTAACCTTTCAGGTAGGTTCCTGTATGCATCAACTCCCCTCACTTCATCCAGTTCATCCAGATAAAGATTTAGATCTGAAAATTCTTTGATGTCACACAAGTACAAGTAGTCTCCCCTGTTGACTTTGGGTTGAGCTTTAACTACTGATTTGGATTTGAGAGGTGACAGCTTCACTTTCTTGACTGCCCTTGATTTTGTCCTTTTTGGCTTGCTAAGGATTGGTAAGCTGAAGTTAGGAATTGGTATTTTATCCCACTCTATTGGCTCATCCTTGGGCACAATAGGTTCACCATGAATATTCCTGTAGGGATCCACCACCCTTATATCTTCAAATACCACAGAGGACTTTGATGCTTGAATTGTAGCTGGTGTGGGTACCTTAGGAAATTGATCTTCCAATCCTTTGTCAACAATATCCAGTTTCCTTTTTGTTCTTCTAGCCAATTCTTTCTTTCTTGGAGATTTCTTCTGTTCTTCAATTTTCTTCTTTGATTCAGCAACTTCAGATGGTTGAGAGGGAATTTGTTGAGATGAATTCACAGCCTGTAGCTTGGCCAAGATAGCAATCTGCTCTTTCTTTGGTTTAGTCTTCTTTGCATCTAGAGCAGCTTGCTTCTTTTCCTGCTTTAATCTGGCTTTTTCTTCTCTTTTTGCTTGAGCAAATTGTGGATGTCCAGCTACCACACAAATTTCCTTTCCATTTCTGAATATCTTAGCAATTCTCCTTTTTGAGGCTGAGTCAGCTGGATCTTTGTAGAAGACAATTGATCTTGACAGAAGCTTCTTCTCATCAGGCTTAGGTGTCTCATACACAGTGTCCAAGGGGTTCTTCAAAGATGATTTTGGATAGTTTGCCCTTGGTTTAAGAATTATTTCAGCCTTTATAGACTTGATGCAGGAAGATTGTCCTCTTTCCAGATAATTCATGCTCATCTCATTCACACTGATTTGCTTGAGTTGAGAGTGATGGATGGATGACTTAACTGGCTCCTTGACAAGCTCAAACTTTTTATGTATCTCCTCATCAATCTTATCCTAGTTGATCAAACTCAACTTTCATTTCTCAACAACTTTCAAATTTGTTGCTGCTACTTTAATTAGATCTATACCATCTGCAACTAGTGGCTTGGAGACAGTAATTGAAGTTATAATTACTTTGCTGATTTGAACTTGAAGTTTCTCCCCCTCACTTGGTTCTCTCCCCCTTTTTTTATCATCAAGTTGAGGAGTTAGGCCTTGTACTTTAGCCAGTTGCATGAGAAGATTTGTCTGAGTCTGTTGATTTTGAAGAAGGGTAGCCACTGAATTCTCAATAATTTGAACTCTATCTTCCACTTTGGCCAGCTTCTTTTCAGAATCTGATTCTCTCCTCAGTCTTAGTAATAGATCATGCATGGTACCATATGGCATGACTGAATCCAGCTTCTCAGAATTATAGGTCTTCAAGTCAGCTATATCCTTTTTGAGTTCATCCACACTCAGATTCAGTCTTAATTGATGGATCTTCATGAGATGTAGAGAGTCTAGGTGAGCTTGAAGAATAGCCTTGGTACCAGCATCTGAAGTTTCCTGAAGGGCCTTTTGAATAGCCATGACTTGCTTAACCAAAGATACACCAAATTGTCCTGGTGTAGATTCTTTGTCCATGCCCATTCAGGTAAATTTGAAACAGAACTTGGGCCTTCATCTCCCCCTAAGTTCATGCTTCCATCCAAAGAAACAGAGTCAGCATCATTAAAATTTACTTCAAATTCTTCAGATGGCTCACCAGCTTGAGAAGGCATCCTATTGACAGCAGCTTTATCTCTTTGAAGAGATTCTGAGGTGTGTACTAAGTTTAAAGTCTGTTCTGCCTCCACATTGCCCTGAGCAGCAAAGAGTTAATAGGCTGACACAGGGTGAGTAAAAGTGTCAGCGTCCAAGGAAATGTTATCAATTACAGCTTTGTAATGTTGCTGAAATTGACTTTCCTTTTCAGCATCATCTACAATCATTGACTCACTAGCAATGGCTGGATCCACCCTTATGGCTTCTGTACCTGGCTTTCTCTCAAAATCTCTCTTTTGTTGCATCAGGGTCTCACCCTGGCTCCCCACCCTCACACCCTCACCTTCACCTACTAAGGTGGGACTCCTCTCACTCACTTTTGCCAATCCTAAATAAATGGATTGCTGATTTTCACTCTTTTCCTCTCATTTTGCCTAGGAGCAACCCAGCCTCTCACTCAATACACTCTCCTCTCAGTCCTAAGAGTGACTATATAACCACTAAATCTTCTGCACTTGAAATAGTTGATGTTTGAAGTTGTGCAGAGATACTCGACAGATAAGTGATATCCGTCGAGTGAGTGGTAATGCTATCTGACGGATAACTGTTGTTAGGCTTATCCGTCGGGATACAATCACTACTCGACGGATGAGCAAAATCCATCGAGTGAGTAGAAATGAATGAGGTGGGAAGAGAAACTATTGTTGACTCTGTGTTGATTGAAGATATTAGGGGCATAAATATCACAATAGAATCTGAAAGAATTGGCAAGTGAGCCAACAAATCATCTAAAAGATGATGCTCACTTGCACTAGATTTTGGCTTCCCTAACAGAGTTAAAAAAAGGGAATCGGGAATTGAAGTGTTTATCATATCCACTTCCAGAGAGTTTGTTGGTGAGTATGGTGTTTCAGATGATTCTATTATTAGAGATTTTGGTTGTGACTCCACATTTATTGGAGCCACATCAATCTGAATTTGAGAGAGTGCAGGGACTGTGTCTTTAGCACCAGTTTGCACTGTGTGTGTGCCCTGTGCATCCCCAGAGGTTTTAGATTTCTTCTTTCTTGTGTAAGTTTAGGGGTGAGCTTGTGTCCCTAACCCTTTTGGCCTATGCTCTTGGCTAAGAGCTTTGTTCAATAACTGCATCCTTTTGGGAGGATGTAGCTAGAAGTGAGCTTTTACCCTTTTTAAGCACTGCAGTTTGTTGGAAAACTGCAGTGTGGCTAGGCTGGGGTTCACTCAACTCTCCATCCTTATTCTCGGGGTTTCTTTGATGTTCACCCCTTCCCTCACCTAACTTACCCTCCTTCACACTCCCCTCTTTTGCTTTGGTGGATTTTTCAACTGGTACCTTTTGAGAGATACCAGAGGGGGTTTTCTTTGATTTGGATTTAGAAATAGCAGTAGTTTTGGCAGCTTTGGTAGGCAACTGTTTGGTCATTGTCACAGTTGTCATAGCTACTCCTGAACTCAAAGAAATTGAGGAGGTTGGAACAGTTGTAGGGATGGATGAACTTACCTCACTTACCTGAGGTGCCTGCATTACAGGAAAATAGAACATTGGCACATCCCTGTGATGGTTGGCTCTGTTCAAATCTGCAATGAGTCTTCTCTCTTGAACCCAACAAGCCAGTTTGTTGTTTGGGTTCTCAAGTACAATCTCTTGACATAGATGGTTAGCCAATAACATGAAAAATCTAGCATAATACACATTCTTTCCTCTTTTAGCTAACTCACCTAGTTTAAAACCTAACTCAAATAAGACAAGGTCACTGAAATTGTAAAATTTATCTGTAACTAGCATGTATAGCATGTTAAGCATGGAAATGTTCACAGAATCAAAATCACTGACTTTTCCAGAGAAAACCTTAGTAACTACATCACACATGAAACTCCACTCCTTCCTAAGACCCATTCTTCTAATATCACTCAGTTTAGAAGTAGGAAGTGCATAATGCATGGAATTAAGCATATTGATAATATCAGTGTCAGTGTGTGGTGAAGTCACATTATTATCAGGAATTTTGAAACATGCTTTTATCACATCACTATTGATACAGAATTTATTACCTTTGATGGTTAGAGTGATGGTCTTGTCAGTAGAGTTGTAGATTGCAGTGGTCCACATCTCTTCAACAACTTCACAGAAGATTGTGGGTGATTCCAGCATGACGTAATTTGGCTTGCAGTTCTTCACAAAGTCCATCATCTTGTGATAGTCCTCTGATTGCTGAATACCCTTATTGACCAATGCAGTGAAGTTGTTCTTTTCATAAATGAACCCAATTTGAGACATAATCTTTACTACAGGTGCCATTGTTAGAGAATGAAAGCTTGAAGAGAAAGAGAATATTTGCTTGAGAGAGAATGAAATAACAGCAGTTGAATTTGAGAATGATAAAAGAAAATAATTGGAATGAAATAAGCTTTTATACTATCTCAAAAATAACTGACAACAATAATAAAGAAAAGTAAATTAACCAATAGAAATTGCCTAAAATAGCCGTTTAAAAGTAAACTGTAAAAATTCCACCCATTATCCGTCATGTAATGCTTACAAACTGTAAGTATACTCGATGGATAATGTTCAACGAATTAACGGCTGAGATTTAGACAATTCGACGGATGAGGATAAACTGATATCCGTCAAGTCATAAAGTATTCCAGAAAAATAATTGACTTTTATTAGCATGTAGTATATCCACGGATGACTAAACTCGATGGATAAGGGTCATCCGTCGAGATGCAAATTTTGACTTAGCCAAAATTTCATCCAAGACTTAAAAATCAACTAAATTTCTGGCTACATTACAACTTGCAAAATAACTCAGATAAATTTAAGAGTAATTAAGCATACCTAACTCACTTACCAACCTTGAAAAGGTGGATTCATCCAGTGACTTGGTAAAGATATCTGCAAGTTGCTTCTCACTTGGAACAAAATGTAACTCCACGGTACCATTCATTACATATTCCCTTATGAAATGGTACTTGATATCTATGTGCTTTTTCCTTGAATGTTGCACTGGATTTTCAGTGATGGCAATTGCACTTGTGTTATCACAGAAAATAGGAATCCTTTCAACTTGCAAACCATAATCTAGCAATTGATTTTTCATCCATAAAATTTGTGCACAGTAACTGCCAGCAGCAATATATTCAGCTTCAGCTGTAGAAGTAGAAACTGAATTTTGCTTTTTACTGAACCAGGACACAATCTTGTTTCCTAGAAATTGACAGGTTCCTGTTGTGCTCTTTCTATCAATTCTACAACCTGCATAATCTGCATCTGAATAACCAGTTAGATCAAAGCCAGAATCTCTAGGGTACCAAATGCCAAGTTTTGGTGTTCCCTTGAGATATCTGAAAATTCTTTTAATAGCTATTAAGTGAGATTCTCTAGGATCAGGCTGAAATCTAGCACATAAACAAGTAGCAAACATTATATCTGGCCTACTAGCTGTTAAGTACAGAAGTGAGCCAGCCATGCCCCTATAACTTGAAATATCCACAGACTTTTCAGTAGTGTTTAATTCAAGCTTAGTTGTTGTCGCCATGGGAGTTTTTGCAGATGTGCAATCCATTAGATCAAACTTCTTTAAGAGATCAAAAATATATTTAGTTTGACTAATGAATATTCCATCACTAACTTGCTTAACTTGCAAACCAAGAAAGTAAGTTAGTTCTCCCATCATACTCATTTCATACTTACTTTGCATCAATTTGGCAAACTTTTTGCAAAGTTTCTCATCTATAGAGCCAAAAATAATATCATCTACATAAATTTGAACAAGTATACTAGAGCCATTAACATTTCTGAAAAATAAAGTTTTATCTACAGTACCTCTGGTGAAATGATTTTCCAAAAGGAACTTTGATAAAGTGTCATACCAGGCTCTAGGTGTTTGCTTCAGTCCATAAAGTGCTTTCAGTAGATAATAGACATATTCTGGAAAATTTGGATCTTCAAAACTAGGAGGTTGACTAACATACACTTCTTCCTCCAAATCTCCATTTAGAAAGGCACTTTTGACATCCATTTGATAGACCTTGAAATTGGCATGGGCTGCATAGGCTAAGAAGATTCTGATGGCTTCAAGTCTTGCAACAGGAGCAAAAGTTTCATTAAAATCTATTCCTTCTTACTGACAATAACCCTTAGCAACCAATCTAGCTTTATTCCTGATTACTTTGCCATTTTCATCCATCTTATTTCTGAATACCCACTTGGTGTCTATTGGATTCTTTCCTTTAAGCTTGGATACCAGCTTCCATATATTATTCCTTTCAAATTGATTTAGCTCTTCCTGCATAGCTAAAATCCAATCAGGATCCAACAAAGCTTCTTCTACCTTCTTTGGTTCTTCCTTTGATAGAAAGCTGCTATATAGACATTCTTCCTGAGTTGCTCTTCTTGTTTGAACTTTAAAAGAAACATCACCAATGATAAGCTCAAAGGGGTGATCTTTTGTCCATTTCATTTGTTGAGGTACATTAGCTCTAGATGAAGAGGCCTCATGATTGTCTTAATGTGTGATTGAGTTTTGATTGCTAGAAACTCCCCCTGAGTTTGTGGATCTTTGATTTGAGAAAGGAGAATTTTCTGTAGGTGATCTGTCTTGACCTCCTGCTCCTTTTGATAACCCGACAGATGGTGAATTTTGAGTACCAACGGATGAGGGAGGTTGTCTTCCAACGGATAACACAGATTGCCTTCCGACGGATGAAGCATTATGCAACTCGACGGATGTTGAGTTTTGTGCTTCATTGGTGGTAGATTTGTCTGCATTATCCTTAGACACTGTTTCTTGATCAATCTCATCATCACTTTCATCACTAACCATCTCAACATTGTCAAATTTGAGGCTCTCATGGTAATCTCCATCTTCCAGTCCTTCAATCTTTTTATCATCAAACACAACATGTATAGATTCCACAACAATGTTGGTTCTTAGATTGTAGACTCTATATGCTTTACCAACAGCATATCCAACAAAAATTCCTTCATCTGCTTTAGCATCAAACTTCCCATTTTGATCAGTTTGATTTCTCAGGATATAGCATTTGCAGCCAAAGACATGAAGAAAGTTTAGAGTTGGTTTCTTGTTCTTGAACAATTGATAGGGAGTCATGCATCTTGCTTGATTAATCAGAGAAATGTTATGAGTGTAGCATGCAGTATTTACAACTTCAGCCCAGAAATATGTTGGTAGTTTAGATTCTTCAAGCATTGTCCTTGCAGCTTCAATAAGTGATTTGTTCTTCCTTTCCACTACTTCATTCTGTTGTGGAGTCCTTGCTGCTGAAAACTCATACAGTATCCCATTTTCTTCACAGAATGCTCTCATGACAGAGTTCTTAAACTCAGTTCCATTGTCACTCCTGATTCTTCTAACTTTGAAATCAGGATGATTGTTGACTTGCCTTATGTGATTGATGATGATTTCACTAGCCTCATAGTTAGACTTTAGAAAATATGTCCAAGAGAACTTTGAGAAATCATCTACAATTACTAGGCAAAATCTTTTCCTTGAGATTGACAATACATTGACTGGTCCAAACAAGTCCATGTGAAGCAGTTGTAAAGGCTCTTCAATTGCTGAATTAACTTTCTTCCTGAATGATGCTTTGATCTGCTTCCCCTTTTGGCAGGCATCACACAGTCCATCCTTTGAAAACTCCACTAGAGGAATACCTCTTACCAATTCTTTCTTTACCAACTCATTCATGGTCTTGAAGTTTAAATGAGATAGCTTCTTGTGCCATATCCAACTTTCATCCTGACTTGCTTTACTGAGAAGACAAGTTACAGATTCTTCTTTAGTTGAGTTGAAATCAGCTAGGTACACATTTCCTCTTCTCACACCAGTGAGAACCACTTTGTTGCTTTGATTCTTAGTCACAACACAGGCTTCTTTGTTGAAGGTTACTGAATTGCCTTTGTCACAAAGCTGGGTGATACTCAACAGATTGTGTTTGAGACCATCCACTAAGGCAACCTCCTCAATGATGACATTGTCTTTTGAAATCAAGCCATATCCCATAGTATACCCTTGCTGCCATCTCCAAAAGTTATACTTGGGCCAGCTCTCTCCTTAAACTCTGTGAGCAGGGTAGAATCACCAGTCATGTGTCTTGAACAACCACTGTCCAAGTACCAAAGATTCCTTCTGTTTCCCTGCACACATCAAAATCAAATCAAGTTGATTTTGGTACCCAAGTTTCCTTGGGTCCTGCCTTGTTAGCTTTCTTCTTCTGTTTCTTAGGTCTTAACTCATTTGACTTAGGAATTTCAGATTCTTCCATAGTCATTTGGGTTGGGCCTTTGAAACCATTTAATGCAATAGAATTATCATGCATATTATGGCTACCAGGAAATGGCATGCTTGGTGTAAACATGTTATTCCAGTAGGGCATGCTAAATGGCTTTTGAGGCATACTGTATGCAGCATAATATGGATTAGGTGCAAATGGCATATTAGCAAACTGTGCATTCATATTCTGTGTAGGCATAGCATTAACAGGCATGGGAGGCACTGCATTCATGTTGGGAAATTGAGACTGAACAGACATGGGAGTAAGCATGGAAGATTTGCAATTAACAGATAAATGATTTACACTACCATACTTAACACAGATTTTTCTAGGAGCATATTTATCAGGTGTGTAGTTATTGTGTTTGTTAATCCCTACTTTACCATTCCTGTTGTTTTTCTTTTTAGTCTCTGTTTTTATGTCAATTTTCTTAAGTCTGTCACTTAGCTGTTTGACAGTCATGTGACCAACATTACCCCTTTTTCCTTTCTTAACTTGACTTGACTCTCCTGAAACAAAGTTCTTGGAAACAGACCCATACTTTTCATTTAGCTTGATTAGTTTGGCTTTGCTAATGGGCTTGCTCACAGCCGAAGGATGAGGATTTTCATCTTTCGACGGATAACACTTTTTGTTATCCGACAGATAGTCCTCATCATCCGTTGAGTCTACATCTGTCAGCAAACCATCTACCAAATTAGGTTCTAGTTTCTCTTTATTCTTTTTCCAGGCTTCATCATAAAAAGACTCAATTCCTTGAACTTTGGTGATCTGAGCATGGACATCCCTGGATGTTTTCCATGCTTTAATCACCTCTTATTCACGCTCGAGCTGCTTCTTTAAAATCTCTTCCTTTTTCAAGGACTCAGTTAATTCCTCCTTGGCAATCTTACACTCAATCCTTAGTTTCTCAAAATCAACAAACTGAGACTCAAGCGCAATATTCCTCTCAGTTAAAAACAAGTTATTTTCTTTGATTTTAGCATTTTCTTTAGTAAGAGACTTAAGTGTAACACGCAAATGATATAATTCTGTAGACATGTCATTTATGGCATCATTACACTCAGCTTTAGATAAATGTGCAAGGTTTGTAGTGATTACTGATTGCTTGAGGAACTTATCTCTGTTTCATCAGACTTGGCCATTAGGGCTAGATTGACATAGCTGACATCTTCATCTTCATCCAAACCATCTGCTGCCCAATCATTCTCTTGTGTAATAAAAGCCCTTTCCTTTTTTTGAGTAGATCAAAGTATCTTTGCTTATAATCCACAGACTCAAACCTTTTCTTACTGGAATCTGACTTTCTACACTCATTTGCAAAATGCCCTGCCAAGCCACATTTGAAACATTTGAATTTTGACTTATCCACCATGTTTCTATTTGGCTTAGCTGCTCCAAAGTTCTTCTTAAACTTGAGCTTGGCAAATCTCCTGGAAAGAAATGCTAGGTGCTCATCAATGTCCTTCATGTCATCTTTACTCAATAAATCTTCACTTTCTACTGCAATCCCCTTGCCCTTGCTTTCACAGACCTTAGAAGTTGACTCAACAGCTTCCATCTTCACTTCCTTCTCCTTTTCCAAATCAGCAACTAGTGCAATGGATCCTCCTTTCTTCTTTCCTCTCTCCATCCTTTCATCCTGCTCTATCTCAAGCTCATAGGTGTTCAGGATGCCATACAGTCTCTCCAAAGTAAACTCTTTATAATCTTGTGAGTTTCTTAATGAGAATGTCATTGGTTTCCATTCCTTTGGAAGAGATCTAAGGAATTTCATATTAGAGTCTTTAGTCTGATAGACTCTTCCATGCAACTTAAGAGCATTTAGTAGTTTTTGGAATCTACTAAAAATGTCAGTGAGTGACTCACTTTCCTCATTGTGAAAATACTCATATTGCTGAATCAAGAGCTGCATTTTATTTTCTCTTGCCATCAAAGATTATATGTATAGTATCCCAGACTTCCTTGGCAGTTTTGCAGTTAATAATGTTGTCAAATATGTCTGCATCAACTCCATTGAACAGAATGTTCATGGCCTTGTTCAATGTCAGGATCAGACCATTCGTGCCTTGGCTTGGGAACTGATGGCTCGTTTCCTGTTGTAGCTCTCATTGGAACATGAGGACCTCTTTCTATACAATCCACATAGGCCTCATCTTGAGAAAGCATATGAAGATGCATCTTTACCTTCCAATGATGGTAATTATCTTTATCTAGAAAAGGAATCTTGACTCCAACGTCTTTCTTGTTCATCTTGCTGAATTATTTTGATCTTTAAACTCTTCGTAGATTAAGAGCTTGCTCTGATACCAATTGTTAGTCCCTTAACAATATAGCAAGGATTACAGAAGGGGGGTTGAATGGAATTCTTGAACCTTTTTCTCGAAATAAAAATGTTCAACTCGAATATAGATATAAGTGTTTTGATTAGCACAATGCGGAATAGAAACTTAATTGAATCAAAACATAAGTAATTAAAAACAAGAGTCTTTAAAAACTTTCTGGTGGATTTAAACAATTCCACCAGAGATATATATTATATATCGAGAGGAGTCTGTGTGCAAGAATGCTCACAGCTGCTTACAAATTGAACTGCTGAGAATACAGGGAAATGCTAATGATTCTGCTTACAAAGATTTCTCTTTTTTTGTTTCTCAACCCCCTTTTTTTTATTTTCTACGTTCTTGGTTTATATATTACCAAGATTACAAAGTCAAAAAGACTGAATAAATATAAAAACTATCAGTCTTAAGCTTAGATGCTTTTTGTCCTCTATTACCTAGTTAATGGGCTTCCACAGTAGATTTGTATACATCTCGACGGCTGTGCTCAGCTTTCACTGTTCAACTGCTGTTTGAATTCTTTATATGATCATCCGTTGGATTTTATAAACATCCGTTGGATATATGATCATCCGTCGACTTTCTGAACATCCGTTGATGGATTCGTTGATCATCCGTCGACTGCTATACTGAACATCCGTTGATAGTCATTTGATCATTCGTCGATGGCTTTTTTAATCATCCGTCGGTAGCTATTTTAGCACTTGACTTCATTTCACTTATGCATAATTACAAGACATCATTTATATATAATTAATCAACCTATTCTGCATATCTAGTTAAAGTCAACATGACTTAGGGCTACTTACAGAATCTATACAAAGATGTATACAGAACTGTGCTACAGACTTATTATTACATAAGCTACTCACTCGATGGATAATAAGTTAACATCCGTCGGGACTATAATGAGTTATCCGTCGGGACTATAATTCTTATCCGTCGAGTGCTATATTATTTTACTAAGTAAAATCCACTTAAATATTTTGTTTATGAAATCATCAAGTACACAACATATGCACAACAATTATACCATGCTTTCATCGGAATCCACATTGATGATGAGTCCGATTATGGGCTAATCGTTATCGTGGGGTTCTAACGGATTTATTTATAGATTTCTTTAGTTAATTTGTTTCGATACCTTAGTGTGTGGTGATTGTATGATAACCTAGTATTGGTTGTGCTTATTCGTCTTATGAGTGTCACGAACTTATAAGATAGCGTGTTAATATCTATTGGAGCGCAAGTGAATATAGGGGTTTATAACTTGCCATGCTAGCATAGGTTCGTGTATTTGATATGCATGATTCATAGGTAATTTTAACCATCTTACTTGCCCTATGTAATCACGATAGATAACTTGTGCATTAAACCATTATGTTGTCAAATTCTATAAATATATAGGGTCTCAATATAATTGATGTCTATTCAGCTTCTATCTCTTTTGTGGATGTCTGGTAGTATGGTATTCGTACAACGAAAGTTGGCGTATATAAGTTTCGTGTTGTGTGATTAGTGTCATCACCATTGCATGTTAAGGTTAAGAACGAAAAGGCTATTGAATACAGTATTTAATGAAGTTAGAATCCCATGCTGCATCATATAGTATTCAACTCTCTTTATTCTCTTAGTTAATATTTTTCAGTATAATCTCTTAGTTAATCTTAGTTATAAACAACCTCAATTTGTTATTCGTCTTAGCAATGGATAATAACCATACAATTGTTGTATAAATACATTGAGAAAAGTTACCCTAAACCAGTCCCAGTGGGAACAAACTACAAATAATTCTATATTACTTTCGATCGCATATACTTGCGTGAATATTAGCGCGTGTTCTGGCCCTAACACTCGACATAGGAGTTACCATAAAAAATGTGGCGGATTTTGGGCCTTTGACGTAATAAAACCCAGCCCGGTTGAGTTAAAGCACTGTTATAGAACTGAATTTTTTTCTAAAAACGGAGACTGAAAGAGGAAACTTATTCCTAAGACATAATACCATAAAACAAATAATATTCCTCCATGGATTAGGAGGGATCTGATATGGGTTTATTTGCACATCTGCAAGCAGACGTGAAATGAATTTGTGGAAGGGGAACCTAAGACCTGCGGTTAAGGTTCCTCGATAAATAAAGATTGTATCCCCCTCCCAGTTTACTGGTCATATCCCCAGTGGCGGCCGAAGTAATTCTAAGGTTGGGGGAGTCTGTACATGGTGTTAAAAGCTTCTATCCTACCATCTAGCTCATGAAAAGTATTACCATGATTGTAAGAAATCAAATTAGACAAAGACGGATATTCATCCCCTCTAGTGTTTATCATGTCTATAAGAAAAGTATAAGGAGAACGTATTTGAATGGCGGTACCTCTTTTTGAAGAGTTCATCTTGGCCGGCCTAGCAAGGTCGTGATCCGCCATTGATGTTCTTGGGAAGGAGGCTTGAAACCCGGAAAAATGTTGAAGGTGGTGGAGCTACGGCGGCAGACAACGCCGGAAATCGCCTTATTTAGAAAGGAGCTAGGGATTTTGAGAGGATTTGAGAGTGAGAAGTGAAATGAGAATTTTCACTTCTTACCACACTAATATAGCCGAAGTTTTGGGAAAATGAATCGGCTAAAAGCCCATGAAGACAAAGCCCAATCAAGGAAAGCCCACTAGAAAAGATGTTTCTGGGAAAATATAGGAGGTGAAAAAGAATTTGAAAGGTCAAAAATTGACCAGAATTTTGACTAATTATGTCGATCAGAGTCCTCATCCATAGCAAAGAGAACCCTAATCAAATTTTCATTCGATTAGAGGGGTAGAAATTCACTTAAGTCGATCAGAGTCCTGATCGATGGAGAAGAGAACCCTGATCGAATTCTTATTCGATTAGAGGGGTAGAAATTCATTTAAGTCGATCAAAATCATGATCGATAAAGAAAGAATTCTAATCAAATTTTCATTCGATTAAAGGGGTAGAAATTCACTTAAGTCGATCAGAGTTCTGATCAATGGAAAGAATAATCCTGATCGAATTTCAGATGGACCTCAGTGTAAAACATAAGTATAAGTTAATCAGGATCCAGATCAATTCGATCAGGAATCCTAGTTGATTTTCCCTTAGACCGCAGTGACAAAATCCAAGTTAATTCGATCAGGATCCTGGTCAATTTCGATCAGGAATCCTGATCAAAATTCTCGTCGACCAGGGGGCAAATTTAAGCTATAGTCGAACAGAATCATGGTCGAAATCGATTAGAATCCTGGTCGATTAAGGCAGAATCCTGGTCGAAATTCTCATCGACCAAGGGGCAAAATTAAGCTAAAATCGACCAGAATCCTGGTCAATTTCGATCAGGAATCCTTGTCGACTAAGGCAGAATCCTAGTCGAAAAAAAAGCTAAGAAATTAAGGAAAAATTCCAGAAATTAAGGAAAAATTCCTAGAAATTAAGGAAAAATTCATGAAAATTAAGGAAAAATTCCATAAATTAAGGGAAAATTCCTAAAAATTGAGGAAAATTTCCAGAAATTAAGGAAAAATTACTGAAAATTAAGGAAAAATACCAGGAAACTCCTAAGAATTAAGAATAAGATAAGGAAAATAATTGAGGGGTTCCAAAACAACCCTGAAGCCACGCACAAGGTAAATCATTGTAAATGTGTAGGTCGCTCCACACTTTACGCAAAAATGATACCCTGTAAGGGAACAAGTGAACCTAACTTCTGCAAAATCTTTTAAGGTTTCACAGAAGTTGGGGGGAAAATGATAGGGGTAAAGTAAACCTTTATTACGTCATTAATGCTACATTAATTACGTCTAGGGCTATAAGGCTCATTAAAGAAGGCCATGTGTATGACATTTAAACCAAGAAGATTAACACATTGATCAGGCCCTAGAAAGTTAACACGTTGATCAGGCCTGATGGTACAAAGAAGGCCCAATAGCCCTTAATATTTATTATGTTCGTAATTAGTAATTATGGGAAAAATAACCTATTGAGAAAAGTCCTAATAAAGGTATGAAACCTTGTGGATTAGCCTCCAAGAGGTCTCAAAGGATAAGGGATCAGATTCCTACTTCCTAGGACTTCAAAGTCCATTCTAACTACGAGACTTGCCCACCAAGCCTCCTAAATCTAATTCAACTCAAAGGCATCCCATGTCTATATAAGGGGTCTCACCCCACAATCAGAATTACGTTTTTGACTTGATCCTTGGTAATCAGCAAGGTACGTAGGCATCTTGTTAAAGCAGATCGAGTCACGAAACACAAGAACAGTCAAATCGAACTTCGAAGTTCACGAACCCTAGTGTTAACTAAACCCTAAGTTTTTATCCATAACACACTTATTAATTTAAATTACATTAAATCTGGACCTCACAAATTTCTTTTCATCTTTATTTTTCTCCCACCCATAACCTGTTACTTCCCGAACCCCGTATTTACACTACTATATTCGTATTCATCCTCTGGACATCCTCACCATCTGCTCAAAATTTAAACAAGCACAATATTCAACCACTATCATTAAAGTAATTCGAGTCATTAACACCACCCTGATTACCACAAATTACCTCTTTATCATCACTAAACATCATTATATAAATTATACATATATATATATCTTCATCACCCCCTATTCACACAACATCTTGGTTTATAATCACCCACAACTCCAGCTATTAGCCCAAAAGTAAAACATCAATGACAATATAAATTGGTGATTTATATAATATATTTTCATGAGATTATTAGTGATTTTCGTTATACAATTTAGTAATTTTTATAAATGAATCAATGACGAAAGGTCAAATCTGAAAATTTTTAAATATAATCGAATTCACTGAGTGTAGATAAATGAAGATCGAAGAGGAAGAAATAAAAAAGCCGTCGAAATTTATGTCAATGATGAATAAAATCGGAAAGTTTTGTGGAAGGTGTTGGTGGAAGGCAATTGGAGATCGGAAATGGTGGATGTAGATCGACGATGACGATGGTAATTAGATATATGGAGGTGATTTGATATGGTGATTAACTAGTTGTAATGAAAGATGGAGAAAATAGTAAGTGATTGTAGTGTTGGTGATGAATACATCCAAGTGTATGTATATATGGTTTAATATGTAAATAGACTGACTTAATGGGTCGGGCTGGGCCGTTAGCCTGTTATATAGGTGGGTTTGACCAATTTCTAGTTTTTATTTAAAATTGGTTTCTATTAGAGTAGCCCCTTATATATATTGTTATGGATAAAAAACTAGGTAGAATTTATTACTAGGGTTTGGGAGCTCAAGGCCTTTAATGGCTGCTCTCGTGTTTCGTAACTTAACTCTTCCTTTACGAGATGTCTGCGTGTCTCTGTGAATTAGAGAATCAAGCCAAAAAATGTAGTTCTGAATGGAGGGGTCAGACCCCTTATATAGATGTTAGGAGTCCTTAAATGGGCCTATATTTATGAGACTTGGGGGACAAGTCTTGGAATTTGGATAGACTTTGGCATCCTATAATAAAGGAATCAGACTCCTTGTTTGTTTAGGTGCCCTCTAGGCTATCTTCCACAGAGTTATATTATTGATTGCACTCATTTAATGAGCTGTTAATCCTCCCCATTTATTAACTATGAAATTAATAAATATTCAAGGCTATTGGGCCTTCTTTGTTCCATCAGGCCTGATCAATGTGTTAACCTTCTTGGTCTGAATGTCATACATATAGCCTTCATTAATGGGCCTTGCAGTCCTTAATGCAACATTAATGACGTAATTAAGGTTTATTTTATGCCCTATCATTTGCCCCCCAACTTTTGCGTAACCTTGCAAAGATTTCGCAGAAGTTAAAGTTTTTACCTTTCCTGGTTATCAATTTTACTGTAAAGTGTGGAGTGACCTACACATTTACTATCATTCTCCCCTTGGGATTCATCCCTACGAGCTTCCCTAATTTTCTGGTTTTTTGTGTACGTTCTGGTATTTTTAATGATTTTTCCGTAATTTTTAGGAATATTCTGGTACTCACAGGTATTTTTTCTTTAATTTTTCAAGAATATTTTATCAAAAATAATTTTTGAAAATTATTTTCTAATTTTCCTAAATTTGGGGATTTTTTTGCTTATTTTTCCCTTTTTTCTGAAATTTTTCCTTATTTTCTGGAATTTTTCTCGTATTTTTCAACCAAAATTCACATTAATCGACCAGGATTCCTGATCGAAATCGACCAGGACTCTGGTCGAACTGTCCTTAAATCTGTCATCCTAGTCGACTGTAAAAGCGACCAGGATTCTTGACCAAAATCGACCAGGATTCTGGTCGACTTATCTTCACTTTTGACATTATGGTCTAAAGTAACATCGAAAAGGATTCTTGATCGATTCGCCAAGGATCCTGATCGACTTATGTTTATTTTTAACACTGAGGTCTGACTGAATTTTGATCAGGATTCCTGATCGATTCGATTAGGATTCTGATCGACTTATACTCAATTTTGACACTGAGGTCTAACGGAATTTTGATTAGGATTCCTGATCGATTCGATCAGGATTCTGATCGACTTATTTCATTTTTTATCACTCTAGTCGAGTGAACATTCAATCAAAGTTATTTTTACCATCGATCAGGACTCTGGTCGAACTAAGTGATTTTCTATCATTATAGTCGAATAAATATTTGATCAAAGTCACTTTTTTCATCGATCAGGACTCTGATCGAACTAAGTGATTTTCTACCACTCTAGTTGAATAAATATTCGATCAAAGACACTTTTTTAATTGATCAGAGTTCTGGTCGATTATAGACCTTTCAAATTCCTTTCAACCATCTAGATTGTCCCAGAAATGTCTTTTTTTAGTGGACTTTCCTTTATTGGGCCATATTTCAATCGGATTTTATCGATTCACTTCCCTTGACTCTACTATATAGTGGTGAGAGGTAGAGCTCCCCATTTCATTTCTCACTCACAAGTTTCTCTCAAGTTCCTCTCTAAAGAAGGCGATTTCCGGCGTTATCTGCCACCGTAGCTCCACCACCCTCAACCACTTTCTGGGTTTCAAACCTCCTTCCCAAGAACATTAAAGGCGGATCGCGACCTTGCTAGGCTGGCCAAGATGAACACTTCTAAAAGAGGTACCGCCATTCAAATACGTTCTCCTTATTCTTCTCCTATAGACATGATTAGCACTAGAGGGGATGAATATCCATCTCTGTCTGATTTACATTCTTACAACCATGGTAATACTTTCCATGAGTTAGATTGTAGGATAAAAGCTTTTAACACCATGTACAAACTCCCTCCTCACCTTAGAATTACTATGGCCGCCCCTGGGGATGGGACCTGTAATTGGTAGGGGGATACAATATTTATTTATCGAGGAGCCATAACCGCAGGTCTTAGGATTCCCTTTCACGAATTCATTCCATGTCTTCTTGCAAATGTTCACATAAATCCATGCCAGCTCCCTCCTAACGCATAGAAAAATATTATTTATTTTATGGTTTTATGTCTTAGGAATAAATTTCCTCTTTCAGTCGCTGTTTTTAATAAGATTTTCAAGTTCTATAATAGTGCTTTAACTCAACCAGGCTGGGTTTTAATACGTCAAAGGCCCAAAATCCCCCATATTTTTTATGGTATCTCCATTATCGAGAATAACCTAAAATGGAGAGATGAATTTGTTAGGCTGACCTAGGCCGAAGGTGATTGGGCCACTCTTTTTCATAGGCCCTTTTGCAAAGTAGTCGTTGGTAGCCCTTCTAGCATTAGGTTAATTGATGAGGAGGAGGTCGCTTATCAAGCCCTCATTGCGGATAACATTAGAGGAGTTTTCTCTAGAGAAAGTTGGTCTCTCTCGCCAGTGATAAGGGTAACTTTATCTGGGTTTTTTCTTTCTCTTTATCGAAAACTAATTATTTCCAGACTTTAATGCTTTTCTCTCTTCCTTTTTTATTTCAGCTTGCGAGGCCATTAACAACATTAACAGGCCTAAGAAAGGAGAATTCGGCCGCCAAAAAAGGGCCAAGCTGAACAGGGACTTAAGGAGTAAGCCCGATGCCCCTATCTTCCTAAGGCCTCATGTCCCCGAGGTCGCGCTAGGGGATGATATGGATCCTCCACTCAAGCTGCACTCTTTCAGGCCCAACTGGGGCTTCAGGAGAAGTGACACAGTGGTAGTGTCCACCAAATATGCTAAGGATTGGTCCTACCACTCCATAACTCCCCACGACTTTACTGACATTATCACGGGGAGTGATATTAAGACCATTGAGCTTCTGGGTTCTCAAGCTCAAGCTTCGGTAATGTTTCTCTCTTTTCCTTTAACTATTATCTCCTTTTCGTTTTGAACCTGTGATGAATCCTGATTCCCTTGTGCAGAGTAACACCTAATTCCAGGAGGCGCTTCACCAAGCTAGATCTTGGAAGGGGAACTCAGATTATTTTGAAAGGGAGATGAAGAAATGGAAAGAGAGGGTCGGGGTCCTTGAGAAGAAATTGAAGAACAAGGATGAAGAGTTGTCTAAGGCCCATGTTGAGCTGGTCAAACTTCGGAGTGATAAGGAGACACTAATTGATAATTACATAAACTCACAGAAATTTAAGGATCTGATGAATATTCATGATGAGTGTCTCTTTCCCATCCAGTTTAATCAAGGTTAGGACGTTGCAGTGAAGGCCATGGCCGAGAAGCACCCTGGCTTGATAGAAGCCAAGGACTTTATTAGTCCTGAGCAGCCAGAGACTGAGGACAGCTTAGACGCTCTTTTCAACTCCCCTATGCAAGAAGATCGCATTCTCGATCCTAGCATTACTTCTCATCCTTCCTCCCTAGCAAAGCGTACAGAGACTTCCGTTAATCCTGATGAGGGGCACACTGAAGCCGAGAAGGATCAGGATGACCCTGCGAGGGATGAGTAGATTTATATTCATTTCTAGACTATGTATTATTTTGTTGTGTTTTGAACTTATCACCCTTCGAGGTTTATTTATATCATTTTCCTTGCATTATTTACCTATTTTCTTTTTAATTTTCTAAGTATTTTGGAGTTCACACTTTCAAAGAAATAGGTCAACATATCTGAACTACTCAGTTCTTAAAATAATACATCGAATAGAGGGAATAAGACTTGGTCAATCAAAGTATTAAATATCTTTAACTCAAGAATATACTCTGGTTTTTCAAAGTTTAGAATAACTTTCATTCTGAAACATAGCTTGGCTTTCAAAACCTTACATAAAATGGGTTCAACCCTTGATAGTCACTAACTAGAATGCAGATCTTACTAAAACTGAGATAAAAAATCCTATGCAAGCAAAGCTTCAAGGTGCTTTTGAACCTTGTTACCACTACAGTAAGTACAAGCTATAGGTAGTAAACTTTCAGGTTTTGAGCATGCCACGTCTGAGGTACTTCTTCCCCATCCATGGTCTCTAATTTGTAAGATCCTCTTCCTTGAACACTCTTAACCCAGTATGGCCCTTCCTAATTTGGGGCGAGTTTTCCCTTCTTCCCTACTCCTGAAGCTTCCACCTTCCTTAGGACCAAATCTCCCTACTTGAAAAACCTCTCCTTCACCGTTAGGTTGTAGTAAAAAAAAGGCTTTTTTTCTGATATTCCACGATTTTTGCATGTGTTGCATCTCGTACTTCATCTACAAGTCCAGGGCTAACCTTTATCCCTCTTCATTTTCTTCAGCATTATATGCTTGAATCCTTAGAGATGAATGAGACATCTCCACTGGAACAACCGCTTATGCCCCATATGCTAGCATAAATGGTGTTTTTCCCGTAGTAAATCTACAAGTAGTCTGATAAGCCCAAAGTATTGAGAGTATTTCATCCACCCAATTATTCCTGGATTTTTCAATCCTTTTCTTCAACCCATCTAGAATTATACGATTTTGCACTTCCGCTTACCCATTGGCTTGTGGATGAGCCACGGAGGTAAACTGTAACTCGATCTCATTCTCCTTGTAATACTTCCTGAACTCTTTATTGTTGAACTGTGTTCCATTATCGGTGACCAGGATACGGGGGATTCCATATCTAAACATGATATTTTCCCACAGGAATTGTGCAACCTGTTTGGGTGTGATCTTGGCTAAAGGTTTAGCTTGAATCCACTTAGTAAAATAATCTATAGCTACAATTAGGAACTTCCTTTGTGCAGTGGCCATGGGAAAAGGCCCAAGTATATCCATTCCCCATATAGCAAAAGGAATGGGAGAATTGATGGAAGTCAGCATCTCAGGAGGCTGTCGAACAACTGGTGCATGTTTCTGACAACGATCACATTTCTTCACATAGTCTTTGGCATCGACCATCATCTCTAGCCTATAAAAGCCTAAACGGGTTATCTTATGTGCCAGTTCTCTGCCCCCCAAGTGTTTCCCACAACTACCTTCGTGTATTTCTTCAAGAGCCAAATGCGCCTCATCAGGTCTAAGACATCTTAAATAAGGAACCACATAAGATCTTTTATATAAAATCCCATTGATCAAGGAATATCTAAGTGCTCGCACAGCCAATTTTCGTGCTTCAGCCACATCATTTGGCAGCCAACCAGTTGAATATGGGTCTTAATGGGATCTATCCATGATGTCCTGGAGGTCCCGAATTATCGTAGAAGGGGGGGGTTGAATACAATAATCACTAAATTAAAACATTCTTTCGAATCTTTTGCGGATATAAAATTTAGTGCTCGGTTAGTGGTTTCGTGTTCTTGAGGTAAATAGTGTTTGGAACGATAAAACGAGGATCACAAGATATTCGGGGAAATATATATTCGTATATAAATCTGCGAGGGGTGTTGCTACACTCCGGTAAATAAATTAACTGGCTACAATCTAAGAACAACGAAGTTCCTAGCTTCTACAAAGATCAACAAATTAAATCCTATACAATGTGCTAGCTTTTGTTTGTCTAAGAATTTAATTACCATGTAACGATTATAATGCCCCTATGAATATACAAGAGTTAAATCGGGCATTATAACGTTACTCCGGTGAGAAGATTAACGGATATAGATTTGGGTGTATATCTCCCATGTCTCTCTTTGCTTCAATTCTTCAGCTCTTTTGGGAGAGAAGATGAACAAAACAAATTAATTAGCTAAATCTGATCTGCTGCTGAGTGTAGACTTTTATATCAATTCAAATGTGTGGCTGAAATTGAACCACACAAATAACTTATTGTACAATAAAGTAGCTACTGAGAGTTAGTTGCACCCAGGGCACATTTTCCTTTTACTTGCGACCAGGAGGAGAGATGTACTTAGTTTATTTTACACTTCATGGTACCTGCGACCAGGAGGGGGAGGGAGTGTATTTTCCTTAGTTTTTTTGCTTCTCTGCAAAGTGGCGACCACAGTATAAGTACTAACTTGTACTCAAACAAAATTGCCACCCCTGGTTTTACTTGCGCAAGCTTTCCTTTTACTTTTTTTTATTTTCCTTTTTCCATTTAGTTTTTTTTTCTTTCTTTTGTTTTGTTTTTCCTTTTTTTTTGTTCTCTCTTTTCTTTTGTTTTCTTTTTCTTTTGTTTCCTTTTTCTTTCTCCTTTTTTTCTTTTCTCTTTTTTTCTTTTGTTTTTCTTTTTCTATTTAAGTTTAAATTATAAATAAATTAATTTGTAAAATTAACTTAAATATAACTTATATAAATAAACTAATTTAGATTTATAAAATAAACTTATTTAAAGTTTATAAAATAAATCATTTTAAGTTTATTAAATAAATTATATTAAATTCCATTAAATAAATTTATTTAATTTAACAATTAAACTTTGAGCTCCGCTAATCCCTTGAGCTGTTTAGTTGTATACCCTGTGCACCCCTTCTCATACTTTAACAGATAAGCGTTCAATCTAAGTATGTTCCTCAACTTAACAATTCTTTTAAAAATAATACCCAGATTCTTTTGACGAGCTGTTGACGCATAATGTAACTAGTCTGGTTCACAAACGACTAACTCCGATTCTAGTCTTCGTATTATAGCCTTGATTACATTGTTAAACTTGCAACAACTTTATCGCTTCGAACACTGACTGTCAATAAACAAATGTACATTCACTGGAATCCTTTCGGATACTTTAGACAAAGTCTTCATTGTTACTACAATCTTGAATAATTCATTCACTGTTCTTCACCAATGCTTGAACATATAAATGAACTCTTGTTAGTGAGTATAACTTCAAGACTGCAGCTGTCTTCTTTAGCCTCTGTCTATACCATATCTTCAATTATTCAAATTTCTATGCTTCGAACACTATCTATCTTCAATCAATGCCAATACACTGAAATCTTCCGATAGCACTTATACACTGAATCTCCATCATTTCTGAAACCATGAAAGTCTTTAACCTTTATTCTTCACTGGGGCATGAACGTATTACTGAACTTCTTTTAGTGACCTGTAAACAGACTTCAAGCTTTCTCCTAATCTTTTGATTCTTTGTATTTTCCTTGTCTTTATTTCTTTTGATTTCCTGTATAGACATAGTATTATTAACCTGTCATGTTCTAGTGTTGTTCTCGTGTTGAGTTATCACGTAACTGTTCATACAGCTACGCAGTCTCACCAACAATCTCCCCTTATTTGATTGTTAAACTTAACAAATTAAATAGAGAGGATAACTCAACTAACAACTTGAAAAAGTAAAGTACCAGGACTTTTAAATAATGCTACTGGTTTTCTGAATCAAATTCTGCATTTCCAGATTTCTTGAGTAACTGAAATGAAAGATGCTTGTTCCTCTAGCATTGAACTGATCTTCAAGTAGTTTCATCTTTATTTCCTTGGCTCTTCAAATCTCTGCCAGATAATACTTCTCAGTCCTGAAGTAATCATCAGCAGCTTCTTTTGTACAACCACATTTCCTGTTAAGAAGCGCATACCTCTTTTGATTCTCTCCCTATGAGAATCAACTGCTTAAAGGAGATTACCTTCGTTTACCACCTCTCTCATACAATAGGATCCGCAGATAAAACCAATGGTACTCCCCTTCTAAAAAATAGCTTCTTCCCTTATGAAGAATAGTGAGGAACCAAACCACTTCTTCTGATCACTAGGAAATAACCTTCGTGTTTACCACCTCTCCCGTCAATAGGATCCATAGTTACAAACAACAATGGTGTTGTGGTTATATTTTTTACCTTTTTCCTCCTGCCTTTTATTTCTCCCTTTAGTTGAGGAATCTTTAAAACTATCACTTAAGCTTTTATCTCCCCCCTAAGAGAAGGAATGTATGTTGTCGTATGAAGGAGTTCTCATATTTTACTTGGTTGGAAAAGAAATAACAAGTCATAGTTTGATCAACGATATCCCTTTAAATGTTGCAAGAATGACTTCAATGTTGATCATCATGTTCACCAATCTTCCCAACTCCTTATACCTCCCAAATGTGAGATCATCAATTGTTACCAATTGTGAGCTCCCAACTTGTTAGGTCCTGAAGTATTCTAATCCAATCTGTAAATGTTAGGTCCCTAAGAGTTAGGTTCCAATCATAAATAGATTCGAGACCCGAAGTATCAAGAACCATGTTTAGGGATAGGGAATAAAATATGGTATATCTCTTTATTCCTCACTGTGAGCGTGTGATTCTGTATCATGTACCTCACAAGTGTTTCACTCTTCTCTTCACTCATGTTTACACTCATTCTCACAAGTGTATCACTCCTCTCATAGCTCCAAAATCTACTTGCACCTGCAAGGAAAATCACCCTAGCCATCCTTAAGGAGGTCACATATGGTGCAATGGGAATTCGCAAATCCCCATCCTTATTAGACTCGTCAGATGAATCTGGTCATAATCTATAAGTTGCTAGTTTCCCATTTAGGGTTCCAAATTTGAACTCTGGGAAGGTAAAAAATGATCCAAAGAATTTAGCATAAAGATCAAAGTTTCCTTCTAATGTCTATGAAGACATTTCCTTGCGACTCATCAGGTAAATCTGAATTATTTTCACAAGTTGCCGATCTGCGCCTATCTCATATCCACTATCCGCGGATGCATCCAGGGGATTTAGGCCTGGGAAGGTAGACACTGACCACTGACATATGGCTTTTGGATCAGTATCCTCTCCTAACACCTGTAAAGGCAATTGGTCCATTAAAGAATCTTAAATAATCGAATCTGACCGTAAAATGGTTGAAACTCTTGTTTCCGTCAACTCTTCCTTTATGTGTGTAACCTCTCCTTGTGCAACAAAAATTGTTTATGTTTAAGGTGGTGACACTATATCGAATACCCTGGCCGACAGGCGAATTTCAATAGACGCACCCTGTTGAGAGGATGAATCTAGTAATTGTTAATGTGCCTTTTCAGCCATTACATCTTTTTGAGAAGATGTATGTGGGCTAGCAGTTGCCTCAGTTTTAATATATCTCAACTTTGTAGGAGACAGAGCTGTTGGGTTGACTTTAGAAGCTTCTTTATGATGTGCACTAAGGCACTTTCTCCGTCATGCTCATTCATACTTCATTTTAGGGGTAAGAGAGTGTTAGTTGGTTCTGTTTCTATGTTTGTCGTACAGTCTGGGATAGAAGTTATGGGTTTTCAACCTCATGACTATCAAATGAAAGAAGGCCATTGGAGGCTTAACCTGTATCACAGAGCATATTACAATATAGAGATGAAATGCACTTAAGATCTATCATGAATGAAAATTATGCATTTAATCTTTTGAGAGAAATGATGTACAATTGTGATTTCAAAAGATTTTAATGAAATAAGCAATCACTACTGTAGAAAGAAGTTTGATTTTTCTCTTAAAACTGTTTGAGTGCACAAGTCTATTTTAATGTATAAAAAGATAAATAATCATGTCTTTTAATATGAAAAAGATATAGTAAGAAAAAAAAATTTGTCTTTCAATATAAATGAAATTTTGTAAAAGCATTGATCACTTAGGGTAAAGTCTAAGCAATTCTCATTCATGTCAAAAGCTCCATAATCTATCTTTATAAGATTATAATCAACAAAATTGTTTATTGATAAATAACCCTAATAAGACTGACTATGCTGCTGATTTCAAATTGTAGTGAATCTGTCAGATATAGCAACTCATGTAAATTCACTAGAACTTAAAATCTCACAATTATCTGTAACAAAATATTAACAATATATCATTGACGGATACTTGTCAAGTATTTTAGATACAAATAATTATGTTGCATCCTACTTTAATATAATTTAAATCATGAAACTGATTTGACATGGAATTGTCTAACATCATAATTCAAATAAATTATAATAAGATATCAATGAACTAAATACCAATTATCTATCAACTAGACATTAGCATTCAATTTCATATATCATACAATAGTTAACTCCTAACAACTATAATATCTCAAACAATACTGGTTCGATAAATAAAGCAATATTAACCAATATTGTCTTGTTTGCAATTTTAGAAAGATATTCTAAGTTCCATATACTTTGATCCATTGAGTATGGCATTTATTATCAAAGTGTTTAGTAATTTGCAAGTAAGTATAAAAATTATTCTAAGTGGGCAACATATGGTTACTTCTAATAAAGCATTATCCACATTGACCATAGTTGTATGTAAGAAAGATTTTTACACTTTTTATATTAGTATAAGTGATTGAGGATAAGTATTGATTACTTAGAGGAGTTCTGAGTAATGTCATAAATACTAATACTTCATAATTAGTTCGTACTAAAATCTTAACTATATATCATTAACTGATATAAGTCAAAAATTAGCATACAACTAATCATGCTACAATCATGATTCTGATTTCAGTGAGTTCTTGAGATGTAAACATTGCTAAATTCACTAAAACCAAAATGTCATGATTAACTTATAACACATAAGTTACAATCAATATATATTAGATATCAATTATTGACAGATTTAATTATAATCAATCATGCTGCTTATTTATTTTAAGTTACTTTGAATTATAAAGCAAATAAAATAATTAAATTGCTTCAATTTCCATAATCCAAACTACCCAAAATAAATAAATAAATACTAAATATCTATGAGTTAGATACTTGCACTTAAATATTTATAATTATCCTTGAATAATCACCAATAGAATATATGAGTTATACACATGGCAATCACTCTCTAGATAATTAGTAATTTTAGAAATACTTTCTAAGCATATAAAATATTGAGAGTTTTATAGAGATAACTTAGAAAATACTTCAACTTCCAATATTAGTGATTTTAGAAATAAGCATTGATTACTTAAAACAAAAATTCTAAATAATATTACTAATACTAAAAGTACCACAATTATTCGTACAAGATACAAATAACTATGTTGCATATTATTTTAATATTATTTAAATTATGAGACTTAAATGGACTGGAATTGTATGCCATCATAATTTAAATCAATTAAAATAATATTCAAACTTAATGTTATAATACTTAACTACCACAAATATATATATATGACATTGTAATCATGATAATCAAGATAGTAGCACTAAGTACGAGGTACTGGATTACTGATAAATTCACAAGTCCTAAAAATATTGAAGATTTAATACTTGTAAACTTATATAAAGAATTCTTTACAGATGGGATTTCAAACTAATAAGAAATAAATGATATCCCACACTTACAAACTAGTCTTGAAAATTAACTTTGACAAGTGATTTAGTAAATATTTCTACAAGTAACTCCTTGACACTAAAGACAAGCTCTCAAAAGAAATGATACCTAGTGTGAAGGTGCCTTGTCATAAAGTGTTCCACAGAGTTGTTGGATTTGAGGTTGTTTTTTATCATAACAAGAAATCAATCTTCTTCCATGAAGTTGATATCTTCCTGAGATGCTCCCTATGTCACTTAAGTTGACAGCTTCAGAAATGCTTCTCCTGTCTTTCTTACAACCTGCGTAATCTATATCTATATAGCCAAACATGTTAAGCACAATATCTTTATGGTACTTTACTCCAAGAGTTTATAGTCCTGTAAGATATCTAATAATCTTGTTAATAGCTATAAGATTGGATTCCCTAGGATCCACTTGGAACCTTGCACTTTGGCATCTTGAGAACATTACATGTTGTCTATTAGAATTTGAGTTAAAGAGTGAGCCTGTCATTTTACCTGACTCACACATATCAAGCTTTAGTGATTTCAGTTGGTAAGTGGTCTTGGCATGTTCAGAATCTTCCAAATTTTGAATCTTCAAAAGATCCTTAACTTACTTATATTTCCATCAACTTTTCCAACATGCTCCTCCATACCTACTCTGTAATTACTTAGCAAATAATCTTGCACAAGTCTTTGTTAGTAGACCAACATATAACATTATCATTATATCACTGCACATATATAATATTATGTTTGTGCCTAGTGATAAGAGAGTTATTAATATGACGACTCTACTAATTCATATTTAACAATAACTTCAGTTAGAGTACCATACCATATCCTTGACGATTTCTTTAATAAGATACCATGTGATACCACCCTGAAGTGAGCTTGTGAAAAAGAGATATACAGAGTCCAATATATCTGCAACTGCAAAGTCCATGAACTATTGTGCATTGACTTCCTCTTTTGACTCACCAACCAGGAGTACACTTGTACACATCTACTAGAGTCCAATTCCAAATTTGAATGTGCATCAGGTGTCTGATATGTCGTAATATCCTCAAGTCTCGTCACCGGTACTTTCTATCAGATTCTGCTCCCTGATAATAACCTAGCATCCAGTTTGTCCTTGTCCCTCGTAACAATGCCATTGTCATCCAGTTTGACTTCTGGTTATCCTTGTACCAATTACAAAAAGTCATTTTATTTGGATACCAGTTTCCCTACAATCCACTTACTGACTGATTGATTTCATCTTGCTTTACAATCACCCAATCAATTCGGATCTATCAGAGCTTCTGTTACTTTCTTAGTTTCTTCTTCAGATAGACTACTAGTGAAATAATCATTCACACTCAGTAGTCCTGCTAATCATTACTCCACCATCTGGATCACTTAAGAACTAGACTCTGGGAATAATATTGACATCAAACCCTTTTTCTCAACAGATATGTTCTTTAGTGTCCTCTGATTTTCAATGTGGTGTTGTGTCAGACTAGTTGATCCTTCTATCGCTCCCCCTAAGCTTTTGCTGGGATTTTCTGAAAATCCTTAACCTCACTGACGGGCTTCATTGAAATAATGAGTTTTGTTACACTACCATTCCACTGCTTGGATATGAATCATCAATACCATTATGTTCTCAAGTAATAGCTTGGAGCATAGATTTATTGAACTGTGCACTTAGAATTTCAATCATCTTCTGTTGATCAACCACAAACGCCCTGTTGGTTGTAGACTCCACTGAGTAGCCATGAAGAATATCCTCACAAGTCTTAGCTGCAAATGCCAAGATCTTCGAACAACTGAAAATATTTTATGGTTTTCTTTTGTAGAATATTCTCTCCAAACAATTTGAGGTTATCCAATGTTTGCTTCTGTTGACCATTAACTCATTAGTGGTCTTCATGTTTACATCCTGATTGAGGCTTGATCTTACTTGTTGCAAACTGTGTTGACTGCTTTAGCCCTTTGGTATTTAGAAAGTCTTGATTAGCTTGACATTGTCCTTGTTACTTTAATCAAGTTCTGGTTCTTCCCTTGTACCACTCCATTCTGACACGGAGCTCCCAGTGCTGAATATGTCTCAAAATATTCTTGATGTTACAGATATTAATCAGAACTGCTTCTTGAATTCAGTCCTATTATCTGACCACAAGATCATTTCTTTTATAGTTGCTTCCAGCTTGATCTTCTGATATTATCAATCACAATCTGTGATGTCTTGTCTTGAGAATGCACGAACAATAACTTTGTTTAATAAGAGTAGTCATCAATCATCACTAAGGTATATCTTTACTTTGATGTGATGTAATATATGACTTCTCTTTTTGACATGCCTCACATTTATCATCCATCTGAATCTAGATGAGGCATTCCTCTCACTTACCTCTTTTCACAAAAGAGTTCCTTGAGTTGATGTTCAAGGGTGAGAGCTTCTAATTCCATAGCTAGACTTTTGTTATATAAAGCTTTATAGTAGACACCATTGGCTTCACATTTACTGAGATTCCAGTCTAGCCACGAACATATCCTTCCCTTACTCTTAATCAAAGCAAGCTTCTCAACCTTCCTGCTTCAGATGAGACACTAATCCTTCGTTGAATTGACATTTTGTCCTTTGATGCAGAACCGTCTGATAAGAGGATGTGTGCCTTGATTCTTTAGCAAGAAAGATGCTTCAATTTTTATCAGTGACACCAATAATTAGTTATTATCAGTGATACCAATTGTCGAATCCATGATGACATTCCATTTTCTGTATAGCTTGTCCCGTGATGAAAACCTTTGATGCCATCTCCAAAGATTATTGACGGAATAGCTTTTGTCAATCATATTTGTTTATGAGGTTCTTTCTTTGATCATATGCCTTGAGTATGAATTACCAAGAATACATATGAATCAATGAACCTGTTATGACCTGCACTCATAAATGGATTAACAGTTCTTGGTACCCAACTTATCAGTTTGGGTCCAGATGGATTAGAGATATTATTATAAATAGAGATAACAACAGCTGCAACCTTATCATGCTAATTCTTATCTTTGACTGACCATTTTCTCCATTTTGATACCTTTGACAAAATTGTCTCTAGGCTAGGAGAAATATTACATATAAGAATTAAGCAAGACATACATGATATGGAACAAACATAATTAACAAGTGAATCATTAATTCTATCCAGTCCAATCTTTTTGACGAATCTCATCTAGATATCTCAATCCAATTATAAACTAACACATCTTAACAAATAATTCGGATCAAATGAATAAATCACATTATAATAGGATACAGGAGATAAGCATAAACAAAGGTCTTATATGCTGAAAAAACATATACCTCACTAAAACAATAAATTATGTTCAACAAATATTAAAACACATATTTAGGATCATCTAAAGTACCATGCACAAGTTAAACATCAATCCTAGTTACCAGAAAAATATTCTAGTGAACTAGTTCAGCATTATATGTGTGTGATGATATCATACTTGTGCGATTATTAAACATTTAAACACTAAGATCTTATCATGTATTGAATATTTAAAACAAAATATTGCAGTGGTTCAAGAAATTAAAACCTGAGATATGTGAGTTGGACCATCTTCAGAGATTGCTATGACAGCAAGACATTCATGATCTTCCTTATCATCATATGATCCATCCCAACTCTTTCCTGTGCACTATAAGATTTGACTGGCTGCTTCCCTAAGAAAACATTTCATCTTTGTCACAACTCTTCAACTGAATCCCTACTCATCCTTGTTTGTCAAGCTTCTTGTTCTGTTATAGCAAACCCCTGATAGTTACGTGACACATATTGCATGTCATAACTGTAACTATCATATCTTGTTTATGTCCCGATCTCAGTCTTGTAATAACCTCTTTAACTGAATCTGTAAAAGTCTCTGCTTCAGAATAGATAGGCTTGATCCTTAGATATAGCTTATGTACTCCTTGTGAATCTGATGCGACTAAACTTCCCTGACATGTGAAACACTACCCTGACGTCCAGTCCCTCAAGTACTTCTACATGAGCTTCTTCTGATTCAACTACCAGTAACTCTTACATTCTGTCATGAAGTTCCAACTTTAATGTCTATAACTGAGATATTTGTATGTTCCCACTATTCTCTCTGACCTCCATAATATTTGCCTTTCTAATCTCTATAATTCCCGAATATATGTAGCATTGGTACAAACCTCTGTGTGACTGTATAATCTGGAATCATTAGAATTGTCTTAAAATCTCCAAGAAAAATTGTACCTGTAGAAATTTCATTCGTTTCTTGCGTCTAAAAACCCAGTGGTATCCTATGGAGTAAGCCTTTGAGGAAGTTCCAAAATTTTCTTCTTTAGGTCTTGGAATCAGTTTCATGGGAATAAGAAAACCATTATCTTCAATTTCCGTGTTCGGGAATTCTCCGTCTGAATAGCACATGATCTTCGTTTTCTTCAAAAGATTAAAATCATCTTTAAAAGCCCAGAGGAATCTCGAGTTTACCAATACTTTCAGAATCCTTAATTTAATATTTAAGAAAAAAAATTAAATTTCCAATTTTTTTAATTTTCTTAGAAAAAAATTAATCAAAAATAAATATTTACGAGAAATTTAATTTTCAAGAATTTTGAATTTTCTTAAAAATTAAAATAAAGCATAAATTATTATTTAAGAAAAAATTAAATTTAAGAATTTTAAATTTTCTGAAAAAATAAATAAATCATGAAATAAAAAATATTGGGTTATAGAATTGAACTCTTAAAAATCAGAATTGCTAACTTGCGACACCCCTCTCTGCTCACAGTAGTCGCAGGTAAACTACTTAGCCAAAATAGACACAAAACTTACTTGCGACTTTTTTTTGTTACCCTGTACATCCTTCTTGATTCAACTAAGGCAAATGAACACACAAGGAGTAAACGTCGCAAGTAAACAGGTATTGCAAAAAAAAAGTAGTTGCGACTGTCTATCTTCTACGCGCGTGCGTTGCATCCTCTGCCACAACCCTGTTTGATTTGCTGCGTGAGCTTCACTTCCCAAACAAACAGGTTGGCGCGTGTTTGTCATCTTTCCTCACGCATGAGTTTCACAGAGGCAGCTAAAATTTATTTGTGCGTGTCTTGTAACCTGTCCTTGGAGGTGCCAATTGTTAACAAATGTACAAGCAAGTTTCTGGCAGCAAAAAAAACTATAAAACTGGCAGCTAATATGGCAGCTATTAATCCCAAAACTGGCAGCCAGAAATTGTTGAAAATAAATTTAAATTAAAAAATTTATTTACTAAAATTTAAGTGGTAAATTAATTTGGTTAAATTCATAAAATAAATTTATTTAAATTAAGTTCATAAATAAACTTATTTAAATTAAATTTATAAAATAAATTTTCTAAATCAAATTTACATAACAAATTTATGTAAATGAAAAATTTATAAAATAAATTCATTTCAGGATCCTGATTTGTGTGTCAATCAGTCAGCTCTGATACCAATTGTTAGGTCCCGAATTATCGTAGAAGGGGGGTTGAATACGATAATCACTAAATTAAAAAATTCTTTCGAATCTTTTACGGATATAAAATTTAGTGCTTGGTTAGTGGTTTCGTGTTCTTGAGGTGAATAGTGTTTGGAACAATAAAATGAGGAACACAAGATATTCGGGGAAATATATATTCGTATATAAATCCGCGAGGGGTGTTGCTACACTCCGGTAAATAAATTAACCGGATACAATCTAAGTGTGGCGCCCTCCAAACCCGGGTCAGAAGTTTGAGATCCACATACACACCTTATTTATAACCTGCTTATAACAATAATAAAGATAATAATAATATGCAGTGACCCTACTTACCAACCACCACGGACCGCAACAGGTTAAAGTATGCACACAAGCCAAACACACTATTATATTACAAACGTTCAAATCCCAACTATTCCAAACTCAAAACTGAGTATTAAACATTATTACAAACTTTTACAGACTTAAATTATCCCAAAAGAAGCCTACTAGCTCAGCTCAATCAACCTGAACCCCTAGCTCTCGCGCTGGACTGCGCATCCTCGGTACCAACCGGTTCCTTCTTAACTGGAAAAGAACAGAAACAATATCGCACAAATGAGCTAACTAGCTCAGCAAGTCACAATGACAAAACTGAGAATAATGATCATCAGGTGAACATGGTTATGATATCAAGTGAACAATGGATTATGATTTAGAATTGGATATTATATTTTCATGTTAAAAACCAAGGTTAGGCTGCTGATCAGTCACGCACTAACCCCGAGCAAAGCACACAGCACTGCTCTAACTACTGGATCCAAGGCACACATTGGCCTAACTTGACCATTATATGGTCTGACCACGAATCTGGTCCACAATTTTATAAAAACAATCCAATTCTAACATAATAACAGAATAAACAATAATAAACAATAACCAGAATCATTAACAACATTTGATATTCCATAATGAAATGGTTTTAATCTGCATAAGGATTAAAAGAGCATTTTCAAAGTTTGGATGCTAGGTAATGAAAGAATTGGCTAACAATGAATCAATGTTTCAGGGTTTCAAGGATTTGGTCTTTCAAAGCGTAAAATACAAAGGTTTGAATGTGTAAGCAATCTGGTTCAGTGTTTAATATTTAGTTTGTATGTATTTGTGGAGTAGTATCGTATATTTGAGGTTCGTATTTGGGTATACAACAATCAATGGTCTAGAAAGAATCAGGTTACGGCTCAAGATCAATAACTGGAATCAAGGTTTAGGGTTCAGTGCTTCAAAGCACTTACAATATAAAACAGGAATATCAATCACGATAATATCTCGAGAAAGTTCAGAACACTTGCCTGGTATTAGCTTACTACACTGCACTCGTTTCCAATCTCAGCCATCTTACTCCTCAACTACCTGTTTCCCTTTCCTACGCCTTGCCTCTTCTGCTCACATATTATAAGCATCTATCAATATTTAACTCATAGGATTCTATTCAACACATACTTCTATCTACCCTTCGTTTCACCCAAATTCGATTAACGGATTGAAAGTTACGCAATAAACCAGTAAACTTCGAATATACAGACCGACAGTCAACCAACAAGTCACATATAACACATAACACGTCACATAATTAATGATATATCATTTATAAATAAGTCTCGGGTCATAAACAGGCTTTCAGGTATTTAAAATGATTTTTAAAACATTTTTCCGAATTAAAACGGGTCGTTGGATTAATTTCGGAATAATAAACAGGGTTCGGGTTGCCAACTCTGGCTCCGAAACAATTTTATAATAATTATCGAGCCTTGGAAATAATTTAGAATAATATTTTAAAGCTCGAAACTATTTTTCAGAATTTTTAAATCATTTTAAAATAATTAAATCTAATTAAATAATTAATTAAAATCAATTAATAATTAATTAAATCAATTAATCAATTAATTTTTGAATTAATTGACCAATTAATCAATTAAAAATTAACTAAAATTAATTAACTAATTAATTCAGATTTATTTTGAATTAACAATAATTTTCGGAATTAAAATAATAATTTTTAGAATTTTCAGAAATTAAAATCGAATTTTTATAATAAAAATAAATAGGAAATATGATTTTTAAATATTTTTAAAACAGGAATCCAACTTTTGCAAACTCTGGAAAGTTCAGGGACTGAACTTCATCGTTTTCAAAAGTTGGGGTACTAAACTGTAATTTTCCAGCCCTTCGCCGGAAAACAGTCGGGTTCGCCGGAGAACTCAACTCCGGCATCCTTCCACCACCACAAACTCCAGATTTAATCTACAATTTACCAGGAATCTAACCTTACCATCAAATCAACCTAACAATCCCTGAGTTGGCCAGAATTTGGCCGAGAAGTTCGCCGGTTTTCGGCGAGCTCGACGTAAACTTCAAAACACAACTCCCTTCTCTACAGACCTCGTTGATTCATGAAACATGTACGACTTGATTGCAAATTTCACAGAGAACACAACCCACTATACCACAACATCAATCTATTCCAAAATAAGAAACCCCCAAATTTCAATTAAGAACATTCATAAGGGTTATAAACCCTAATTTTAAAATTCGAAAATCAAACTCAAATTTGAACATGTTATTGAACTCCAAATCAGACGTATAATATATCAAAATTATCAGGAAAACAAGCTCTACAACATGCAATCATCAAATCATACAAACAATCATCCGAACAAAAATTCATATTTTTAATAAAATTAATTCGAAAATAAATAAAAATATAGAAAAATACCCTTGATTTCTGTAGTAAAACGAAGCTCAGAATCTGGTAGAACACTTCAAATCCTTCGTTTTGGTTACTCAAGCTTTGAAAACAGAGATCGGTAACGCCTTCGTTTTGCTGTTTGATTCTTAGAACAGTTTATGAAATTAGGGTTTTTCTCTGAAAATTATAAAATTAACTATTTGCAAATGATTTTGATACGAAATAAAATACGGGAAAAGGCTATTTATAATTACGGAAAATTAGTATCTCGTTGGATCATTCCGGATATAAAACGGTACGTTTATTTATAAAAACTGATCCAAACGGTATCGGTTTTCGGGGTAATTATCCAAACCAGTACAATTTGTACTGCGGTCTTGGTCTCAGCGCCAGGTTACACGTACTACGAGGTGATAATTGGGATAGTTTAATAAAAAGCTCTCGTTTATCGAAAATACGGGTTTTATTGATTTACCGAAACGAATATTGTATCGAAAATGTTGCGCCGGGAGCCGCGCAGAACAAACCGTACGCCGGATCGAAAAAGTCGAAACATGGAATATGTTCGGAATATTACAATTAGGTTAGGAAGGAGTTCTCGGAAGAGTTTCGGGTTCCAAAAACGTAACAACGGATGACGTCGGTTGGTTCCCGTTTTTATAAAATAGATTTTAAGTACTCGGAAAAAGATTTTATAAATTTCATATGATCCTTATAAATCCATAAATCAATATAAAAATAATTAGGAAGATATGACAATTATCTATATTTTATTTTGGACATATAGAAATTAAAATACTCAATTAATATTATTTTTAAATATCCAAACACAGATAACACTTAACAATTAATTCACATAATGGATACTGAACACATATATTAATCATTTATTAACAACATAATTACACGATATATCCCGGATATTACACTAAGAACAACAAAATTCCTAGCTTCTACAAAGATCAACAAATTAAACCCTATACAATGTTCTAGCTTTTGTTTGTCTAAGGATTTAATTACCGGGTAACGATTATAATGCCTCTATGAATATACAAGAGTTAAATCGGGCATTATAACGTTACTACGGTGAGAAGATTAACGGATATAGATTTGGGTGTATATATCCTCTGTCTCTCTTTGCTTCAATTCTTCAGCTCTCTTGGGAGAGAAGATGAACGGAACAATTCAAATGTAGACTTTTATGTCAATTCAAATGTGTGGCTAAAATTGAACCACATAAATAATTGATTGTGCAATAAAGTATCTGCTGAGAGTTAGTTGCGTCCAAGGCATATTTTCCTTTTACTTACGATCAGGAGGAGAGATGTACTTAGTTTATTTTGCATTTCATGTTACCTGCGACCAGGAGGAGGAGGGAGTGTATTTGCCTTAGTTTTTTTCCTTCTATGCAAACTGGCGGCCACAGTACAAGTACTATACTTGTACTTAAACAAAATTGCCACCCCTGGTTTTACTTGCGCAATCTTTCCTTTTTTTTTTAATTTTCCTTTTTCCATTTAGTGTTCTTTTTCTTTCTTTTGTTTTCTTTTTCCTTTTTTGTTTTCTCTTTTCTTTTATTTTCTTTTTCTTTTGTTTCCTTTTTTTGTTTTCTTTTTCTTTCTCCTTTTTTTCTTTTCTCTTTTTTTCTTTTGTGTTTTTTCTATTTAAGTTTAAATTATAACTAACTTAATTTGTAAAATTAACTTAAATAACTTATATAAATAAACTTATTTAGATTTATAAAATAAACTTATTTAAACTTTATAAAATAAATCATTTTAAGTTTATTAAATAAATTATATTATAGTCCATTAAATAAATTTATTTAATTTAACAATTGAACTTTGAGCTTCGCCAATCCTTCGAACCGTTTAGCTGTATACCCTGCGCACTTCTTCTCTTACTTTAACAGATAAACTGCAATCTAAGTATGTTCCTCAACTTAACAATTCTTCTAAAAATAATACCCAGATTCCTTTCACGATCTGTTGACGCCTAGTGCAACTGGTCTGGCTCACAGATGACTAACTCTGATTCAGGTCTTCGTATTATAGCCTTGATTACATTGTTAAGCTTGCAATAACTTTATCACTTCGAGCACTGACAGTCAATAAAAAAATATACTTTCACTGGAATCCTTTCTGGTACTTTAGACAACGTCTTCATTGTTACTACAATCTTAAATACTTCATTCACTGTTCTTGACCAATGCTTGAACATATAAATGAACTCATGTCAGTGAGTATAACTTCAAGACTGCAGCTGTCTTTTTAAGCTCTATCTATACCCTGTCTTCAATTCTTTAAATTCATATACTTCGAACACTGTCTATCTTCAATCAAGGCCAATACACTAAAATCTTCCGATAGCACTTATACACTGAATCTCCATCATTTCTGAAACCCTGAAAGTCTTTAACCTTTATTTTTCACTGAGGCATGATCATATTAATGAACTTCTTTCAGTGACTTGTAAACAGACTTCAAGCTTTCTCCTAATCTTTTTATTCTTTATATTTGCCTTGTCTTCATTTCTTCTGATTTTTTGTGTAGGCGTAGTATTATTAACCTGTCATGTTCTAGTGTTGTTCTCATGTTGAGTTATCACGTAACTGTTCATACAGTTACGCAGTCTCACCAACATGCCCCCAGCCCTATAGGGGCTACAAGCTTAACATAAATGCTTTGCGTTTTCAAAACGTGGAAGTACACACTTCCTGAACTTTTCTCTATCTCTGATTAAGCGAACTTAGATAATGCATCTGCCTTAACTTTTTCTCTCTTGGAATGTGCTCAACATGGCATTCGTCGAATTGAGTCATCACAGCCCTTACTAGGCAAACATACCTGGCCATTGTTTTATCTCTTGCCTCAAACTCTCCCTTAACCTGGGATATGACAAGCTTCAAATATCCACAGACTTTCAAGTTCTTGACCCTCAATATCCCTGCTAGGCCGAGACTAGCTATCAGAGCTTCGTACTCAGCATCATTATTTGCGGTTGGGAAGTCTAACTTCATGGCATATTCAATCAAGAACCCATCTGGGCTTTGCAAAACAAGCCCCACTCCACTCGAATTTGTTTTTGATGCTCCATCAAAATAGAGAACCCAATATTCCTTCTCTTTAATGCTAACGCCCTCTTTTTTGACTCCTTTATTACCTTCCGTGTCTTGAGATATAGTATCTTCCTACCCTTCGAATTCTTGGTTGGGTATAGTACACTCCACCACGAAGTCAGCCAATGGCTGGGCTTTTGTTGTCGTTCACGGCTTGTACTTGATGTCAAATTCTCCCAATTCTATTGCCCATTTAATCAGTCTTCCACTAGCTTTGGGACTATGAATAATGTTTCTCAAAGGCTAATTTGTTAGCACTTCAATTTTATGAGCTTGGAAGTAGGGATGCAACTTCCTTGAAGCCATCACTAGGGCTGAAGCAAACTTTTCAATAGTCGAATATTTCAACTCAGCTCTGTGCAGAGTCTTACTGACATAATATATGAGTTTCTGGACTTTAAGTTCCTCCTTAACCAATACAGCGCTCAAGGATTTTCTGGAATGGCCAAATATAAGTACAAAACTTAATTCAGAGCCGATTTAGCCAACAACGGGGCTTGAACCATATACTTCTTCAATCCTTCAAACGCCTCCTGACTTTCCTCTATCCATATGAAATCTTTTACTTTCTTCAAGGATTTGAAGAATGGCAAGCACTTGTCTCCGGATTTGGAGATGAATCGTCCTAGAGTCGCAACTCTTCCAGTGAGTTTTTGAATGTCCTTTATGGAACATGGTGCTTCCATATCCAGGGTAACTTTTATTTTATCAGGATTGACCTCGATTCCTCTCTTGGAGACCATCAATCCAAAAAACTTTCCAGATCCCACTCCGAAAGCACACTTTGCAGGATTTAGCATCATTTTGTGATATCTTAGGACCTCAAAAGCTTCCCTCAAATGGGTTATGTGGTCAGTCTTCACTAGACTTTTGTCTAACATATCATCGACATAAACTTCCATAGTTTTTCCAATAAGATCCTTGAAAATCTTATTTACCAAGCTTTGATAGGAAGCTCTTGCATCCTTAAGGCCAAACGCCATAAAAAGATAACAAAAAACACCAAAGTCAGTGATGAATGATACCTTTGGGATATCATCCTTATGCATCTTAATCTGATTGTATCCACTGAATCAATCCATAAAACTCAGCATCTCGTGGCCAGCGGTCGCATCTATCAATGTATCTATTCTTTCCAGCGGGAAATGATTCTTTGGGCATGCATCATTTAAATCAGTAAAATCCACACACATTATCCATTTTCCATTAGCCTTCTTTACCATTACAGGGTTTTCTAACCATTCCGGAAATTGTATCTCTTCAATGAAACCGGCCTCCAAGAGCTTTTCTACTTCTTGTTTGATTGCCTCCTGCCTATCAGGGGCAAAACCCTTTTTTTTGCTTCACAGTCTTTCAGTTCGGATCAACCTTCAATTTGTGAGTGATTAGCTCCGGGTCTATGCAAGGCATATCAGCTGCCGACCATGTAAATACATCACTATTCTCTTGTAAAAACCTCACCAACTTCCCTCTAAGGGGCTCCTCTAGTGACGCTCCAATGAAAGTTACTTTCTCAGGATCCTCGGGAGCCAAAGAAATCGGAACCAAGTCTTCTATTGGCTTCCCTCTTTTCTCGTCATTCTCACGGATATCCAGTTCTTTAATAGGCAATACCTGCCCCCCCCCCCAACTCCATCATCCCTAAGAGAGGCTATATAAAAACTCCTTGCCATCTTTTGATCTCCTCTCTTCTCCAATCATGTTCGGGGTGGGAAACTTCATCACTGAATGGTAAGAAGAGGGGACTGCCTTGAAAGCATATATTCCCGTTCTTCCCATGATTGCATTGTAAGTTGATCCATCATTTGCCACTATAAAGTCCAACATCTTTGTTGCTTGTCTTGGTTCCTGACCTATAGTCAGGGGCAACTTAATTATTCCTTCAACGGGGCACTCGACTCCAGCAAAATCATATATTGGCATATCAGTTGGGGTTAATTGAGAATCATTATATCATATCCTTATAAAGGTATCATGGAGTAAGATATCCACTGAAGCTGCATTATCTACGAGGACTCTTTTCACTGGGTTGTTCCCTATTATTGGTGTTATGACCAGAGGATCGTCACGAGGAAATTTGACACCCTCTAAATCAGAATCATCGAATGTCATTGTTACTCCTATCCTAGCCCTCTTCGGGGCTTCTCCGATAATATGCATAACTTCTCTAGTATATGCTTTTAGACGAATCAGCAGCAGTTGGTCCTCCAAAGATTGTATTTATCACTGGCCCTCGGGGTCTTGGTCCTCCAAATATTGCGTTTATCACCGGTCCCTTGCGTTGGAGATTTCGCCCCTGATCATCCTGATCCCTTTTGTGATAATCGAAGTTCATTCTTCCATTATTACTTCTGTCTCTTCCATCTCCAGTATACTTTCCCAGCCTTCCTTTTTGAATGAGGAATTCTATTTCGTCTTTCAGTTGCCTACACTCATCGGTGTCATGGCCAGCGTCCTTGTGAAATCTACAATATTTGCACTTATCTAGCTTAGTAGGATCAGCCTTTAGGGGCTTAGGCCAACGAACTTCCCTGTCTCTTTTGATTTCCATTAGGATCTGATTTCTAGGAGCGTTTCGTTTAGCATATTAAGTGAACTTTTATCCAGGTCCTTCCTTCTTCGGGGTTAAATTGGTGTTTTGCTCAGTTCTAGGATACTTTTCCTTAGCATTATATTCTAGATCAGTCTTTCGCTTCTTGCCTCCAGAGGACTCATTGTTTACCACCGTCTTTCTCATGCTTTCCTCCACTTTGATATACTTCCCGGCCCTATCTTGGAGCTGTAACATGCTTTCAGGGGGGCGCTTGGACAAGAACATCTTGAAGAACTCATCCCTAGTTCCTTGCTGCAGTGCTATCATAGCTACCTTGTCATCAAGGTCTGGGACCTTCAAAGCTTCCTTTGTGAAACGGTTCAGATAATCTCTCAAGGACTCCTTTGCTCCTTGCACAATGCTCATGAGAGATGCTGAACTTTTCTCATGTACTCTTCCACTGATGAATTGTTTGATAAAAGCTTGACTTAATTTCATGAAGGACCCAATAGAATTCGGAGACAAACGGCTATACCACTTTGGAGCCATTCCCGACAGGGCTTGGGGAAAGGCCCGACACTTTATAGCGTCATTCACGGGCTGCAGCAATAATGTATTAGAGAACGTTTTAAAATGATTAGCGGGATCCCCGGTGCCATCATAAGCTTTGATGGTGGGCATCTTAAACTTCTTTGAGATGTGCGCATTCATTATCTCTTCAATGAATGGTGGAGTTAGATCATCAGTATCTCCTAGGGGCAGAAGATCACTTGGATCAGCCCTTGGGACAACAGTCCTTCTTTGTAGCGGGCCATCCAGGTCTATGATTGGAGAAGGATTTTTCCTCCTCGGAGGTAGTGGGGGTCTTGGGGTTAGGTGTGCCTCCAGGTCACGCTTCAGCCTTTGGATCTCAGCTTCGTATGCCCTGATCCTCTCCTGCACTTCTTGGGGATTCGTCCCTCAGGTGCTTCCAGGACGCTGATTAGCATCAGGCATTGGTTCTTTTCCAGCATGCCTCCTTCTTGGAGCCACTTCATCATCCGAAGATTCGGAGTCTCTATCAGTATAAGGCCCGAGAATTCTTGATCTTCAGTAAAAGGAGCCAAACCACGTATGTATTGGGGCGTCTACCCTTGTGTTTCACTCCGACTAACATGTCCACTTCCTCCAACCTCGGGGTATAAGGGCATCCCATAAAGGGGTTAGTGGTCACAATAGTTGAATAATCATACCCAACAAGTCGAGGATTCACAGGTGCATGTAGCTGTTGAAATTGGGAATTCATTCATTGAGGAGCTGGGGGATTCGTCCCTCGTGGCTGAGGCTCAGTTTCCCCTATCAGGGTTCCTCCTTGGGTGGAGGCGTAGGATGAGTGTGGGGGTATCTCCACCATTGACGAAATCGTTTGAGTTTCTCCAGCTGGTTTTCCTTCAGGGGCGCTGTTTTCACTCTGTGTTCTCACCATGGTTGTTGTTATGCTTTTCCACAGACGGCGCCAAATGTTATGGATTAAAAACTAGGTATAATTTATTACTAGGGTTCGGGAGGTCAAGGCCTTTAATGGTTGCTCTCGTGTTTCGTAGCTTAACTCTGCATTTATGAGATGCCTACGTATCTCTGTGAATTAGAGAATCAAGCCAAAAAACGTAGTTCTGAATGGAGGGGTGAGACCCCTTATATAGATGTTGGGAGTCCTTGAATTGGACTAGGGTTATGAGACTTAGGGGACAAGTCTCAGAATTTGGATTGACTTTGGAGTTCTATAATAAAGGAATCAGACTCCTTGTTGGTTTAGGTGCCGTCTAGGCTATCTTCCATAGAGTTATATTACTGATTGGACTCATTTAATGAGCTGTTAATCCTCCCTATTTATTAATTACGAAATTAATAAATATTCAGGGCTATTGGGCCTTTTTTGTTCCATCAGTCCTGATCAATGTGTTAACTTTCTTGGTCTGAATGTCATACATATGGCCTTCATTAATGGGCCTTGCAGTCCTTAACGCAATATTAATGACGTAGTTAAGGTTTATTTTATCCCATATAACATATATATATATATATATATATATATATATATTCGATCGGAGCCTAATGCACCAATTTTTTTTCAATTATTTCGTTTAATTTTTTTTCTCCATTATGAATAATGGATACGGAAGAGAAATATTCATTCACAGGATTCTTGTTTTTTTATAATGGAGTAATTTATCTTTTGCATCACTTTAATTTCTGGGTTCTAAACATAGGGTTTCATTATTTAAAAATCGAACACTTTGCATCCAATAATTTTCTTGTATTCGCAATAAAGTGTAAAATAAAAGATTATTTGTATTCTAACTCATGTATAGTTTTATATAATTATTTTTTTTCCATAAGTTTTTATATAATTCTTTTTTTCCATAAGTTTCATATAATTTTAATTGATATTAAAGTTAATTTTTTCTACCCATTTTAATATTAATTCATATTGGGGTTTATATCATTTTAATTTATATTAAAATTAACTTATTTTACTAATTTAATTTTTATTTTATTAAATTCTCATACAATCTTTACTATCACAATCAATTTAATTATTATTTAGTTAAATTATAAAATAGATATTTTAATATATAATATATGAATATTATATGTAATTATAAAGATAATTTCTTACTCGGTATAATGGCCTCAAAATGAAACATAATAATCTAGGCTTTTTATCCCGGGTAAAACAAAATTATACTAGTGATTCATGATAAAATAAAATATAAAATAAATTAAATATAATTAATTGGATTTGAATTGTATAATGTGTCATGGCTTCAGAAAAAAAAATATTAATTTAGAATATTTTTTAGTATTGAACCGGTTAAAATAAAATAATTTATACAATTCATGTGTGCTAAAAGAAAAATATTATACAACTGATACAAACTAAAACATAATTAAAATAAAATATAATTCGGCCAACTAAAAAAATCATATATACAATGTGTTAACTTAATTAATTTTTATGAATACATATAGAAATATTTCGTCCAAACAATAATATTGACCTTTTCAAATACCTCTCATTAAAAAATTCATAAAATTTACATGTATTAATATATTTATCATGAAATCATATAAGTTAAAAAAATTAAATAAATAATTTACGAGTTTAGTTCAAATTAGGTTTTTAAAAAAAATATATTATATATTGTTAAAAATAAAATCTGTGCATCGCACGCGTTTTAAGCTATATTATAATAAATAAAATATTGAAAGTTTGGTTGGGATCAGTGTCCATTGTAAATTAAATTGATATTGAAGTCAACTTCCTCTATCAATTTAAAATTCTAATTATTATCAAAATCTATACTATTTTATTTGATATTGAATAAAAATTATCTTATTAATTATATTTAATTAAAATCTAGAACAATCTTTTTTGTAACAATCAATTTAATTATTAGGTAATTAAACTATAAAGTAAATATTATAAGATATATTATATAGATATTGTTGACGGAGGAATTTGGGAGTAACAAAGTTTGAGGTTCGTAGCCGGAAACTAGATCTGTGACGGTGGTTCTTCGTCGGAAAACGTGAACAGTAACCGTCAGATTTTATGAACAGTGTTTGTCAGGAAGTATGAACAGTGTTTGGTGGTGGTGATTTTTGGTGGCTGAGATTGTTTAGGGTTAGTGGTGGCTCCTTTGCGCTCTCACTTCTGACCCCTTGCAAATTGCCTACGTATCCCTATTTATAGGGAATTAAGCCAACGTAGTTCTTGGGGAACAAGAAACCTAATGGGCTTAGATATCTTGTCCCGAGGCCCAGTAGGAAACCTACTGGAAACCGTCTTCTACTAGCTTTAGGAATGTCCGCCGATGAGGCCCAACCACAAAGGCCCAAGGCTCGTCCGCGGCTTCAAGACTTCACGGATAAGGCATCTCTCTGGCCAAGGATAACCCTCCGCTACCAGCTGTTTCTCTAATCCATGGACGCAGGTATAGCCGTGGTTCACCCCAAATGTTGGACGCATCCTTGTCCCCCGGATAAGGAATCCCTACCAGATTGCAGGATAAGGGATCCCAAACTTTTGGGTGCAAAATGCAGGATACTCCAAAGTCTCCCAACAACACTACGCCATAGATTGGATTCTGCAACCCCAAGAAACCGTTACTAGAGGCCAAAAAAACGTTGTTAAAGGCCAAAAAAGGCTATTGCGACTCTTTTTCGGAATTGCAATTTTAGGCGTTGTAATAGAGTTTTTTGCAACCCCGGAGACACCCTATTGCAACCCTTGGTTATCTGTTATTGCAACACCAATGGGATTGCAATAGGACTTGAAAAGTGTTACAACATGTTTTGGGCTATCAGTACAATATTTGTGGGCCCCACATGTGAGGTATTGATGCAACCCTTTTGCAATGTTTTTTTAATGTTTTTTGCAACGTTTTTAGTATTTTTTGCTACATTTTACACTAATTATTAGCAACACTATAAAGACCTATTGCAACGCTTTTACAAAAAAAATGCAAGAAATTGTTTGTAAATTGGCATGCCCATAAATAAGATCATAATCTTAAAACCAACACAATCAACCAATCCACCAACCATAACATTAGTTATCACAAATAAACACAACTACCTTCACCATCACCATACTACCATCTCACCATCACCATACTACCATCTCACGTTACATGTTCATCTCATAAATTCCAAATAATATAATACAAACTGAATTTACAAAAATAAATAATCTTGAACCATCAATTCTAGTAGCAGGGTCATGCGCCACTTTCAATAGTTTCTTGTTTAGGATGTGTATAATCCTAAACGGACCTGAAGAAGAAAAACTAAATAGAACTCCTAATTCTAATAATAAACCAAAAATTTTACTTCGCTTAACATCTGTCATTAGCAGGACTGTCTTCTGCAATATGAGACCAACCACAACCTGCAGCGAAGCAATAATTTGTCGGGAAATTACTACTGGGTAAAAATGAGATATGGTGATAATATCACATTCGCTCACCTTGCTGAAATTTGGTACCAAAACAGCACTATGAGGATGCGTTGGTTCCACAAAGAATGGTAAATTCATTAGCTGCAACTGTAAACAAAAATAATTTAAGATTGAACACGCATATGTCATAGGAAGAACAACTTGTAGACATATATGCAGAACAGTAATAAGAACAATCGACGCATACCCCTTCTTAATCCACCAAAGTTTTGAGGATAACATCGATTGTAGATGCCTCGCAAGCAATGCAGAGTATAAAATTGAAGAAAAAATGAGCAAGCTAATGCGTATTACTTCTAACTAATTATAATATAGTTCACAGTAACATAATAAAGTAACCGCCTCTAAATTCAAAACGCAATTTCATAATTCAAGTTACGTTTGCTCCCTCCATCCTGTGGAGGCTCATCAACAATATTGTGAAGTAGTTCCACCTGAGCTCTCTCTAGCAAACTAAAAGAAACATCTCTGCAAGTTTAAATACACAGGTGAAGAAAAACTCTTATCCGCACAAAAAGTATTCTTATATATCCACTAATATGATTTTAGTTGTTCTTTTGCCACCCGGAAAAAATACATATATAACATACATACACATGTAATAGTAGTAAAAATGTCAGTAGTTTCGTGTTTAGTTTGAAGGCAGGGGATCACAACTCCAACGGTCCTCAATTAGAAAGTACTTAAACTATTAAAAAATTCTAACTAGTTGATATGGTCAGAAAATTTAGTACATTTTTTTAGATTAGATTCATAGTTCTCTATTATTTAATTTAAAATACACTCGACCTTTTTTTTAGTTTATGCATATACAATTAGTGGAGATATATTTTCTGAAATTAATTATATGTACAGTTTATGCACAGAGAAAGAGAACACTAGCAAACAAGCCAAAAACAGGGCATAAAAGCACACCAGCAGATGCTAAAATACTGAAAAGCAGTCTATTCAAACATGAGATATTATTTTACCGAAGATAATATACTTGAAGAAGTGGACATGAGAGTGCAAAATAGATCAAACTAATATATACCCCTAGCTAGCTAATTTCTTTTTGTTTCTTCTATAATTGCCTATAAGTCCTGAACCCCCTGATTATGAACGCTCGCGTACTTATCATAACTGTATTGACAATGCATTGCAGGGTATTCTTATATGGACAATTCCCTAGACCTGATATTGATTGTGTTACTAATGACAATCTCATCATCAATATCCATAATCAGTTGCCTGAGCCTTTTCTCCTTTCCTGATTAGTACACACCTCTCTCTCTCTCTTACCCTTTCTCTCTCCCTCCCTCTCTCTCTCTCCTGGTCAGCAAATTATATTGTTAGGAGTTGTTTCTAGGTATGGCCTGTATATTAAATATTTAAAATTCTAACCGATTTCCTGAATTTGTCAATTATTTAGCTTCCAAAGTCACTCAAAGTCTCAAATTAGCAATTTCCTAGTTGTTATGAATTGCTTTCTCTTTCATTTCTTTTCCATAAATTTTCTCATTTTTTTCCTTATTTTTTTGAAAAAAAAATCTTAAAAATAACAATGCACCATCATGCATGGTACAATGTGTATACAACTATACTTAAGTGACATGTACTGCGGGCATGCAGGAATGGGCTTCAACAAAGAAGAAATTCATACCAAGATGGAGTATATGGAACAACATGTCTCAATGAGTGGGTACTAATATCTGCACACATGTTTTTTGATAATACATATTTGTAAAAAGTCCAAATACAGGAAATATCTCGTGATTATAGCAGAAAACAAAATCAAACAAGCAGAACCAGATTCCTTCAAAGACAAACTTAGCTAACATATTTACAGTCATTCAACCATGTTCAAATTTACATTCTCCTTCTCCACATTTAAAATGGCAGACAAAAAATCAAAACTGAAATGTATGCATACATTCCACTATATTTACACGTATGTGCTTGCCACCAGTTAAAGAATCAGACACTTGCCCATGTCATTTCATAAACAAACAGAGAACCAAGTATTAATACCCATTTACTAAAATGGGTATCATAGCGTTTTACTAAAATGCTATGATAGTGTATGCTTGAATAGTACTTCAGAAACAAACGCTATTTTACTTAATTTTTCCTATTTTTTCTTTATTTTTCAGCATTTTTCATAATACCTTGCATATCGTATTTTGAAGAAATGCTATACAAGTATATGACTTGCATATCACATCTTATAAATGCTATCTAAGAACTGTTCCTAAGTTCAATTTTGTAGTAGTTAAAGATAAAAATTGAAAGTGTGCTTACCAATGATTGCACCATTCAGAGCCTCCATGGCCTTCTTAGCATCTTCATGTAAATTGAATCCAACAAATCCAAATCCTTTTGATACTCCAGCATTGTCCTTCATGATGACCACACTGGAGATGTTCCCATATTCCGAAAACCTTTCGCGAAGGACATCCTCTATAACATCTTCACTAAGATACTTCACATATAGATTTGTAAAATTTGATTCTTCACATGCATTCTCCCTCTCACTCTTCTTTATAAACTTGGACACATATCTATACATAGACCAAATAATTAGATTGGACAAGATTTTTACTCCACCAAGAAACTATGGCAAGCAGTTAAAAAAGTTCAGGCTCCTTAGAAATGCCTCAAATATATACATCAATGTGGGCAACTTATGACACTAAACATGACAGTATAAGAAGTCTCTTAATTAAGCAGATAAAAAGCAATAACTTAGAGCACATGTATCAAAGTTAATGATCATGTAGACATTTAGATAAGCATACACCTAATACAATTTATAGTTTTTACTACAAAATGAAAGGAGATGACCTGTATGGAACATGTATGGTAGGGAAGAGTGAAACATGTAACGAAACATCAAGAAGCAACTACAGTTGAAACTGAATACATACATATAATGAGTAGGGAAAATTACATGATGCAGTTGACCCTAACGTTACAGATGAAACATTACTAAATAACATAAGAAACAGTGCAAAAATTTAAGAAAGTGTAGGGGGCTTACAACTGCTTTCCCTCAAGAAAAGATTGATGCATAGCAGGGAGAAAGGGCAGAGTCCTCAGAATCAAAATGCACGAATCCAAAGCCCTTACTCTTGCCATCTTCCTCAGCTACCTTGCAATCTGTAGTAATAGAGGGCTTCCAGAGCTTCCGAAGCTAATCAGAACATACAAATGCGAAATGGACAATTCATCAATTCAACTTGTGCATACCACCAACACGTTTTTTTAAAGAAAGTGGAATTATCATTTCTTAGTTCCTTATCAAATACTCCATAAATTTCAGATAAAAATAATATTAGAAAATCATTAAACGAACACAAACAAGACAAGTAATGATATAAAAATTTAAATATAAGATATAGAATCTGAAACCTGGAAGTGCAGGCATAACGCAAAAGGTAACAGGCTTAGGAGACTTCTCGACCTCAACGAGACAAAGAGAGGGGGGCTATACCTTAAAATCGAAAAAAATCAAGGTTAACCCATTGATTCTGAACTAAAACCAAGCTTGAACCCTAAAGTCTTGAAGAACACTCTTCAATTGAAACCCTGAATAGAAACCCAAATTAGTGAAAGCCTAACCCCAAAATTTTGAACCTATTTTTTAGAGAGTGGAAATTGAAACCTTATTTAGCCCCAATCGAAATCCTAAGTAACCCCAAATAAAATCCCTAAATTTTGAAGCCCGAAATCTTCTAATGAAAACCCTAATTTTGAAATAAGATAGGGAGAGGCAGTTTCTTGAGGGCGAGAGTATGTGTTTAAGTGTGAGTATCGTTTTTGTCTAATATTTCAAAGCACGCGGTTTTACCGTTTCCCAATTTTCAACACCTGCATAAACATTTCTTTATTTTAATTGATTATTTCTTTTTTATGTTCTTAAATAATATTTTTAATATTTAATTATGAATAATAAATAAATTCAACAATATATATTTTAAATCAATCCACTAATGACTTGATAAGTTTTTAAACTTTCAATTAAACTAATATTATTATTTTTGAAAAATAAATAAAATATGTATTTCAAATATAACTACACTAATTAATATTGTTTTCAATATTTCTTTATGAAAAATAAAGAAATTAAAAAATATAAAAATATTGTAAATAAATTCACTAGTGACTTGTTAAGTTTTATAAAACGTTCAATTTATCATTATAATATTTTAAATCACTGCACTAATATTATTAACTTCTAAAAATAAATAAAATATATATTTCATTTCTATGTAAAAAATTACTAATTAGTTAAATTCAAAAAAATCATCTTTAATTATATATGTCATTTTGGTAACACATTTTGACTCTACCGCAACATCAAAAAAGAGGGGTTGCGGTAGACATTGGTTTTGAAGACTACTATTACACTTTATTTGCAATCCCACTGTGAAGGGTTGCAGAATCCAATCTATGGCGTAGTGCGAGGACACCTGTTGACTACAGAGACAGAGCTCCCAAAGCCCACAATAAAGTTTACCCCACATCCCCAATGAGGACACTCATTGACTACAGGAGGAGGCCTTCCGTCCAAGCATACCCCTGGAGGTCTCTGACCACAAACACCGTCTTCCTGTGGTTGCGTTACAGGAAGGAGTTCTTCAATAGAGTACCTGCAACTAATAGGTTAGTAATAATAATCTCCTTCTTCCTTGAATCATCCAAAAAATCCTTCCAAGTAACCATGCTAAAGCATATAGAAGCCATCTCGTCTACTTAGGGTGCGCCCTAATATCTCTCACAGGTGAAGGACTTGTTCAGAGAATGACTCAAAGTCTATTTTTTAACAACAGGGCGCGCCTCCCTCCTCTCATGAGGGCGCGCCTTCAATATCTACAGAACGCATTCAACCAATCATTCATTTACAAATAAAGGGCGCGCCTTCCCTTATTCAAAGGGCGCGCCTATTCCTTTTTCAGAAAGGAAACTTGTCTTATCTTCTCCTTAATTTTAGGAATGCACATCTCAATTTTGACCACTCTATCTGAATTTGACCCGAATAATGTATATACCAATTTTTGGGCATAACAACTATCTCCTAAATTCCATATGCTAATGAAAATGGGATTGGAATTTCTCATCCTTTCCAAATTTGTATAAACTTATGTATTATCAATATTATCTTACAGGGCGCGTCATCAACATGGCGCCTTATCTAGTCTTTATTTAAAATTCAAATATTATTAGAGAGGGCGCGCCTTCAAGAGGGCGCGTCCTTTGAATCCAAATGGTTCAAAAACGGTTCCCCTCCTTTCTCGGAATCATGAACGACGTGATTAATTTGATTTAATATGATTGACAGTTGTCCTACGTTTATTGCAGCTATAAATACAAGTATCTTTTCATTATCTTACTTTTTACTTTTACCCTTTTCATCTTTACTTTCTTTCTCTCTAAAATCACTGTCGCCGGCCAGAAGCAAGGTTGCTCGGAATCAACCTTTTATTCACCATTTCCACAACTTTATCCAGCCAGTCCTTTCATCAAACACAAATGAACACGATTCTCAACTTCCTTTTTAATTTTCCCAAGTATTATAAGTGTATTTCACTGTGCATGCTATAGAACCTATTCGACTTCTTTCTTCTATTCCTTTATGTTCTTCACAATTATTGTGTATATATGTGTATATATTACGTATATATCAGTTTAGATCCACAATTTTAGATTTTCAAATTCAAATTTTGTGTTTATGGAATTGAAACAGTTATCTTAGAATAGCTTTCTCCTGGTAAGACATAGGGTGCGCACCTTAGGAGATAAACAGTCATACCATGTTTTTACTTTGATATCTTCGTTGAATTGATAATGATTATTTATATCTATTTAGGCGTGCCACCTGTTTTCTTCACTAGCAAAAATCCTATCACACCACATAATTATTTAAGGCGCGCCAACATCCTAGGACACGCCATCTCTTTCTAAATACTTCCCGTAATTGTCACCCTTTTACATTTTGAACTTAGACATATCTTCTCTTTTTTAAGGCGCGCCTTATCTCTTTTCGATTCTTTTCCTACCTTATTTCTTCAATAAACGCGCCCTTAGACAAATTATTTTATTTGTTTTGTACAACTAACAGACGAGGGCGCGTCCTCTCCTTTTCATCCCTTTAAAGATTTTTGCACAAGGTTTGGGATCTATTCTCCCTCAGCTATCTCTTTCAGCCCAAACTTTCTCGACGCTCACCAAACTCCTGAATTTTTAAGATAAGAGGCGCGCCTTATTCAAGAATCCAAAGAAAGCAATTTCATGGCAGAATCTCCAAGCGACTCTCTAGATAATATTCCTTTGGCTCAACGAAAAAGAAAACAAAAATTAATCTTAAATGAAAGGTCACCAGCTCCTGTGGACACGGATCTAGATAATAGGCTCGAGGAACTGAATGCAGATTGGTATAGAAGTACTGAGATTGGAGTTAACATTGGTGCAGGCCCATCCAAGGTTTCTTACAAGTCGATCTCACCAAGCCTATCTCCCCCACAATCTCAGGGCGCGCCCGCTTCCCCCAACTCGGAGGGCGCACCTTACACAGATTCTCCTGAACTTAAAGAAGAAGCAAATTTCTTTGATGAAGATACCTACTAATTCTCAACTTCTCCTGAACCTTCACCTGTCCTTTTCGAACACTGGGAGGTTTCTGATAGTGAATTAGACTTTGATTGGAGCAAGTATGAACCTTGCACTGAGGCGGTGACAATGTATTTTAGAAAAGAACAGGGCAAATTGTTCTGTGTCGGGCTACCCTCATCCTGTTCAGATGAGCAATTAGAGTGGCTGATGGAATTATATGATATGGAAGGTATATGGGCGCGCCCTCTGAGTATGATGCTCCCACATATCTTTAACTATGGTAGAAACTTCAGGATCCCTATGATGGCTACAAGCCCGAAACTGGTATCTTTGGGAGTGGGCGCGCCTCTCCATCCCTTCTTGAGGGATGTGATTGAGATGTATGACTTGGCGCCGCTCCAATTGTCCCCCAACAGCTACAAGTTTGTTCTTTCTCTATACATATTGTACATGGACATGGGCTTCCCAGCTCCCAATATGGACGAGGTAAGTCATTTTTTTAGCCTCAGGACTCTGACCATATGTAATAACCCCAATTTTTGGAAATTTTTGAAACCCTGATGAATAGTAATTTTTTTCTGACTATGCTGATTAAGGAAAATTATCAGACCACACTATATAGGAGTACTGTTATGGAAATTCTGATATCGTATTATTATTCCATAAAGTAAATGAGTGTATATAAAGGTCGTCAGAATTCGAATCCGGACACTTTGATTTTTCCCGAAAATCCACCAGATACCGAAAGAATTGAGTATAAGGTAACATGATTAATAGGATTTTTATTTAAGGATTATAGCAGAGGATCATTAAAGGAATATAAGATATTAATAAAGTTTCAGGGAAGCCCAAGTAATAAGATTCCGGATATGATCCCTCAACCTATTAACGAGAATGATAGTTAAGCGAACCGTAAAACAAATAAGTGACCAAGAGACAAGCTTGTACAAGAAGCCAAGGATTATAACATCATCAAACCACAAGGGATTGATACATGGCAAGAAAGTGATGCATTATGGATGATGTCATCAAGGGAGAAGATATTTATGCAAGGAAATCAAAAAAGCTTTTTCATTTTTTTTCATTTCATCATTTTGCTCTCGACCAAAATAATACCAGAAACTTCAAACTGCCATATCTCCTTCAATACTCACTCAAATATTATGTTCTATAGCTCGTTGGAAATTTATTGAGATGCCCTACAACTCTTGTTCACAAGTCTTGTCCAAATAATCACGGTAAGACCTTTATTTGTATAGTTCTTTAAATCGGACTTTTAGAAACTTCAAAATCTAACTTTGTGTTTTCTTGATTGTTTGTGAGATCCAAGCTTGTATAAGGATTGATCAAGGTTTTAAGGCTCCCTAGCAACTTTTCACTCACAAATAAAGGTATAAAAACTTCTTGACCTTTAGTACTAAGCTTGATTGTTTGAGTTTTTAGATAAATTGGTAAATGTATAGTTAGATCCACGCTTAGTAGTGATTTTTGTGAAGTTGTGTTGATTTTGAATGGTAATTTTGTATTGATTGAATGATTTGGTAAAACCTTGAAGTGTGGACTGATTTTTCAGTGGTTTAAGTTGTATTTATTGTGTTATTGATTGTTGGAGGATGGGAGTGAATTGATGAGGATTTAGAGTGGTAATTATTTTGGGAATCGCGTAAACAGAGCCGTCATAATGCCCGATTTACCTTAGACTGTTTGTGTGATTAACTTTAGGACCCGTGAACTCACTGTAAGATTCTGAACTTTGCCATGTTTATCTAGATCATGTCGTAAGCTTCATTTTGGTATGTGGTTTCCTTATATCCGATGTACGGTTTAGGAGAAATGACTATTTTAAGTAACGACATTTCGCGAGCGAACCGTTACCCCTCGCTTTACTTAGAAACCTTGTTTAAGGCCCTTAAAAAACTAATTGGATTATTAAACAATTATGTAAGGTGGATTAGGAAATTGTTAAAGTATTCGCGAAAGATTCGCCTTAAAATTCGTAACAGTTAAGTTATTAAAATTAGTGGAGCCGAGGGTACGCGAGCGATTAATACAAATCATTAAGCGTATAAACTATCGTAAGCGACCGTTAGGGTATGAGTGAGTTTTGACTAGTTTCTTAAGCGACCGTGGTCTAATTCCACTTATGTTGTTGTTCATAGGTTACAGGACCCATTCTAAGCTTAAGTCTACCCCGGAACACTCAGGCAAGTTTTCTACCCGTTATACTGTTGTTGTGATGTAAATATATTGATGCATTATCTTGAGATAAGTGCATGGTTGTTATTAGAAAATCTTGCGATATATTGGAGCATGTTGATATGGTATATATATGCATGTTGTGAAATCTTGATATTTTATTATCAATTCAAATGCTTAAAAACTGCATAATACCTATGCTAGAGATAAGCAGTGGTTGCGTATACCTTTAGTATTGGGGACCCAAATGTTAACATTTTTCTAAACTGGGAGGCGATGTTCCCGAGTAAATTATATATATATATATAAATATTTTTCAAAACTATTAATCGAATAATGTTTATTCGATAGTTTTATATTATAAGTGAATATTTTTTTTTGAATATTCATTTAAGATTCCTATTGCGATCAAAGACTAGTTTAATTATTGAATAGAGCTTCTAGTTATGAAACTTATTTTATTTCTATTAATAAATGAATATTAGTCTGAATATTCATTCGAGGACTTATGACTCCGCTTATTTTATTTAATGAATATTAGTTTGAATATCCATTCGAGGACTTATGACTCCGCTTATTTTATTAAATAATATTCTTTATTTTCTTAATGAATAATGTGTCAATATTCGCCAAGTATACGGAAAATGATTGATACTATCAAATCATTCTTACTTTAAATATTTCCAGAGATTATTTTCAAACTTTATCAAAACTATTTTTGAAAGTTAGAGCGGATCCCAAAACTCTTCAAATTTAAGATCTTCCTTTCGAAGGGGACTTGAATACTCGCTAAAAAATCTGAGGGATCCGGCTTCGTGATATGTTTTTATTTTTGCAACGAGGTTGCTGATTGATAAAAGAGTTTTTGATTACTTACCCAACACTCGGGAAGTAAAATTCTTGGAATGAGTTTAATCCATTAACAGCCATCGCCTGGGAAATATCAGTGAGTTTTCCTTTCCAACTAGATACGACTTCTTGGTGGAGCCGCATCAACAAGTTTCTACTTGGGAAAATGGGGAACGAGCTTTACGTTTCAGAGTCATGGATTTTATCTGAACTAGGAGTGGCGTAAGTGGTCGAGTGGCGTCGGCCCAGCCTTATTATATTGGCCCAAATGGCCCGGAAGTTCCGCTAAGACGGTCCATTCCTTAGGAGTCCAGCGTTCGGTCGACAAGTAAATTCGACTGTTCTCCTCTACATGTAGAAAATTATGGGGTTACACTACTGCGACTGATCATCGTGAGTGGTTTTCCTGGCGCGGAAAACTCCTGTAATGAGTTCATCATCCAGTTGGATATTTCTGCAACACTACCCAGAGCACTTCGATAGAAAGGCTATGGCTGGGCAATTGTTTCGTGTTGGCAGGGTCGAGTTTTCAAAATGATATTTTCATCAAATGAAGTATCTCGTAACTTCATTTCATTCTGATGATATTTCAAAGATTGATTCTATACAAGTTTTGTCTTGTAGCTTCATATATGGGATGAACTATTTATACCTTGAACAGTGGTAGTTCAAGTAGTATTCGGAAAAAGATATAAGTATATTGGAGTGTCTCGTAACTTCATCTTTTCAACTTATATCTAGTAAATGATTATCTTATGCATGACAAAGATTTTCAGGAAAAAAAATATGTTGAGACAAGATTAGATACAAGAGACAACGATATTTTTATACAGTTATAAACTGGAACTCTGTGTATATTATTCATGGCAGAGGATTTCAAAGATTTTGAAAAGTATATATATATATATTGAATATTTTGCGACTTCGTCGCGTTAAGATATCAAACTTGGTTCATGTTTGCTTGACCAAGACTTTCATGAGTACTATCAGAAGGCTCATATATTATTAATTATAATACATGTTATTTTTGGTGGGCTTGTTGCTCACCCTTGCTTTCTTCTTTCATCACACAACAACAGATAGACAAGATGAACAGGACCAAGCTCCCAATTCACGAGCGGATAGAAAATGTTCCGCAGTTTCCTGTAGGCGTTGATGCCGTTGTAGCTGAGGTAAGAACTACCAATAGGCTAGGCTTTCAACTTTTGATGTACAAGACTTATGTATATTATGAATTGTAATAATGGTAAAGAAATGTAAATTGATTCAAAAACCCTTTTTGAGGTGTAATGACTTATAATTGTGGAATAAAATGACTTGTGTTATTTTGGTATTCATCTCTGAGACTATATGTGACGCCCTCAATCTCGGGGTTAGGAAATGAGGACCCACACACCTCTAATCTACTAATTATATAAGCATAAACCCCGATTACCTATTAACAGGATCAAACATGATAAAGTATGAGACAAGATTACAACTACCAATCATAAAATATAACTTACAACCCCAAAAAAATTCAAATATATATAGTCGATCTCGGCTTGGAACCGACAGATAACCCATTGTATCTTTACAACTCTCTGGCTAAGCGCTTGCTCACTCAAAACACTACTACCTGCTCTGGCAACCAGAAGCCCTCAACACGATAGGGACCACTAGGTACGCTCTTACGAGCAGTGCGTCTCGGCCTGGCTATCTTCTTGCTTAACTGCCATGGTTAGATTAAAACAAAACATATGAGCATAAAACTCAGCAAGTAACTATAAAGAAGTTCTACGATATAAAACCCACAATATACTTTATCAATCTCAGGGCATTCTACTTTATCATATCTAGGTGGCATATTTATATCTTTCGGGTTATGAAGAAAATTTTTAGGCTTTCAATGAACAAGACTCAAAGTAGGGGAAACTCGAAATTCATCACAAATCATTAAAGGATCAAAACAGATCTTTCAAATGGAAAGCGACAATCTTTTCACTATATGGAATCAATTGTATGATCAACAGAATTAAAATCAGGGTTCATGAACTATAAGCTTCACAATATCACAATCAACTCTTATCAAAGCAATATAACCATTTTCATTTTCAAAGAATCAATTACTGAGTAGGAAATTTCAATTCCTTCTTAAAATCAATATAGAACCCTTGAATGGACCACTTTATCTTTCATTTCATTATGATACGGGTGATCAGCCCGTACAGACCTCCATCCGGTCTTTAAGGTACCAAATGACATAATTTCAGCTTTAAACTGGACTAGCCCCGCTAGCCTCTTACTATGACTAGACTAGTCCCACTAGCCTATTACATCCCAATCCAATCCATCAGGAATTCGTTTGGAAAACCCTGAGTTGGAAAAAAATAGGTTTTCTAAATTCATTTTATCATTATCAAGAATATAAAATCATTCGGACTCTTTCAAGTCGAAACTCATTCTTAGATTCAATTTCAAGAAATCAAAGTTAAGGAAATGAATCAAGGATAAGAAGGTGCAATTCTAGGGGTCTTTGAATCAATGATAACAAGGTATTTAAGTTAGAATAATCAAAATTGGTTCGAGGATCAATAGGGAATATGGTGATCAAGGAGTGTATCATCATTACAAAGGATTTGTAAAGGTACTTATAGGGTTTATAACAGTTCATGGTATGACAAATAATTTGAACAGGAAGATAGGTTACCAAATGGTTGAATCAATAAGCTTATCAATATCAGTTTTACAAGATCAAATACAGGGTATCTCAAATCAATAACAGGGGTTCATTCTTTTAACAGTTCAATACTCTACATGGCATGAACAATATCCTCTCTATAACCATTTACACAAGTAATTAGAGTTACTTGCCTAAATTCGCTTTCCTGAAGGTTGAAATACTGCCACCTAGTATACCCTTCCCTTTCCTAGCCTGAATGCCCTCACGCTCCGAATCTACAATCAAAACCAAACCTTAATTAGATTCTCAACTCTCGTTCCCAGAACGTTCACTCAATACGATAGCTCGACTATACTTTTGACTCGAACTATACAAATATAGCTTATATACACACATGCACATAGCACATAACACATACTTTTCTCGTAGCCTTTATAAATACTCAATAATCAACTTATACTTGCTTTAATCTCGACTATTCTTTAAATTAAATGATTATAACTTATATGGGTACATAATTCATACACCACTAAATCTTTACAACCATAACTATCACTTATAGCTTTTAAAATCAATCAACTTAGTTCCCTTTTCTTTTATTCCTTAATTCGAACCACATACTATAATCAAACAATCAAATCCATAAACATTTACATATACATACCCAATCATTCTTTCGATTATCAAAAACCAAGTTTTGACTTTTAGCTCTTAGGGCCTATTCGGCCTTATTGCAAATACTAACCACAAAATCAACCAAATACTCAATTAGTTCACATAACACATAACTCATTCAAAAACCTTTAAAGAATCATTTTCCTCTAATCAACAAAATTCGAACCATAACTATACATATATGCTTACATGCAATTCAAGTTCATCTCTTAATTAAATCAAACACTCATTTTAACCACAATTTCCGAATTACACATCAAAACATCACTTAATGATTTCAACCCTAATCAAATTTTCCTAATTAATCATGCATGCATTCACTTAGCATCAAACCAATCTCTTTTAAACTCATTTTTCATTCGGCTATAACCATAAATCACAACTCAAGAACCAAACAATGACATGCATCACTAATTCTTCTTTTAAACCAACATGCAATCTCATTTAAACTTAGTTTACACCAAGATCAAGTCACAAAATCCAATTCCTTTTTTATTAGTTCAAAGGCCGAACCAAAACCTCAATATGCAACCCTCAAATTTGATTTCTTTAGCATCCAAATCAATTACACAAGTCCAAATACTTTTAAAACAATCATAACAATCCTTTTATCAATCAAGAACTTATTTTCATCATAAAACCAACTTAATAAACAAGAACCATTCGGTTTTCAAGCAAAACAATACATGCAACTTCTATTTTGATTCTCTAAATCCTCAACTAGTCAAATCTTTTATTTACCACTAAGAACATGCATGAACAGGTCATTTCATCAAGTACAATCACATTTATTTTTCTAAAAATCAAGGACTCATTCGGGTTTTTCAAGAATAACACATGCAACAATCAAAAATGAGTTTTCTGGTGTGGTAGAGCTCAGTGATTACATCATCACTCACCACCGGTTCACTGGAGTTCATCACCGGTGGCGGTGGCTTCACGGTGGTGCCCTCTTTCGAGGGTATCCAGCCATGAAACCTCCGATTACTTCCAAAAATATCAACAACAAACACATGCGAGACATGATCATCACAAATTCACATCATCTTAATTCTATAAAACAAGAATTCGGCTCAACCGAACCTACACACACACATCCGCATGCAAGTACCAAACCACACATGCAAGTGGATCAAAGCTTATATATAGAACAAGGATGAAGTTATATGGAAGAATCCATAAAAATCAAGTGAAGAAGAGAGATGTACCGAGAGGAAAAGAGAGAGAGAGAAAGAGAGAGAGAGAGAGAGAGAGAGAGAGAGAGAGAGAGAGAGAGAGAGACTTCGAGAGTGAGAGAGAAAAGAGAGAGAAAAGAATGAGAAAATGGAAAAAAAGAAAGAAGTGGCCGGGTGGAAAAGAAAGAAAGGGGAAGAGAATGAGTTTATATATAATAAGGAGGCAGGGGTAATTTGGTAATTCACTAATTCCCCTTTATTTTTGATTTACCTTCTCTTTTTACTCAAATAAGATAGAAATTGAATATTGAATTCATTCCTCTCGGAAAGTCGAAAATTATTGCTAGTGACAATTTTAAGACGTAGATCTCGAAATTAGCTTTCCAACCATTACTCATAATAAACTTTTGAGCGTACGGTTGATTTTATATGATTTTTACAAGTTTGTGCTAATAATAGCATATTATCACATAAAAATCAATTTAAAATGTATGATCATCAAAATAAATCCGTCTATCATTTTTAGAAAGTCTCTAGGACTATTTCGAAGATAACAAAACAAGTCTCATGCCTTTACCTTACTCAGATAATTTTATAAAAATGTGCGAAGGTTAAATAAACCTTATCTAAATCAAATGATTCCCTTAAATCCATAAAATATTAACGGATCACGTAATCACGCATACAGACAAGAAAGCACATATACTGACACATGACAACTCATGTCTGATCATAAAAAAATTTCCCTTTTTATCATTACTCCTCTTTTCGTGTATCGGGTCACGTTCTGCCTACGGCCCGACGCTCAGCGTTTCAATTACGCTTTACCATATTATTATCGACCGACACGTCACTAGAACGCAATACATCACTTAAACATTCATTTCACATAATAACACATATTTCACATTTTAAATACTTTAATCCCTTTTTAGGATGGGTTCCGTTCTACCTGACGGCCCGACAACACAACTTAATTCCTAAGCTGACTCTTTAAATTGGAACGCGTCTATCTACGCTCCCAGATGCTAATATACAATAAGGAAAATTAATCATCACATAAATCACATATTTTATAATCACATCACATAAATCATACTTTATTGACTTAATTACGTCGCAAAATTCTCGGTCGTCACAATCTACCCTCCTTAAAGGATTTTTTCCCCAGAATCTAGTCTAAGCAAATAGATGGGGATACTTTTCTTACATTTCACTTTCTAATTTCCAAGTTGATTCTTCCACTATTGGATTTTTCCACAACACTTTGACTAGAGGTACGACTTTATTTCTAAGTGTCCTCTCTTTTCGGTCTATGATTCGAACTAGTTGTTCCACATAAGAAAAATCTAGTTGAATTTCCACTGATTCTAATTCGATCACATGGCTCGCATCAGCATTATACTTCTTTAGAAGATATACATGAAATACATTATTTAGATGTTGCATTTGCGGAGGTAACGCCAATTCATATGCCTTTTTTCCAACTCGTCGCAATACCTCGAATGGTCCAATATACCTAGGACTCAACTTCCCTTTCTTTTCGAATCTGGTTATACCTTTCCAAGGAGATATTTTTAACAAGACTTTGTCTCCAGTTTCGAATTGCACATCTTTTCATTCTCGATTTGCATACTTCATTTTTCGATCTTGTGCTGCAATCAATCTTTTTCGTATCATTTCCACTTTTCTTTTGTTTGTTGAACTAGCTCCGGGCCAATTAATTTACGCTCACCAACCTCGTCCCAATACGTAGGGGATCTATATTTTCTTCCATACAACGCTTCATAAGGCGGCATGCCAATATTCACGTGATAACTGTTATTGTAGGAAAACTCGATTAACGGCAAATGATCGTCCCAATTTCCTTTGAAATCTATTACACATGTTCGCAACATATCCTCAATTGTCTGAATTATCCTTTCACTTTGTCCGTCCGTCTGCGGATGATATGCCGTACTCATTTTCAGCTTAGTTCCTAAATGATCATGGAATTGTCTCCAAAATCTCGAGTTAAACCTTGGATCTCTATCAGACACGATAGATACAAGAACTCCGTGACGCATCACGATCTCATCAAAATACAATTTGACCAACTTTTCCAATAAAAAATTTTCATTTATCGACAACAAATGTGCTGATTTTGTCAATCGATCGATTACCACCCAAATCGCATCATGATTAGACTTGGTTTTAGGTAATCCTACCACGAAATCCATCGCGATATGTTCCCATTTCCATTCTGGTATATCCAGTGGTTGAAGCAATCCACTTGGCCTTTGATGTTCCGCTTTTACTCTTTGACAGGTATAACACTTACTTATCCATTCCGCAATTTCCTTTTTCATGTTTGGCCACCAACTCTCTTTTAAATCCTGGTACATTTTCGTACTTCCAGGGTGAATTAAAAATCTCGAGTTATGCGCTTCTTGCAAAATCTCGTGCTTTAGCTCTACAACATTAGGTATCTAAATACGTGAATTAACACGATATATTCCTTTTTCATCCTTTCGAGCTTTGACTTCTTCTCCGGATAACTTATCCTTTTCGTGATTCATCACATGCTCTTGACAATATCGTATCTTTTCCAAAATTTCGGGTTGAAATGACATCACATATATAACTTCACCTCCAAATTCTGGAGTCTGCACTTCTATTTCCATCTTTTCAAAATCCTTGATCAAATCTTCCGATGACGTTAACATATTTAACCTTTCCTTGCGACTTTGAGCGTCTGCTACCATATTTTCCTTTCCAGGATGATAGTTTATCGCACAATCATAATCTTTGATCAACTCTAACCATCTTCTTTGTCTCATATTCAACTCCTTTTGAGTGAAAATATACTTTAAACTCTTATGATCTGTAAAAAATCTCACATCTTTCCCCATATAAATAATGTCTCCAAATCTTAAGGGCAAACACAATTGCTGCCAATTCCAAATCATGCATGGGATACTTTTGCTCGTGCGGCTTGAGTTGCCTTGACGCATATGCTATCACCTTCCCATGTTGCATTAACACACATCCAAGTCCTCTATACGAAGCATCACTGAATATTACAAATTCTCCTTTTTCATCAGGTAACACCAACACTGGGGCGGTTACCAGTTTCTTCTTCAACTCTTGAAAGCTTTCTTCATACTTTTCCGTCCACACAAACTTCTCGGTCTTTCTTGTCAATTTCGTTAATGGGACAGCAATCTTAGAGAAATCTTGCACAAACTTTTTGTAGTATCCGGCTAATCCCATAAAACTTCTGACTTCCGTAGGAGTCTTGGGTCTTTTCCAATTCATCACAGCTTCTATCTTGGCTAGGTCTACTTTGATTCCCTCTTTATTAACTACATGAACAAGAAATTGCACTTCCTTTAGCCAAAATTCACATTTCGAAAACTTAGCGTACAGCCTTTCTTTCCTCAGAATTTCCAAGGAAATCCTCAAATGCTCCTTATGATCTTCTTTGGTCTTGGAATATATCAATATATTGTCAATAAACACAATAACGAACTTGTCCAGGTATTGCTTGAACACTATGTTCATAAGATTTATAAATGTGGCTGGCGCGTTCGTCAAACCAAACGCCATTACCAAAAACTCGTAGTGCCCATATCTCGTTCGAAACGCTGTCTTGGGTATATCTTCCGCTTTAATCTTTAATTGATGATACCCAGATCTTAAATCAATCTTGGAGAAACACGAAGCTCCTTTTAGCTGATCAAATAAGTCATCGATTCGCGGTAAAGGGTACTTATTCTTAATCATCAACTTATTCAATTCACGATAATCAATGCACAACCTCATACTTCCATCCTTTTTCTTAACAAATAATATTGGTGCACCCCACGGGGATACACTCAGCCGAATTACTCCTTTATCCAACAATTCTTGCAATCGTGTTTCCAATTCCTTCATCTCGACTGGCGACATACGATAGGAAGCTTTCGATACTGGTTCCATTCCAGGAGCCAAATCAATCATAAACTCGATCTCTCTATCTGGAGGTAGTCCAGGAAATTCATCAGGAAATATATCAGGAAAATCTCTTACTTTTGGAATATCTTTAATCCTTACGGATTCTTTTTCCACGTCTTTAACATGAGCTAAATAAACTTCGCATCCTTGACGTAATAATCTTCTCGTCTCGATAGCTGTTAGAAACTTCTTTTCTTGTATTTTCCCTTTGAATATCACTTCCTCACCATCCTTGGTTCTTAACTTCACCTTCTTACTTTTACACTCTATTTGCGCCTCATGGTTTGACAACCAATTAATTCCTAGTATAACCACAAATTCTCCAAACTTAAAAGGAATTAAGTCAGCAGAAAAGTGCCGACCTTCTATAACCACATCACAATTGGGACAAACCTTATTAATAATAACTTTCTCTTGATTTGCTACCTTTATAATTAAATTAGGTTTTAGAGGGTACACAACACAATTTAACTTATCAAGAATACTTTCAGAAATAAAAGATCTAGTTGCTCCAGAATCCATCAATACTTTTACTTCTACTGAGTTTATAACGAGCATACCTGCCACCACGTCCACATCTTGTACCGCATCTTTCATTGTCATATTAAAGGTCCTAGCTCTGGGTTGAGTTGACGGTGCTGTGAGAGACGGCGGTCCAGCATTCCTAAGAACATTGGCCTTCTGAACAGGCTCCTTGCAGTTTCTGGCCATATGGCCCACCTTTCCACATTTGAAACAAGCCAAGTCAGGTTTCCTTGCTCCATTTGGACACTCTGAAGAGTATTGCCCTTTCTGGTTGCACTTAAAACAGGTTATGTCCAACTTATTACACCTTCCCGGGTGTCTCTTCCCACAAACCTTGCATTCTTGAATCTGAGGTCTATTATCCTTTCCCAGTTTTCCTGCTTTCTGGAAACAGTTCTTGTTAGGTCACACACACTGTAGAGGGGGTGAATACAATGTAAAGTACAATCAAATCGAACTTTAATATCTCAAGTAACAGAAAATAAACTTTATTGAAACAATAAACTCTGTTACAGTATGGAACTGTTACCTCTCAGTGATGAATAATTATCACGAGAGCTGCTACAATGAATAATCTTCTCGAATATGATAACACTTTTAGTGTAAACCCTATGTCTGTGTTTATATACTACACAGTTACAAGATAATCGCTAATTGATATGGAATATAATTCTGCTTCCTAAAATATATTAATCAGATATCTTTTCTTCCAAGTATTCTATTCTTCATAGAATTCCTTCTTCATGCATATCTCTTCTTATGTTTATCTCGATCTTCTTTCCTTTAATCAGCTACTGTCCTTATCTGAACGTCCTTCAGCACTTAAGTTCTGATATCCATCTTCTGATGATTATCTCCTGATAATTAAGTACTGATATCTTTAAGTCCTGACTTCCAGTAAGTACTGATTTATCCTGTTTAAGTAAGATCTGAAAACTAAACATAAATCATATTAGCCATGACATTATCAAATATATCTAACAATCTCCCCCAACTTGTAAATTAGCATAATATACAAGTTCAATAGATATTTGATGATGTCAAAAATATTAAGTACAAATGCATGAGAATTAGACTAGATAACTACAACTTACAGTCCTTAAAGCTTTACCAATATTTAACTTCTGATAACAGCTTCAGTCTGTACAAATATCAGAATTTAAACAGTTGTAGATCTTGACTTGGCTTCATCTTCTGATCTCTCTGATGCAGGAGTTTTTCTGAGATAGTTCTTCAACAAACATCTCTCAGCATATCTAAGTTCATCAATCATCCTCCTTTTAGCATCTTTAAGCTCTGCATTATCTTCACCAATTTGAAAGATTGCAGCCCTGAGATCATTAGTCTTTGCTTTTCTTATATCCTGATCCAGTCTGATCAAATAAGCTTTATCAGACTCAAGATTGAATTCCACAGCCCTGTAACCCAGAAAGGTAGTTATAATTTTAGCAGTATTGGACTTCATTTTAACTATATCACCCTTGTGATCTCTGTACTTTGGAACATATGTGCTGTCAGACTTAACAGAATAAAGCCTTTTCTGTCTCAGAATCTGATCCTTCAAATAGTTTGTAGCACTTCCTGTCAATCTGTCATCCACTTGAAGTAAGAATAGTACATGCTCCAATTCTTCAAAATACTTCAATGGAATGGCATTTTGCCTTATATGATAAACCCTACCATCTGTCATGAAGTACAACAAGATGTATTATTTCAAGTAGGTATGGTAAACCATTTGTACAGATTCCAGTTGATTCAATCTCTCAGGAGTTGCTCCAATACCTGGTTCACTCAAGGAAGTTGGATCATTGGTAGTGTTCTGTATTCTTCTTTCATCAACACTTCCCAATCCAGTTTTATCTCTTGCTTCCTTTCCAATAACTACTCTTGCTTCAAAACCACTTGCAGCAGTCTTCAAAGGTTGAGTCTGTTTTGCTTTAGTGAATCCTGGTAGGAGTGTCTTTGGTCTATCTTCTGATATCAAGTTAACTTGAGCTGTGTCAGAGGTTACTTGCTTCTTCGAAATATCAGAACTTACTGTCTCTTGACTCTGAACAACTTGAGCCATGTCAGAGGTTGTTTTAAGAACTTTTCTTGAAGTCAGAGCAAGATCATCCTTTTCATCAGTGATTTCTTCATTCTCAGGAGGCACATAAACCTTGATAGGTTCACCAACCTTTTCTTTACCCTTGGATCTTGGATCTATCTGCGGTTGTGATTTAGCCAATGTTGCTTCAGTATTTGTCCTTTCTTTTATCACAATGCCTTTGAGTTTTGGAAGTGTCTTTTTACCAGAAGCTTTAGATTTAAATGTGACTTTTTCTGATTTAAGTCTGGCTTCTTCTTCCATTAAACTCTCCAAGTCCATTCCTGGATTTTCCTGAAGAAATAACTGTCTTGACATTTCTTCATCAAGATCTAAAAGTTCATCAGAACTTATCCTTTTACCAGTAGCAGAACTAATTCTTTTCCCAGTATCAGAACTTGTCCTGTGACTTGTGATTTCAGCTTTTCTTGATGAGAAACCTCTACCTTGACTATGACCTCTACCCATTCCAGAGTTTCCTTGATCATCCTTTTCATCATCCTTCCCTTTCAGTGTCTTGTCAGTCTTGCATTTGGACTTAATTACTTTCTCCCCCTTTTTGGCATCAGCAGGTAGTAGAAGAGAGACAAACAATTCCATTGAGGCTTGGATTTCAGTAAGTTGAGATTGCTGAGAAGCTTGATTTTTCAGAATATCATCAATCTGAGCTTGTTGTTTCTCTTGAGTCTTGTCAATATAAGCAATCCTGTCAAAGGTAGGTTGGAAGAACTTTTTCTTGTCAATTTTCTGAATTTGGTCCTGTTTGATGAATTCTTCCTGAATCTTGTGTAGCTCTGCATGAGTAGTTGAATGGAGACCTTGTAGATGTTTAGTACTCAATACAGTGACTCTAAGCTGGGTTTTGAAATAATCAGAATTTAACATTTCATCAGCTTTTGTCAAGTGCTCAGCCAGATGCTTTGCAGATGAAACACAAGTACCTGAGTTCCATTCCTTAGTCCACTCCTGTCCTGCAGGAGTTTCACTCCAAGGCACTGGTGCTTTTCTTGTAACAAACTTCTTAACAAGTTCAGATTTAAGAACAGTTTGTTGAGGAGCATATCCTGAAGGACCTGCTTCATCAGCATCTGCATTTGGAGCAGCATCACCAGTATCTCCAACATTTGCAGCATCAGAACTTACAGAATCAGTATCTTCTGATAAAACAACAGTGTGAGTAGCAATGGAGGCTTCAGCATCCTCTAATTGCTGATCTGGTTCTAAGTTCTGATCAACAGCCATATCCTGATGCTCACCTATATTCTGATCATCAACATCTAGATGCAGAGAAGGTGGAGTAGATAATTCTGTAGTTTGAGCAGCATCAGAAATAGGTGTTATTGATGGATTAGTTGCTTTTGGAGCTTCTAAGAGAATTACTTCAGGCACAACCAGGTTCTGAACATCAATTTCAGTACTTGTGCCTGGATCAACAGGAGATACAGATTTTTGAGCAGGAGACACAGATGGTGTGTTGGTCTTTTCAGTAACAGCTTCCTGAGTTGGAGTTGATGGAGAAGTAGTGACTGGAGCAGATTCCTTTTCTTGTGAGATCAGAGATTCCTGATCCCCTTCCTTAGCTGCTGCTTCTTCATCATCTGAAACTTGCCTTTTTGCCCTCTGTTTCTTGTATCTCTTTGTAGATATGGATTCCTTGGGAGTTTCAGGAACAGTCATTCTTCTAAGCCTCTTGAGAAGCCTAGATCCCCCAATTCCAGAATCCTTCTGAGAAGTCACTTTCTCAGCTTCATTAATAACAGGTTCTGAAGTAGGAACCTGTTCCTTACTATCAGATTCATCTCTCAAAGCAATCCTCCTTCTCTTTTGAGGTGTGTGAGGAACAGTCTTTGTCCTCTTAGGCTTGGAAGATGAAGGCTTCACAGTAGGTGCTGAGGATGAGGGTTGAACTGTCTGTGAAGTGGAGAGATAGGATTTGATATATTGCCTGAGGGTTGGTTGAGTAGTATGAGTGGTATGTTCTGATGGTTGTTGTGGTGTTTGGGAGGTTGTTGTTGGTTGGACATCAGGATAAACAGATCTATAGGAATCAGGATCAGCATTTACTAAGATCTGTTTCACAGATTGAGGAATCTATAAAGGTCTAACCACTTGTTTCTTAGTGTCAGCATTTACCAGGTCATTAAAGTAACGTTTTGCAACTTTGAAAGGTGGAGTTAAGGTACTGGTTAGTCGAGGTTCATCAGTACAAAAAGTATATATAAGTTGACAGAATCTAGCAAAGTAGACAACATTCATATCCTCTGTCATCCTATCCCCAATAAAACCTATTATAGCAGTTGCAAAATCAAAATGAGTTTGGTTTATATTGGCATACCCGATGTGCTGACTTATTATGGGGATGGCATCAAAATTCGAACACTTGTTCCCAAAAGCTTTAGTGATGCAGTCGAAGAAGAAGCTCCATTCCCTTCTGATATGAGCCCGTTTCAACTGCCCAAACTTAGCCAAACTCTGTTCATACCCCAAACTGGCCATTAACTCCTGAAGAGCTGATTCCTCTGGAATTGAAAAAGTACATCCTTCTGAGAGATGTAGAGCCTTGCGTATTGTATCAGGAGTGACTGCATATGGAGAATTACCCACTTCGAAAACAATACTAGGAGTACCATTTTGACCACCATTATCAAAGTTTCCAGTCCTCCAAAGTGTCAGAACTTGTTGGCTTGAGAATACTGAAGGTTGGGTCAATGCATACCCGATTTCACTGTGTGCAAGAAGATCTTACACAAAATGCAATTCAGACGGAGCTTCAGCATTATCAAGAATTGCAGCATAGTTGTTTGGAACAAAATTAGCTCCATCAATGATTAAATCCTTAGGTGCCATGAAATTAATCGAGATGTATAAGTGCCTGTTAGGTGTTTGATAGAATGTCTATATGAAAAATCAACGTTAGAAGAAGAAAGAGAGTAAAAGCAAATAGAGAGAAAAAGTATGAAAGGAAATAAAAGATTAAAAAATCCTCTCTCTGTCTTACTTATACTTTTGAAAAAATGTAACTGTTGGACACCTGTCAGACATGCAGTAAAAATGAATAGTTAAAGGGAACGAGAAAACAGTAATCATTACTTACCCACTTGCAGTTTTTCAAGGAAAAACCGTTCCACTTACCCAGTTATTCTATTAATCAAGGTGAAACAGTTTTAATTCAAAATTGAAACTGTTCCCACTTATTTAATTATTTTTCACTGCAACATCAATATTCTGAAAAAAATTCGAGTGAAAATGACCATAATAAATCAGATGAGCAAGTACTGATAAAATAAAATCAGAACTTAAGTTAAAACAGAATTTATATGGTCATCAGAATATGAATATGTATCAGGATTTATCAATGCATTACAAAATATCTCAGAGACAAGATCTTGAAACAAAAACAAATTTCATTAATATATCAAGAGAATACATTCATGAAATTTAAATTACATCAGAACTTTTTACAAGATTGCCCTAAGCTGCTAAACCGAACATCAACAGCCTTTGTCCTAGCTCAAGAAGCAGGGCAAGGCTGATGATGAAGAAAAACAGGAAGAAGAAAATAAATCATTTCTTCTTCCTACTCTCGACAAACAAAATAGCGAGTCGTATGATTCGCTCTTGCTGGCGGAGAGCTTCCAGCCTTTCCTCCTCCAATCGCTCCGGATGGCGATGGTAGTCCATGTAGAAGAACAGGAGGTGGGTGAGTACCTCCTGGGAAATGGAGTCCCATATCTCATCAAGAATGGCAGTAATGTGCCATTCCTGCTGCCAATCGGCACAGCTCAGCTCCATGTTGAATGTTTCATAGTTCAAAAACATGTTGTAATTGACCATGGTGTTTTTGATAGAAAGATTATGAAGGTGAGTTTGTGATAAAAGATTTGATGGGAAGGCTGATGTGAAGTGGTTGCTTATATAGGCAAGAGAATGCCAGGAGACGCAAAAAAATTTAATGCTGACAGGTAGAATTAAATTCTACCTCGTCTCCCCAGACTTGGAAAAAGAAAAACATTCATTGGAAAGGGAAAACATGGTTTAATGCGCACAAGAAACAAGTAAAAGTTGACTGTTCATGTACGAGTACCACTATCCCTAAATATAGTGACTGTTAATCTTCCACTTCAATATATTCTGGTTTAAACTGAGATTGTTTCCAAATTTTATCCACAAATAAGTCAAGTAAAGAATCAGAATTTAATATCAGAACTTAGACTTATATCAGAACTTAACGGTCATCAGAACATAATTTCTTAACTCGAAAAATGAATGCCTATCTTAGTAAGTCCTCACACAAATTCTGATTTATATTCTTCAGAACTTAATCATCAGAACATGCAATCAGAACTTGTCCTCAGAATTTGTGCAATGTGACACAATGACTGTTCATCTAAAACAACATATATAACCACAGTGATTTTCATCATTCATATGGAGTGTTTAGTGTGTGCATTAAGCTAAATATCAGACAAGGAGTAAAGTCTGATTCACTGCAGTACATCTTAGAAATAAGGCATAACTAAAACTTTGCTAAAGAGCTGTCATTATTCTGAAACCTATTGTTGAATGAGTTCATACTTGAGTCCACCTCAACTATTTTGTGCTAATTTTGTGCATCTTTTTAAATTCCATTTTACAGTGGCTTCTCAGTGTAAGTGAGTCGCGACTGCTTATCAGAATTTATGTTATTATCAGAGTATTTCTCCAGTAATCATAGAGTGTGAAAAGTCACCAAGAAAATATTTTGCTTTTCTAATGCATATTTACTTAATACCAGCCATGCACTTGGGTCCTCCCTTCCACATTTTTTACTCTAGATCTCAAAGGAGTACCTGAATTTTAATCCTTGATTCTTTTGCTTTTTCTTTTAATAAGTGAGGTTTATCAGCACTTAGTACATTCAACAGATTTACTAGCATCAGAACTTAACAGATGAGAAGCAATATTCTAGTTTGTGACTTAGTAATAAGATAGACAAAGTAAACTCAACTAAGCTCAATTATCAGAATTTGCTTGTGTCAATAGATTTCCACAGAAATAATTACTTCTTATATGGGATCCCTTATTTATTGAAGACAACTAGGTCAGCATCTAGCACAGTTATCCTCATAGGATTGAATAGTTACCTAAACAGACATATCACTATCAGAGTTTAGAAACATATATCAGACAACAGTCAGTACTTAAACACATTTTTCAATTAAGCACAGAATACACAAAGAGATTAAATTCTGTAAATACTGATCATAAAGTCTGATGCATCAGAACAAAATTAAGCAGATTTAGAGAAAGAACCTGAAACCATTCCAAGTACATTTACCAATCTTGTAAAAGTAGCTTCACACAATGGTTTTGTGAAGATATCTGCTAGTTGTTGATCTGTTGGAACAAAGTGCAATTCCGCTGTACCTTCATCCACATGTTCCCTGATGAAGTGGTACCTGATGGCTGATGCTGATGTGCTTTGTCATAGAGTGTTGAACTGGATTATCTGTCATAGCAATAGCACTTTGATTATCACAGTAAATAGGGATTTTGAAATATGTTAACCCATAATCCAGTAACTGATTCTTCATCCAAAGAATCTGTGTACAACAGCTTTCTGCAGCAATATATTCTGCTTCTGCAGTTGATATGGAAATTGACTTTTGTTTCTTGCTAAACCAAGAAACCAATCTGCCTCCAAGAAATTGGCAGCTTCCACTTGTGCTTTTCCTGTCAATTTTGCAACCTGCAAAATCTGCATCTGAGTAACCTATTAGTTTAAAATCTGATTCTCTGGGATACCACAATCCCAGATCAGCTGTGCCCTTAAGATACTTGAAAATTCTTTTCACAGCTGTAAAGTGAGGTTCTCTTGGATCTGCTTGAAATCTTGCACAAAGACAGGTATCATACATGATATTAGGTCTACTAGCAGTTAGATAGAGTAGAGAGCCAATCATACCTCTGTAATCAGTAATATCTACTGATTTACCAGTATCCTTATCCAGTTTTGTTGCAGTGGCCATGGGAGTGGATGCACTTGAACAATCTTGCATTCCAAATTTCTTCAGCAAGTTTCCGGTGTACTTAGTTTGACAAATAAAAGTGCCTTCTTCATTCTGCTTGACTTGAAGGCCCAGAAAATAGCTAAGTTCCCCCATCATACTCATCTGATACCTTGACTGCATCAGTTTGACAAACTTCTTGCAAAGTCTGTCATTTGTAGACCCAAAAATGATATCATCAACATAAATCTGGACCAGAACTAAGTCCTTTCCATGGTTGAGGTAGAACAGTGTTTTGTCTATAGTTCCTCTGTTAAATCCACTTTCCAGAAGAAACTGAGCTAAAGTCTCATACCATGCTCTAGGAGCTTGCTTAAGTCCATAAAGTGCTTTATCAAGCCTGTAGACATAATCTGGATGTTTGGAATCTACAAAGCCTGGAGGTTGTTCAACATATACTTCCTCCTCCAATTCTCCATTGAGAAAAGCACTTTTCACATCCATTTGAAAGACAGTAAACTTTTTGTGAGCAGCATAAGCCAAAAATATCCTTATGGCTTCTAACCTAGCAACTGGTGAAAATATTTCATCATAATCAATTCCCTCCTGTTGAGAATATCCTTTTGCAACCAACCTTGCCTTATTCCTTGTAATTATGCCATCACTGTCAGTTTTGTTTCTGAATACCCACTTTGTACCAACAACAGATCTATTCTTTGGTCTTGGCACTAGGGTCCATATTTTGTTTCTTTCAAATTCATTTAACTCTTCCTGCATTGCTTGCACCCAATCAGCATCTTGAAGAGCTTCTTCCACTTTCTTTGGCTCAGTCTGAGAGAGAAAAGAATTGTAAATACATTCGTTTGAAGTACCTGTTCTAGTTCTGACACCTGCATCAGGATTTCCAATTATCAAATCACGTGTATGTGATTTAGTCCACTTCCTTGCAGATGGAAGGTTTTCTCTAGAACTGGATGCTCCCCCATGATACATGCTGTCTTCATTTTCATTTTCTGATGCTCCCCCTGAAACTATGCTCTCTGAGTTGGATTCTTCAGAATTTAGATTTTTAGAACTATCAGAACTTGGCTTATCAGAACTTGACGGATCAGAACTTGAAGAGCCAGATGTATGTTCTGATGCTTCTTGAGATATGGTATGTTCTTGAGTATGCTCCCCCTGCATAGGTGCATCTTCATTTGGCGTAGTCACCACAGTTTCAATAACATCAGAGTTTAATCCATCAGAGTTTACAGTATCAGGACTTAGACTGTCAGGATTTTCAGTATCAGAATTTGAGTCTTCATTTTCAAATCTCAGCTGATCATGATCAATAAAATCTTCAAGTCCAGTAATCTTCTTGTCATCAAAAGAGACATTGATAGATTCCATGACCACTCTTGTTCTCAAATTATAGACTCTGAAGGCTTTTGTGGAAAGTGGATATCCAACAAAGATTCCTTCATCAGCTTTTAGATCAAATTTGGATAGCTGTTCAGGATGAGTCTTGAGAACAAAACACTTGCATCCAAATACATGAAAGTACTTCAGATTTGGCTTCTTTTTCTTCACCATCTCATATGGTGTTTTTCCTTGCTTGTTAATGAGTGTTGCATTTTGAGTAAAACAAGCAGTCTGCACAGCTTCAGCCCAGAAATAGGTTGGAAGCTTTGCTTCTTCAAGCATTGTACGTGCAGCTTCAATGAGAGTTCTATTCTTCCTTTCAACAACTCCATTTTGCTGTAAAGTTCCAGGAGCAGAAAATTCCTGCTTAATTCCATGGTTTTTGCAGAACTCTTCCATTATCAAATTCTTGAACTCAGTGCCATTATCACTCCTTATGGTTTTCACAGAATCTTTGACCAATTTATCCAGATGTTTGACATGATCAATCAAGATAGATGCAGTTTCACTTTTTGTGTGCAAGAAATACACCCATGTGTATCTGGTGAACTCATACACTATGACCAACGCATATTTCTTCTTTGCAATAGACATGACATTCACTGACTTTGGCAGTCCTCTCACAAGATCTTTCTTGACCAGCTCATTTATATTGTTGAAATTTAAATGAGAGAGTTTCTTGTGCCAATTCCAGCTTTCTTCAATTGATGCTCTACTCATCAGACAGATTGCAGAACCATCAGTACTTGTTGAAAGCTTAGCTTCATAAATGTTACCACGCCTGTATCCTTTCAGAACAACTTCGCCTTTAGATTTACTCACAACTTCACAGTGTTCTTCAAAGAAATCAACATGATAACCTCTGTCACAGATTTGACTTATACTCAGCACATTGTGTTTAAGTCCTGAGACCAGAGCTACTTGTTTAATGATGACATTCCCAAGATTGATATTGCCATATCCCAATGTTTTTCCAATGTTGCCATCTCCATAAGAAACAATTGGGCCAGCTTTCTCCACAAAGTCTGATAGCAGGGCCTTATTTCCAGTTATATGTCCTGAACATCCACTATCCAGAACTAGAATATTTTTCCTGTTGCCCTGCAATCACAAAGACCACTAATGATTAGTTTTAAGGACCCAGACTTGCTTGGATCCTTTGGCCTTATCAAGTTTGTTAACATTTGCAGCGGATTTAGCATCAGAGTTTATGTTAACATTTTTCTTATCAGAACTTACACTATCAGACTTTGAATCAGAATTTACACTAGAAGGAACAATGGAAACTTTCTTCAAAGAAGGTTTTATTTGATAATAATCATAGTACAAACTATGATATTCCTTACAAGTATAAATGGAATGCCATAAACTACCACAATGAAAACAAGGATTTTGTGGTTTATATCTAACAGACTGACTCTTAACTCCTGTTTTTGAAGGTAAGGAGTTTATGTTCTTATTCTTCCTGCAAAAAGAGGCCAGATGGTTAGAATTTCCACAGTTATGACACATTTTCCTAGGAGCTATCAGGAACAAGCTTATAATCATTGCTTTTATTCACACCTTCCTTTTCATTCCTATTTTTCCTAGGTGATTTTACCTTGTTTGCATTCTTAACATCTTTCAGCTTATGCTTAAGCTGCTTCTTTGTCATTAAGCCTATGTTTACTTCAGCTTTCTTTTCCTGTTTTAGTTTGTCAGAAGTTAATCCCTCTTTAACTTCTGATTGCTCATTATCAGACTTTACAGTTATAAACTTAACAGGTTTTAACTTTGGTTTTTGCTTAACAACAACAGGCTTAATTTCTACAGTTCCTTTATCATTCTTATCCTCTCCATAACCTAAGCCCTCTTTCCAATTTTCACTACTTAGCAAATTTTGAGTTGTTCTGCCAGATTTAGTCCAAGTCTTGATAATCTCTCTTTCCTTTTCTAACTCAGTTTTTAGAGATTCACTCATATTTAGCACTTCATCCCTAACATAAAAAACATCATCTCTATCCTTCTGAGTTTGATGGAACATAACTAACTCTTTTTCTAAGAAATCATTTCTTTTCTTAAAAGCAAGATTTTCAGAAGTTAATCTTTCACATGTTAAAGTTTGATCTCTATAACTAACAAATATGGTTTTAAGATATCTTCTCAACTCATTAATATCATCAGTATGAAAAGCATAAGTAGTCTGAGGTACCTTTGTTTCAGCAGCTTCAGAACTGCTCTCAGCACTTTCTTTATCAGCATTTGCCATCAAAGCATAGTTCTCCTCACTTTCAGAGTCTGAGGTGTATGTCCAGCTTTTCTTCTTTGTGACAAGAGCCTTGCCTTTGTCACCCTTCACTTTCTTGCAATCAGGAGATATGTGGCCTTTCTCACCACAGTTATAGCATTTGACATTGGTATAATCTCCTCTATCAGACTTTCCTCCTCTGCCCTCAGATCTTCTGAAATTCTTCTTATCAGAACTTGTGCCTTTCCTGGAAAACTTCTTTCCCTTCCTGAACTTCCTATATGCAATCTTTGTGATCCCTTTCACCATAAGAGCACACAGCTTCATCATCTCCTCATCAGCATCAGTCTCAGGCAAGCTTTCAGAATCTGAGTCATCATCACTTTCAGAACTTGATGACTCAGTATCAGACTTTGTGAAAAGAGCTTTATCCTTGTCTTTCCTTGAGGTAGCTTCCTTGGGGGATTCTTCTTCAGCCTTAAGAGCAACTGTCCTTGACTTTCCTCCTTTCCTCTTGCTTCTTTGTTCCATCTCAAGTTCATGAGTCTTGAGCATTCCATAAATTTCATCAAGAGTTGTTTCATCAAGATTTTAGTTGTCTCTTATCGTTGTTGCCTTCAAATCCCAGCATTCAGAAAGAGCTAACAGGAATTTAATGTTTGAATCTTCAAGATCATACTCCTTACCAACCAATGACAAATCATTCAAGAGTTTGATAAATCTATCATATAAATCAGTCAATGACTCATTAGCCTTTGAGTCAAAGTGTTCATACTCTTGAGTGAGTATTGTCTTCCTGTTCTTCTTAAATGTATCAGTTCCCTGACACCTTGTTTCTAGAGCATCCCATATCTCCTTAGCAGTCTTGCAGTTAATTACCCTGTTTGACATTATGTTATCAATGGCACAATGCAGTAAGTGTCGTACCTTAGCATCCTTAGCAATTGATGCAATATCTTCAGCAGTATAATCACTCTTCTCCTTTGGTACGATCTTTGCTGCTTCACCTGCAACTGCAACAGCGAGCTTGGTTGGTTTGTGAGGCCCTTCCTTGATTCTATCAAGATATTCTGGATCTGTTGCTTCCAGGAACATGGTCATCCTTACCTTCCATATGGGATATTCAGATGGTCTCAGTATGGGAACTCTGATGGTCTCATACCGACTTTGAATTTGTGTCTTTGGTGGTTCTTCAGTTTTGGTAGGCTTAGTTACAGTTTCTAGTGTCAGACATGATTGTGTTTGGATCTTAAACTGTATGTGCGTTAACAGATCAGCTCTGATACCACTTGTTAGGTCACACACACTGTAGAGGGGGTGAATACAGTGTAAAGTACAATCAAATCAAACTTTAATATCTCAAGTAACAGAGAACAAACTTTATTGAAACAATAAACTCTGTTACAGTATGGAACTGTTACCTCTCAGTGATGAATAATTATCAAGAGAGCTGCTAGGGTTACAATAAATAATCTTCTCGAATATAATAACACTTTTAGTGTAAACCCTATGTCTGTGTTTATATACTACATAGTTACAAGATAATCGCTAATTGATATGGAATATAATTCTGCTTCCTAAAATATATCAATCAGATATCTTTTCTTCCAAGTATTATATTCTTCATAGAATTCCTTCTTCATGCATATCTCTTCTTATGTTTATCTCGATCTTCTTTCCTTTAATCAGCTACTGTTCTTATCTGAACGTCCTTCAGCACTTAAGTTCTGATATCCATCTTCTGATGATTATCTCCTGATAATATAAGTACTGATATCCTTAAGTCCTGACTTCCAGTAAGTACTTATTTATCCTGTTTAAGTAAGATCTGAAAACTAAACATAAATCATATTAGCCATGACATTATCAAATATATCTAACAGTTCTTCTGGGCTCCGTTACGGGGTTTAAACTTCTAAAACTTTTGGTGCTGACCTCCACCATTCCTTCAAAACTTTCCTCTAAACTTTGAACTTCCTTGCTCTTGCTCTGAGTTGTCAAACTTTCTTTTCCTTCCTTCATTTTCTCTCTTCGTAGCTTCACGCTCTCCATCTACTATCATTGCCTTCTATACCAAGGCAGCATAATTCTTGATCTCCAGTAATGCCACTTGACTTCTAATCCATGGCTTAAGTCCATGTTGGAACCTCTTAGCCTTCTTTACCTCCGTATATACATACTCAGGTACAAATCTAGACAGCTCCGAAAATTTCACTTCATACTCCGCTACCGACATATCTTCTTGTCTAAGGTCCAAAAATTTCATCTCTAATTGATCTTGCATATAACTTCGCAAATATTTCTCTAGAGACATTTTAGTGAACTTCTCCCATGATAAGTCCTTTCCTTCCAACAACGCCTTCAAAAATTCCCACCTGAAGCTCGCTTCATCTTTAAGGTAATAACTCGCATACTGGGCTTTCTTGTCATCCTTAACTTCTGCTAATTCAAAGGCTTTTTCCATTTCTCTTAACCACAACTGTGCTTTAATCGGGTCTGGAAAACCTAAGAATTCTGGGGGATGAAAAGATTGAAAGTGTTTGAAGTTTCCAACTTTAGGGGCCATAGGTTATTGCAAAAGCTGAGCAAGTCTGCTCAACATAGTGGTTTCTGGATTTACTTCTGGGTCTTGGGTTGGAATTTCTTCTTCTTGGTGATCTGGTGAGTTGGCCATTTCTTATAAACCTGATTGAGCAATTATTTAGCAATACGATAACATGGCATATATAACAACATTTTATTATGGAATCTCTCTTGCGGGTTTTAAGCTTTACCCAATTTTGCACATGCAATCCTATTACTATATAATTCTCAGATCAGTGTTTTTCTCATGGCACATGATAGGGTATTACGAAATTTTAAACACGGTTGTATGAAGACATGGTATTCAGAACATTTATGCAAATCTTTAGGGTGCACGGTAGAAAACAAGATATATAATGGATTTATCAAACAAAGAGGTACATAAATAAAAGTCTGGTTATCACAAGTTTAGGAATAAGGTACAATAAAAGGGTTAAACAAAGGAAAAACTGGAAAATATCCCCCTATCTACCCCTAACTTCTAATAACTACTATAAAGTTCTGAAATACAATACAACAAATGGAAAAGGGATCCCGGCATCTGACCAAGTATCCCAACTCAGGAATACGGGAGTACACAAAGTCTCAGTCTTGGGCTAACTTGCCACCAACACTAACAGGCATAATCTTAGGCATCTCAGACTCTGGCTCAGGGGCAGGGGTCTCTAAATCTGGCCACAAGGGTGAAATCTGCATGGGGATCTCACTACTCTCAGAAGGATCCTTCTCTGGATTTGAACTAACATACACAGGCTCCTCTGGAGAGGGTGGAATGGTGTCCACTAGGGTACTGGTCAAACTAATCTCTGAATCTGAATCACTACCACTACTGGGATCCTGAGAGAAAATACAAAATAACAACCAAGAAACAGCGTTAGGGTCAAATAAAGCTTCCAGCTAACTCACACCCTAACTCTAGTTGCCATTTAGCTAATACACACTTTTCCTTAGACTATACCTAATAGTCTAACTCAACTCTATATGAGTCAAACTCACTCGCGATACATAAATATACCTAAATACCCTTTTTAATCCTAACTTGTCTCAAGGACTAGATCCTGTAGCTCTGATACCAACTTGTGACGCCTTCAATCTCGGGGTTAGGAAATGAAGACCCACACACCTCTAATCTACTTATTAAATAAGCATAAACCCCGATTACCTACTAACAGGATCAAACAGGATAAAGTATGAGACACGATTACAACTACCAATCATAAAATATAACTTACAACCCCAAAATAAATTCAAATATACATAGTCGATCCCGGCTTGGAACCGACAGATAATCCATTGTATCTTTACAACTCTCTGGCTAAGCACTTGCTCACTCAAAATACTACTACCTGCTCTGGCAACCGGAAGCCCTCAACACAATAGGGACCACCAGGTACGCTCTTACGAGCAGTGCGCCTAAGCCTTGCCATCTTCTTGCTTAAGTGCCATGGTTAGATTAAAACAAAACATATGAATATAAAACTCAGCAAGTAACTATAAAGCAGTCTACGATATAAAACCCACAATATACTTTATCAATCTCAGGGCATTCTACTTTATCAGATCTAGGTGGCAGATATATATCTTTCGTGTTATGAAAGGGTTATGAAGGAAATATTTAGGCTTTCAATGAACAAGGCTCAAAGCAGGGGGGAAGCTGACATTCATCATAAATCATTAAAGGATCAAAACAGATCTTTCAAATGGAAAGCGATAATCTTTTCATTATATGGAATCAATTGTATGATCAACAGAATTAAAATCAGGGTTCATGAACTATAAGCTTCACAATATCACAATCAACTCTTATCAAAGCAATATAACCATTTTCATTTTCAAAGAATAAATTACTGAATAAGAAATTTCAATTCCTTCTTAAAATCAATATGGAACCCTTGATTGGACCACTTTATCTTTTATTTCATTATGATACGGGTGATCAGCCCGTACAGACCTCCATCCGGTCTTTAAGGTACCAAATGGCATAATTTTAGCCTTAAACTGGACTAGCCCTGCTAGCCTCTTACTATGACTGGACTAGTCCCACTAGCCTCTTACGTCCCAATCCAATCCATCAGGAATTCGTTTGAAAAACCTTGAGTTGGAAAAATAATAGGTTTTCGAAATTCATTTTATCATTACGAAGAATATAAAATCATTCAGACTCTTTCAAGTAACAGTTATAGGGTTTATAACAGTTCATGGTATGACAAATAATTTGAACAGGAAGATAGGTTACCAAAGGGTTGAATCAATAAGCTTTTCAATATCAGTTTTACAAGATCAAAGACAGGGTATCTCAAATCAATAAAAAGGGTTCATTCTTTTAACAGTTCAATACTCTACATGGCATGAATAATATCCTCTCTATAACCATTTACACAAGTAATTAGAGTTACTTGCCTATATTCGCTTTCCTGAAGGTTGAAATACTCCCACCTAGTATACCCTTCCTTTTCCTAAACTGAATGCCCTCACGCTCCGAATCTACAATCAAAACCAAACCTTAATTAGATTCTTAACTCTCGTTCCCACAACGTTCACTTAATACGATAGCTCGACTATACTTTTGACTCGAACTATACGAATATAGCTTATATACACACATGCACATAGCACATAACACATAGTTTTTTCGTAGCCTTTATAAATACTCAATAATCAACTTATACTTGCTTTAATCTCGACTATTTTTTAAATCAAACGATTATAACTTATACGGGTACACAATTCCTACACAACTAAATCTTTACAACCATAACTATCACTTATAGCTTTTAAAATCAATTAACTTAGTTCCCTTTTCTTTTATTCCTTAATTCGAACCACATACTATAATCAAACAATCAAATCCATAAACATTTACATATACATACCCAATCATTCTTTCGATTATCAAAAACCAAGTTTTAACTTTTAACTCTTAGGGCCTATACGGCCTTATTGCAAATACCAACCACAAAATCAACCAAATACTCACTTAGTTCACATAAACACATAACTTATTCAAAAACCTTTAAAGAATCATTTTCCTCTAATCAACAAAATTCGGACCATAACTATACATATATGCTTACATGCAATTCAAGTTCATCTCTTAATTAAATCAAACACTCATTTTAACCACAATTTCCGAATTACACATCAAAACATCACTTAATGATTTAAACCCTAATCAAATTTTCCTAATTAATCATGCATGCATTCACTTAGCATCAAACCAATCTCTTTTGAACTCATTTTTCATTCGGCTATAACCATAAATCATAACTCAAGAACCAAACAATGACTTGCATCACTAATTCTTCTTTTAAACCAACATGCAATCTCATTTAAACATAGTTTACACCAAGATCAAGTCAAAAAATCCAATTCACTTTTTATTTGTACAAAGGCCGAACCAGAACCTCAATATGCAACCCTCAAATTTGATTTCTTTAGCATCCAAATCAATTACACAAGTACAAATACTTTTAAAACAATCATAAAAATCCTTTTATCAATCAACAACTTATTTTCATCATAAAACCAACTTAATAAACAAGAACCATTCGGTTTTCAAGTAAAACAATACATGCAACTTCTATTTTGATTCTCTAAATCCTCAACTAGTCAAATCTTTTATTTACCACTAAGAACATGCATGAACAGGTCATTTCATCAAGTACAATCACATTTATTTTTCTAAAAATCAAGGACTCATTCGGGTTTTTCAAGAATAACACATGCAACAATCAAAAATGAGTTTTCTGGTGTGGTAGAGCTTAGTAATTACATCATCACTCACCACCGGTTCACCGGAGTTCATCACCAGTGGCGGAGACTTCACGGTGGTGCCCTCATTCGAGGGTATCCAACCACGAAACCTCCGATTACTTCTAAAAATCTCAACAACAAACACATGCAAGACATGATCATCACAAATTCACATCATCTTGATTCTATAAAATAAGAACTCGGCTCAACCGGACCTACACACACACACATCTGTATACGAGTACCAAACCACACATGCAAGTGGATCAAAGCTTATATATAGAACAAGGATGAAGTTCTATGGAAGAATCCATAAAAATCAAGTGAAGAAGAGAGATGTATCGAGAGGAAAAGAGAGAGAGAGACTTCGAGAGTGAGAGAGAAGAGAGATAGAAGAATGAGAAAATGGAAAAAAGAAAGATGTGGTCGGGTGGAAAAGAAAGAAAGGGGAAGTGAATGAGTTTATATATAATAAGGGGGCAGGGGTAATTTGGTAATTTACTAATTCCCCTTTATTTTTGATTTACCTTCTCTTTTTACTCAAATAAGATAGAAATTGAATATTGAATTTATCCCTCTTGGAAAGTCAAAAATTATTGTAAGTGACAATTTTAAGACGTAGATCTTGAAATTAGCTTTCCAACCATTACTCATAATAAACTTTTGAGCGTACAGTTGATTTTATACGATTTTTACAAGTTTGTGCTAATAATAGCATTTTATCACATAAAAATCAACTTAAAATGCACGATCATCAAAATAAATCCGTCTATCATTTTTAGAAAGTCTCTAGGACTATTTTGAAGATAACAAAACAAGTCTCATGCCTTTACCTTACTCAGATAATTTTATAAAATGTGCGAAGGTTAAATAAACCTTATCTAAATCAAGTGATTCCCTTAAATCCATAAAATATTAACGGATCACGTAATCACGTATACAGACAAGCAAGCACATATACTGACACATGAAAACTTATGTCTGATCATAAAAAAATTTCCTTTTTTATCATTGCTCCTCTTTTTGCATATCGGGTCACGTTATGCCTGACGACCCGACGCTCAGCGTTTCAATTATGCTTTACCAAATTATTATCGACCAACACGTCACTAGAACGCAATACATCATTTAAACATTCATTTCACATAATAACATATATTTCACATTTTAAATACTTTAATCCATTTTTAGGACGGGTTCCGTTCTACCTGACGGCCCGACAACACAGCTTAATTCCTAAGCTGACTCTTTAAATTGGAACGCGTCTATCTACGCTCCCAGATGTTAATATATAATAAGAACAATTAATCATCACATAAATCACATAATTTATAATCACGTCACATAAATCATACTTTATTGACTTAGTTACGTCACAAAATTCTCGGTCGTCACACTATAACTTGTGGTGTGTGTGTTTATTGTTGGGTCACAGTACGCAGTAGTTGGTTGTTTATTAAGATTGGGTGTTATTAAGGGAAATAGAACTCGTGACAACCCGGATCCCCGACCCCGGATTTGGGGGTGTTATAGAAATGGTATCAGAGCTAAGTGTTATAAACCTCAGAGATGATGCGTCGTTAAAATGATAAGTTCACTAAGATAATAAGAACTCTTGCCAAGTTTATAGTCGGACTACCTAACGTAGTACTGACAATTAAAACCCTTACGGGAACCCTTATAAATATCATGATAGTAACATAGATCGTTATCGTATATGGTAGCGGGACTCCGAACCCTGAAGTTCAAAAGCAATAACACGATGATGTTTTACTATATATTGGGGATCAGATTGTGGATCCAATAGAGCACCCTAACGAGGGACGAGATGATGTTCTTATTAAGGATGTAGCGGTTGAGGATGTTATCCCAGAAGGGATTGTTGCTGAAGAGGATCCTGTGGGAGATCCTGACAAGAATGAAGAAAGGACCGTTGATGAATCGATGACCGTGGTTAGAGCGACTACCAGAGGTAGGATTGGCCGGTTATTACCATAGGTTCGTTCAAGTTTGCAAAGATAGCAGCCCCTTTAACGCGGCTTACTCGTAAGTTTGAAAAGTTTGAATGGACAGAGAAATGTGAGAGGAACTTTCAAGAACTGAAGCAAAGATTGGTAACGGCCCCTATGTTCGCATTGTTGGATGGAAAAGGAGATTTTGTGAATTGTAATGACACTTTGCATAAGGAATTAGGGCGCTTCTTATACAGCACGGCAAGGTAATCGCATACGCGTCAAGACAATTAAGGGAATATATAATTTGATATCCCCCCCATGATCTTGAGCTCACGACAATAATTTTACCCTAAATATTGGAGGCACTACTTGTATTGAGAGAAGTGCGAGGTTTACGCAAACCCCAAGAGCTCAAGTATATTTTTACGCAGAAAGAGATCAACATGCGCCAGAGGAGGAGGTTAGAGCTAATCAAGGATTATGATTATGAGATTATTTATCAGCCAGGTAAAGCCAATGTGATGGCTGATGCCCTTAGTAGAAAGGAGAGACTTAAGATGATAATGTCTTCGGGAGAGTAGATAAAAGATTTCGAGAAAATGGAAATGAAAGTGAAGGTAACCGGAGCCGGTACTGAAAGGCTGTTTGAGGTTGTAATGCAACCTGAATTAGTGGAAAAGATCATATTGTGCCAAGAAAAAGCAATGAATGAAGGTAGAAAGCCAATGACTGGAGAAGAGATTAATACCGAGAAAGATGATAAGGGAATAATGAGTTATTCCTACAAAATTTGGATCCCAAACGTTTAAGAGCTTAAGGACTGGATCTTAGATGAAATCCATAGTTCGAGGAATAAGATTTAGGGCAAACCCTGAATGTGATAGTCAGGGAGGTCGCCATCAAGAAAGAAGGAACCCATAACATAATGAAGTGGAAAACAAAGATTTTAACGTATAAGATAACCTCGATTATGGGAGGAGGATGAAACATTTCATATTGAGAAAACAGAAGTCGAGCAAGATAGGGAGAACCGGGATGGTACTCCTATGGGGCAATTGTGGCACCCTCCAAACCCGGGTCAGAATTTTGGGGTCCACACATACACACCTTATTTATAACCTGCTTATAACAATAATAAAAATAATAATTATAATATGTAGTGACCCTACTTACCAACTACCACGGAACGCAACAGGTTAAAGTATGCACACAAGCCAAACACACATTTATATTATAAACCGTCCAAATCCCAACTATTCAAACTCAAAACTGAGTATTTAACATTATTACAAACTTTTACAAACTTAAATTATCTCAAAAGATGACTACTAACTTAACTCGATCAACCTGAACCCCTAGCTGTCACGCTAGACTGGGGATCCTCGCTACCAACTGGTTCCTTCTTAACTGGAAAAGAAAATAAATAACATCGCACAAATGAGCTAACTAGCTTAGCAAGTCACAATGACAAAACTGAGAATAATGATCATCAAGTGAAAAGGGTTATGATATCAAGTGAACAATGAATTATGATTTAAAATTGGATATTATATTTTCATTTTAAAAACCAAGGTTAGGCTGTTGATCAGTCACGCACTAACCCCGAGCAAAGCACACAACACTGCTCTAACTACTGGATCTAAGGCACGCATTGGCCTAACTTGACCATTATATGATCTGACCACAAATCTGGTCCACAATTTTATAAAAATAATCCAATTCTACCATAATAACAGAATAAGCAGTAATAAACAATAAACATGATCATTAACAACATTGGACGTTCAATAATGAAAATGGTTTCAATCTGTATAAAGATCCATATGGCATTTCCAAAGCTTGGCTGTTAGGTAATGAAGGAATTGGGTAACAAAGGAATCAACATTTCAGGTTTCAAGGATTTGGTCTTTCAAATCATAAGATACAATGGTTTGAATGTGTAAGAAATCTGGTTCAATGTTTAATATTTAGTTTATATATATTTGTGGAGTAGTATCGTAAATTTGTGGTTCGTATTTGGGTGTACAACAATCAATGGTTTAGAAAGAATAAGATTTACGGCTCAAGATCAATAACTGGAATCAGGGTTTTGGGTTCAGTGCTTCAAAGCACTTGTAATATAAAACAAGATTATCAATCAACTACAATATATCTCAAGAAAGTTCTGAACACTTGCCTGGTACTAGCTTGCTATACTGCACTAACTTCCAATCACAACCGTCTACTCCTCGACTATTTATTTCCCTTTCCTACGTCTTGCCTCTTCTGCTCACATATCATAAGCATCTATCAGTACTCAACTTATATGATTCTATTCGATACACACTTCTATCTACCTTTCGTTTCACCCAAATCCGATTAGCAGATTGAAAGTTACGCTATAGACAAGTAAACATCGAACATATAGATCGATAGTCAAACAACAAGTCATATATAACACATAACACGTCAAATAATCAATGACATATCATTTATAAAGGAGTCTCGGGTCATAAACAGGCTTTCGGGTATTTAAAATAATTTTTAAAATATTTTTCAGAATTAAAACGGGTCGTTGGATAAATTTTAAAGTAATAAACAGGGTACGGTTGGCCAATTCTGGCTTCAAAACAATTTTATAATAATTATCGAGCCTTGAAACCAATTCAAAATAATATTTTAAAGCTCGAAACTATTTTTTGGAATTTTTAAATCATTTTTAAATAATTAAATCTAATTAAATAATTAATTAAAATCAATTAATAATTAATTAAAGCAATTAATCAATTAATTTTCGAATTGATTGACCAATTAATCAATTAAATATTAACTGAAATTAATTAACTAATTAATTCAGATTTATTTTTAAATTAAAAATAATTTTTGGAATTAAAATAATGATTTTTGGAATTAAAATAATCATTTTCAGAATTTTTGGAAATTAAAAACAATTTTTAAAACAATTTTTATAAAAGAAATCCTATTTTTAAAAATTAATAAAACATAAATACTATTTTTACCAGTTTTGTAAACAGAAATCTTGTTTTTAAAGACTTTTTAAAACACAGGGACTACTTTGCAATAGCATAGAAAGGTTAGAGACCTTTCTGCATTTTTGCCATCCCCTTCACCACGTCGCTAGCGCAACTATTGTTGGCGACTCGAAGCATTCCGGTGAGTCTAATAACAGTCCAGAACACGACCAAACAAACGGGGAAACGTAGATTACAACCTTAGGAACTTATTCATGTAATTTATTCCATCAAAAGGCTGTAAATCGATCGTAATAACCCGAGGAAAACTCGCCGCCAGCGAGTTTATTTAAAATCCGACGAAACTTCAAACGACAACTCCGTTCGATCCAGGAATCGTCTAATAACGTGCTATATATGAATAGATTGCAAATTTCAAGGGGAACAAAACCCACCCCTTTAGAACATCTAATAATCCCTAAATAAGAAACCCCCAAATTCAATCAAGAACATTCAAACGAATATAAACCCTAATTATACAATTCGAGAATCAAACCCTAATTTGAACATGTTATTGAACTCCAAATCGATCATATGACATACCAAAATGATCAGGAAGAAAAGATCTACAACATGCAAGCATCAAATCATCCAAACAATAGCTCGAACAAAAATTCTTACTTTTAATTCTTAATAATTCGAATATAAATTAGTTTATAGGAAATTACCCTTTGATTATGGGTTGAAATTGATGGCAGAACCAGATAGGAAATTTTTCAAGTTTCGATTCGAGTATATGCACGCCTTAATCCGATATCGGTAACGCCTCCGAATTTGTGTTTGATTACGAAGAACAGTTTATAATTATAGTATATTCTCTGTAAAAACTCTGTAAATACTGTTTGCAAATGATTTCTGGTACGAAATAAAATACAGTAAAGGCTATTTATAATTACGGAAAATTAGTATCCCTTTGGATCATTCCAGATACAAAATGGTACGTTTATTTATAAAAACTGATCCAAACGTTACCGGTTTTCGGGATAAATATCCAAATCAATACAATTTGTACTGCGGTCTTGGTCTCAGCGCCTGGTTACACGTATTACAAGGTGATAATTGTGATAGTTTAATAAAAAGATCCCGCTTATCGAAAATACGAGTTTTATTGATTTACCGAAACGAATAATGTATCAAAATTGTTGCGCCGGGACCCGTACAGGACAAACCGTACGTTGGATCGAAAAAGTCGAAACATGGAAAATGCTCGGAATATTGCAATTAGGTTAGGAAGGAGTTCTCGGAAGAGTTTCGGGTTATAAAAATGTAAAAACTGATGAGGTCGGTTGGTTCTCGATTGTATAAAATAGTTTTTAAATACTCGGAAAAAGATTTTATAAAATCCATATATTTCCTATAAATCATAAATCAACATAAAAATAATTAGGAAGATATGACAATTATCTATATTTTATTTTGGACATATAAAAATTAAAATACTCAATTAATATTATTTTTAAACATCCAAACACATATAACACTTAACAAATAATTCACAGAATGGATACTGAACATACATAATAATTATCTATTAGCAAAAATAATTACACGATATATCCCCGATATTACAGCAATTCATGGACCTGCCTAAACAAAACTTATACTTTTACCCCAACCACCACCCTGAGGAAACAATGCGGTGGGAAATTCTTTCAGGACCTTTTAGTCGCTAAGCTCTCAGAGTTCCAAGGAACAATTTGACCCAGTCGAGGCAACATCCTAGCTAAAAGAAATAGAGGAATCATTTGAGATTCTAAATGATTGATGAAACACAAAAGACTATATTTCCACTTACCTTCCCAAGAGAGAGGCCACCCGTTGGTGGAAGGCTAAGGAAGCTAGAGAGATAGTGTAGAAGTTTTAAAACCAGGCCAGGGGCGGACAAGTATGATGAATCATAAATCTAGGTTGTGAAAGTCGTCAAGGTTCGTCTGAAGGACACGAATCCAGAATGACGGGATGTTTGAAATCAATGCTTATGTTGTGTTGGTTCATGAAATGGTTGTAATAGAATCGAAAATAAAAGACTGAAAGGGGAAGGAGTATAAAGGGATATAAAGGAAATAGAGTTGAGAAGTGATAAGGGATTTAGGTATGGGAAACCCTAAGAAACCCTTTCAATAAATATAGAGAAGTGTGTCATCATCAGCGCGATGGTGACTGATCATGAGATAAATTCAAGGTTGAAGGCGTAAGTGATACGTATAATTAATCCCCTTTAAGTTGAGAGTATTCGATGAAACTTTGTTATAGACCGATGGATTTATAAGGAAACACGGATGGGCTGAGGAGACATGATAATAAGATATTAGGAAAATGGGATGAAGGAAATGACCTTCAAGAATGGGAAGTGTATGTAAGACCTGTGACTTGATGCCCAAAAAGGGAGACACCAAGTATAAAAGATATCCCAACATTGAGAGGACGGTTGAGATAATAATGGAGATAAATGAATAGTTAGAACTAAAAAGTTCACATTGAACACGACCAATATCTTCCAGAACATCCCTGTTATCATTACCAAACCAGGATAGAAAAGCAGCTAAACAATGTTATCTTTTGGAGGCCATATGGATTGACCTCAGCTTGAAGGATGCTATTGTGAAATTTGGTATAGACTACCGAGGTGGAAATGATTGAATAAGATAATCTATCAAGGATATATGACTTGATTTATCCATGGAAGGATGCATGTACCTTTTTAAAGGTGGAATTAAGGATATAACCTCGATAACTTGAGATGAATCCTAGGGGAATGCATAAAGGTTGGCATTTCACCCTTAATAGGGACAGTATGAGTTTTGACAGTATGAATTGGAAAGGATTAAGGTAACAACAACCTTTAAGGATCAGTGGAGAATTTTTTAGAAGTATATAGATAATGGTCCTAGTATTAGTAAATGGTATTTTGATATGCCATGTATCTAGGGAATACAGGAGGAATGATTGAAGGATAACCTTACAGGTCTTACAAGGAGAAAGGTAATATTCAAAATTCTGAAGAATAGAAATTTTGATAAAAGAAATATGACGTAATTATAATAATGCCAGGTAGGCACGTGTTGAACCATAAGAAAGTATAGATCGACCCAATGAAGGTTGAGATTGGTGAAAACAAGAAGGACCCAAGATAACAGACGTCCTAAGTATGATCGAGAGTCAGTCGTGACAATGTTAACTTGTGGCGCCCCAAAATCCGGGGTCAGGAATCTCGGAGGCCACACCATCTAAACTACTACAACCACATACCTCACACTACAATATATAAATACTCACAGTTTATGACCCCACACTTATCACACACACACACACACTTACATGTTATTTTCTTGGAAACGAACCATTCATAACTAGAGTAAATCAACCATAAAGTGATAATTATTACAACCCAAATGTAATTAAGTCTTACCGGGAAGTAACCTTTAAGTAAGGCTAGTCCGTCGGTCAAATATGCGTTTCTTGTTTATTACCTTACATAAGTCATACTTATAAATAAGCCAAACTAAAAACAACTGAAAACCTATCCAGCTTATTCGGACTACCTGTGGTACAACACCAAATAATCTACGAAACAGTTGGCCATTTCCTACCCGTTTCCTGGCTTTGGTTCTCATGGTAGGCATCTTGATTCACTGTTGTGTTGTGTCAATTTAAGAAAACAAGTGTGAGCTATAATGGCCAGCATAATAATGTACAGTATGAAAATGACTGTATGATAACTTATGTAAAGCATCATATATGATAATTATGTTTTATTTGAATTTAGTTTTTCCTTGGTGACACACACCTTCTTATAAAAACAATTCTTTAGTGGATTTTATTATCCTGCGAATACCTTAATAGTAAACCCAGCACCTAGGCTTGGGTTACGGTATTGCATCACAATTCCAATTGGAAGAATAGGACATTCGTCGGAGCCACCGCATACAATGATCAGTCACTGTGATAAAAATAACCTTTTCTACTTGTAGATGGACAATTCCCTTTTATTATCGGTTATCACCCTGGCCGCATTCGGGCCTTTTTTGTGTTCGTCCCTCTCAGGTACACACTTCGCGTCTATCCCTCTCAAGACACGGTTTTTGCGCCCATCCCTCTCAGGTACACATACTCCACATGTTCATCAGTATATAAAATAGTTTCTCATGTGGTAGTAAATTGGTAGTCTCCCCAGTCCATGAAGTACTAGAGTCTACACCTCCTTGTCCTTGTAAGAATCCCATCATATATATGGAACTTATATTGTTCCCCAAGCATATTGCTTGTTGATAGGTACAATTGGATATGTACGTATATATATGTACTTCCAAGAATTTTTGGAGGAAGTACTAAGGATGTGAGTTGACCGTTGTCAACATATTTTTTATATAAGGGGGAGTTTCTTTTGAAACTATATTCAAAATATTTAAATAAGTTGAGATAATATTCTCCGACGTTTTGAAATTATTCGAATGATTTTTCCGAAAATCAGAAAGTATTTTAAATCAGGATCCATGATTTTTAAATCATAATAAACCCTTTAATAAATAATAAAATGATAATCGATAAATAATTAACCTCGAATGAGTTTACTCTTTAAAAGAATATTTAAAATACTATTCCTCAACTAGTCTATGTCAACGCAATCAATAATCTTTAATGTTTAATCGAGTTTGAAATAAATAATCGTTGGAGTATACTTCTCCCATAATAAAGGAATAGGTATATAATATTTATTGTTCGAATAATAAAATATAGTTGAGGGAATATGATCGTTGGGAAATCGTTTTAAAAAAATTCGAGTTATTTTAATGTTTCATAAGTGGACGTTGAGTCCCTTTAAAACGTACTATTATGGACTTGTAATTGTCCTAATATAACCGGAATGATTCCCGAATTTTCATCATAAAATCCCGACCGACTCTCAGTTTTATAATTATACATCACGCTTAAAACGGAAATAAATATTTTACGATACATATAGATATCGTACAATATTGCTATATTATGCAAAAATTTAATAACTATGTATCATGGCAAACATGGTATTTATGCAATGATAATAAAATAATCCTTTCACAACACAACAGTAAGTGGAGTTGGGTTTGTAAACTTTCCTGGGTATCTTGAGATGGAGGATGCTCTAGGTTCCGCTCGGAAATCTATAATCATAACATAATTCACTTCGTTAGGTCCCGTTCTAATTTATGGCTACCCGCACTCATGCGCTAATTATTATGCACCCTCTCAACTTATTTTATCCTTATTATTCCTTTAAGTCCTTATTCACATCATGGTCGCTTCATTTTTCAAAGAATCTTAAGTTCATTTTCATTTTCGCCGTCGGCTCCGCTTATGGATTCTACGGTTTTTAATCGCGCGGTCTCAGCTCTGATATTTTTATAAAACTAAAAATTCATTATTTTCACTTGAAATTTTTATGGCAGTTAGGAAACTTAATATTCTACTCTCTGTAAAAATTTCATGATTTATGTTAGTCCCTTAACAATATAGCAAGAATTACAGAAGGGGGGTTGAATGGAATTCTTGAACCTTTTTGTTAAAATAAAAATGTTCAAACTCGAATATAAATATAAGTGTATTGATTAACACAATGCGGAATAAAAACTTAAGTGAACCAAAATACAAGTAATTAAAAACAAGAGTCTTTAAAAACTTTCTGGTGGATTTAAACAATTCCACCATAGATATATATTATATCGAGAGAAATCTGTGTGCAAGAATGCTCACAGCTGCTTACAAATGTTGAACTACTGAGAATACAGAGAAATGCTAAGAATTCTGCTTACAAATGTTTCTCTATTGATGTATCTCAGATCTATGTTTCTATTTGCTACTTCTTGGTTCATATATTACCAAGTTTACAAAGTCAAAAGACAGGATCATCATAAAAACTATCGGGTCTAATGCTTTGCTACTTTGTTCTCTATTACCCAGTTAATAGGCTTCCTTATTCAATTTATATACACTTCGACGCATGTGACCAGTTGTCACTGTCAACTGATATTTGAATTCTTTATCCGTTGAGTACATGATCAACCATCGACTTTATGATCATCCGTTGATGGCTTCATTGATCATCCGTCGACTGCTATATTTGACATCCGTTGATAGCTATTTGATCATCCGTCGATGGCTTTGTTAATCATCCGTCGGTAGCTATTTTGGCACTTGACTTCAATTCATTTATGCAGAATTACAAGACATCATCTATGCACAATTAATCAATCTATTCTGCATATCTAGTTAAAGTCAACATGACTTATATGCTACTACATAATTTATACAAAGGTGTATGCAGAAATGTGCTACAGACTCATTATTACATAAGCTACTCACTCGATGGATAATAAGTCATCATCCGTCGGGACTATAATGAGTTATCAGTCAGGACTATAATTCTTATCCGTCGAGTGCTACATTATTTCACTAAGTAAAATCTACTTAGGTGTTTTGTTTATGAAATCATCAAGTACACAACATATGCACAACAATCTCCCCCAATTTATATCTACTGGAATTTTAGCCATAAATTAAGAGATACTTGATGATAACAAAACACCCTAAACATACAGCTTTAAAGAAAAGTAGATAATACTGAAAAGTGCTTCAATTAATCAAAATGTACAAGGTTTGGCTCACATTCATTTTCCAAGATGCTCCTCTAGCCTGAGCAGATTTATCTAGTTCCTTGAAGGTCTAGATCTTCTTCCAAGCTTTCTGTTGTTTTCATTAATCTGATTTTGGAGCTGCCTGTGGAATTCCAGTTCATCAGATTCTGAGAGATTTAGCTTTCCTTGCATTTCCAAGAGAGTCTCATTGCTAGAGATGCTCAATTGGTCTTCTAATATGAAGAATCTTCTCACACCTTTGTCATCCATGAACTCCATCAGCCAGTAGGGCCTTAGATGCACTCTTTTCCCTGTGTATGGGATGATTAGAGTCTTTGGGAGTGCATCTTTAGCTCTAACACTCCTTAGTTCTTCAATCTTCATCAATACTAGTCTTCTTGCAGTGACATTGAACCCAAAGTTCTTCTTGAAGGATGAATAAACTTTAATCAGTATAGCTTGGCTCTCTTGAAGAATCCTGTGAAGTGGCCACTGAATCTCCTTTCCTCCTTTGTACTTGAACACTAACCTTTCAGGTAGGTTTCTGTATGCATCAATTCCCCTCACTTCATCTAGTTCATCCAGATAGAGGTTTAGATCAGAAAATTCTTTGATGTCACACAAGTACAGATAGTCTCCCCTATTGACTTTGGGCTGAGCTTTGACTATAGATTTGAATTTGAGAGGAGACAGCTTTACTTTCTTGACTGCTCTTGACTTTGTCCTTTTTGGCTTGCTAAGGAATGGTAGACTGAATTCAGGAATTGGTATGTTATCCCATTCTATTGGCTCATCCTTGGGCATAATATGTTCACCATGAATATTCCTGTAGGGATCCACCACCCTTATATCTTCAAATACCACAGAGGGCTTTGATGCTTGAGTTGTAGCTGGTGTGGATTTCTTAGGAAATTGATCTTCCAATTCCTTGTCAACAATATCCAGTTTCCTTTTAGTTCTTTTAGCCAATTCTTTCTTTCTTGGAGATTTCTTCTGTTCTTCAACTTGTTTCCTTGATTCAGTAGCTTCAGATGGTTGAGAGGGAATTTGTTGAGATGAATTCACTGCCTGTAGCTTGGCCAAGATAACAATCTGCTCTTTCTTTTGTTTAGTCTTCTTTGCATCTAGAGCAGCTTGCTTCTTTTCCTGCTTTAATCTGGCTTTTTCTTCACTCTTTGCTTGAGCAAATTGAGGATGTCCAGCTACCACACAAATTTCCTTCCCATTTCTGAATATCTTAGCAATCCTCCTTTTAGAAGCTGAATCAGTTGGATCTTTATAGAAAAAAATTGATCTTGACAGAAGTTTCTTCTCATCAGGCTTGGGTGTCTCATACACAGTGTCCAAGGGGTTTTTCAAGGATGATTTTGAGTAGTTTGCCCTTGGTTTGAGAATTATTTCAGCCTTTGGAGACTTGATGCAGGAAGATTGTCCTCTTTTCAGATAGTTCATGCTTATCTCATTCATACTGATTTGCTTGATTTGAGAGTGATGGATGGCTGACTTAGATGGCTCCTTGACAAGTTAAAACTACTTCTGTATCTCCTCATCAATCTTCTCCCAGTTGACCAAACTCAACTTTTCCTTCTCAGCAACTTTCAAGTTAGCTGCTGCTGCTTGAATCAGATCTATACCATCTGCAAATGGTGGCTTTAAGACAGTAATTGAAGGCACAATTACTTTACTGATTTATATCTGAAGCTTCTCCCCCTCACTTGATCCTTTCTCCCCCTTTATGTTATCGTCAAGTTGAGGGGTCAAGCCTTGTGCGTTAGCAAGTTGCATTAGAAGACTGGTCTGAGACTGTTGATTTTAAAGAATGGTGACCACAAAGTTTTCAATAACTTGAACTCTGTCCTCCAATTTGGCCAGCTTCTTTTCAGCATCTGATTCTCTTCTCAGTCTCAGTAGCAGATCCTGTATGGTACCATAGGGCATGATTGAATCCAGCTTCTCAGAATTGTAGGTCTTCAAGTCAGCTATATCCTTTTTGAGTTCATCCACACTCAGATTCTGTCTTAATTGTTGTAGCTTCATGAGATGTAGAAAATCTAGGTGGGCTTGAAGAATAGCCTTGGTACCAGCATTTGAGGTGTTCTGAATGGCCTTTTGGATAGACATGATTTATTTGACTAAGGAAACATTGAATTGTCCTGGTGTAGATTCCTTTGTCAATGCCCATTCAGGTAGATATGGAATAGAACTTGGGCCTTCATCTCCCCCCAAGTTCATGCTTCCATCAAATGAAACAGAGTCATCATCATTAGAATTTACTCCAAATTCTTTAAATGGCTCACCAGTTGTAGGGGGCATCAAATTGATAACAGCTTTATCCCTTTGTAGAGATTCTGAAGTATGTACTAGATTTAAAATCTTCTCTGCCTCCTCATTGCCCTAAGTAGCCAACAATTGATAGGCTGACACAGGATAAGTAAAAGTGTCAGCATCCAAGGAAATGTTATCAATTTCAGCTTTGTAATGTTGCTGAAATTGTCTTTCCTTTTCAGTATTATCCACAATCATTGACTCATGAGCAATGGCTGGATCCACCCTTATACCCTCTGTACCTGCTTTTCTCTCATATTCTCTCTTTTGTTGCATCAGGGTCTCACCCTAGCTCCCCACCCTCACACCTTCACCTTCACCTACTAAGGTGGGACTCCTCTCACTCCCTTTTGCCAATCCTGAAGAAATGGATTGCAGATTTTCACTCATTTCCTCTCCTTTTGCCTGGGAGCAACCCAGCCTCTCACTCAAAACACTCTGCTCTCTCAATCCTAAGAGTGACTGTACAACCACTAACTCTTCTGCACTTGAAATAATTGAAGTTTGAAATTGTGCAGAGATACTCAACGGATGAGTGATATCCATCGAGTGAGTGGTTTTGCAATCTGACGGATAACTGCTGTTAGGCTTATCCGTCGGGATACAATCACTACTCGACGGATGAGCAATATCCGTCGAGAGAGTAGAAATGAATGAGGTGGGAATAGAAACTATTGTTGACTCTGTGCTGATTGAAGATATTTTAGGCACAGATGACACAACAGTTCCTGAAAGAATTGGCAAGTGAGCCAACAAATCATCTAAAAGATGATGCTCACTTGCACTAGATTTTGGCTTCCCCAACATAGTTAAAGAAGGGGAATCAGGGATTGATGTGTTTATCATATCCACATCCAGAGAGTTTGTTGGTGAGTATGGTGTTTGAGGTGCTTCTATAACTAGAGATTTTGGCTGTGACATCATATTTATTGGAGCCACATCAAACTGAATTTGAGAAGGTGCAGTGACTGTGTCTGTTGCACCAGTTTGCACTGTGTGTGAACCCTGTGCATCCCCAAATGTTTTTGATTTCTTCTTTCTGACATAAGTTTGGGGTGAGCTTGTGTCCCTAACCCTCTTGGCATGTGCTCTTGGTTGAGAGCTTTGTTCAATAGCTACATCCTTTTGGGAGGATGCAGCTGGAAATGAGCTTTTATCCTTTTTAAGCACTACAGTTTGTTGGGAAACTGCAGTGTGGCTAGGCTGGGATTCACTCAACTCTCCAACCTTATTCTTGGGGTTTCTTTTATGTTCACCCCTTCCCTCACCTGACTTACCCTCCTTCACACTCCCCTCTTTGGCTTTTATGGATTTTTCAACTGGCATCTTTTGAGAGATACCAAAGGGGGTTTTCTTTGATTTGGATTTGGAAATAGTAGTAGGTCTGGAAGCTTTGGTAGGCAACTGTTTGGTCATTGGCACAATTGCCATAGCTACTCCTGAACTCAAAGAAATTGTGGAGGTTGGAATAGTTGTAGGGATGGATGAACTTACCTCACTTACCTGAGGTGCTTGCATTACAGGAAAGTAGAACATTGGCACATCATTGTGATGATTGGCCCTGTTCAGATCTGCAATGAGCCTTCTCTCTTGAACCCAACAATCCAGTTTGTTGTTAGGATTCTCAAGCACAATCTCTTCACATAGGTGGTTAGCCAATAACATGAGAAATCTAGCATAATACACATTCTTACCTCTTTTAGCTAACTCACCTAATTTAAAACCTAACTCAAACAAGACAAGGTCACTGAAATTATAAAATTTATCTGTAACTAGCATGTATAGCATGTTAAGCATGAAAATATTCACTGAATCAAAATTATTAATCTTTCCTGAGAAAACCTTTATAACTACATCACACAAGAAACTCCACTCCTTCCTAAGACCCATTCTCCTAATATCACTCAGTTTAGAAGTAGGAAGTACATAGTGCATGGAATTAAGCATATTGATAATATTAGTATCATTGTGTGGTGAAGTCATATTGTTATCAGGAATTTTGAAACATGCCTTTATCACATCACTATTTATACAGAATTCTTTACCTTTAATGGTTAGAGTGATGGTCTTATCAGTCGAGTTGTACGTAGCAGTGGTCCACATTTCTTCAACAACTTCACAGAAGATTGTGGGTGATTCCAGCATAACGTAATTGAGCTTGCAATCCTTCACAAAGTCCATCATCTTGTGATAGTCATCCGATTGTTGAATACCTTTTTCACTAATGCAGTGAAATTGTTCTTCTCATAAATGAACCCAGTTTGAGACATAATCTTTACAACAGGTGCCATTGTTAGAGAATAAAAGCTTGAAGAGAAGGAGAGTAAGTGCTTGAGAGAGAATGAAATTAGAGCAGTTGGATTTGAGAATGATAAAAGAAAAACAATTGCAATGAAATGAGCTTTTATACTATCTCAAAAATAACTAATAAAAATGATAAAGTAAAATAAAGTAACCAATTGTAATTGCGTAAAATAGTCGTTTAAAAATAAACTGTAAAAATTCCACCCATTATCCGTCGTGTAATGCTTACAAACTGTAAGTATACTCGATGGATAATGTACAGGGAATTAACGGCTGAGATTAAGACAATTCAACGGATGAGGATTGTTAGGAATATATGTGCATTAGTTTGATGATATGTTTAACAAAATACTTAAGTAGAAATTTAGTGTCAGTAGCCTCAACGGATAAGACCACTTTGGCTATCCGTTGATGGTGTAGCTTTACTTAGAAATAAGTCTAGTATTGTAGCATATTTCAGTCTCTGTATTTAAAATGTAATTCTTAGAAGTTGAGAGAAACTATAAGTCATGTTGACTACTAGATGATATGCAGATAGGAAGGCCAATTGTAAATATTTCATGCCTTGTAATTTTGTATAAATGAAGTGGTATCAACGGATGACTTAAAGACCTTCAACGGATGAGAAGCTAAGCTTCAACGGATGTCTCTAAAGCTTCAACGGATAACATCCTTCAACGGATGAGAGCATCAACGGATAAATGCATCAACGGATGAAAGCTTCAACGGATAACATCCTTCAACGGATGAAGTCATTAACGGATGAAAGCTTCAACGGATGTTCTGCTAATTAGCCGTTGATAAGTGGTAGTTGTACCTACAGACAGAGGCACATGGGTTGACAGAGAAAACTGAGATGTGGCAGCCGAATTTCAGGATCAACAGAAAAAGCAGCCGTTCTTCTTTAGTACAAAGATGCAATAGTCAACAAAGTACTGGAGTGAACAGGAAAAGAAGCAAGTGAAGAACTTATTTTACTATTGTAATTTTATATTGTTTTTCACTTGTACACTTGGTAATATATAAACCAAGAAGAAGCTAGTAATTAGAGAGAGATTTTCCAGAGCTGTTAAGAAATATCTTGAGAGAAAATTCATCTAGTTTGTACTAGGATGCAGCTGTGATCAACATTGTTGAACACAGATTTTCTAATATACCATCTCTGGTGGAACAACAAATCCACCAGAAAAGTTTTTAAAGTTTGTTGTGTTCTTTACATTTTGTGTTTGAATATATATCTGTCTGCATTAGCTCAAAGCAATTCATACACTTGTTCATCTAGAACACACTGCTTTAATAAACTTCTCAAAACCTGAAAAAGTTTTGAGATTTACATTCAACCCCCCTTCTGTAAATCTCATTGTTAGTCCTCTAGGAATAACAATTGGTATCAGAGCAAGCTCTTGACACACAAAGAGTTTAAAGATCTTGGAATCTAACAAAGATGAGTAAGAAGGATATTGGAGTAAAGATCCCAGTTCTTGACAAAGACAGTTATCACCACTGGAAGGTGAAAATGCACCTTCATCTACTCTCCCAAGATGAAGGTTATGTAAACTGCATTGAGAATGGTCCTCACATTCCCCACAAAGTAGCCACAGTTGCTACGACCACAATTGCTGTTGGTCAATCCATTCCAAAACCTAGAGCAGAATGGACAATGGAAGACACAGAAGAAGTCCACAAGGATAAGAAGGCTATGAACATTTTGTTTAATGGTCTTGACAAGGATATGTTTGATAATGTGATAAATTGTTCAACTGCCAAAGAGGTTTGGGACACAGTTCAGTTGCTGTGTGAAGGTACAGAACAAGTAAAAGAGAACAAAATGCAGCTTCTCATTCAACAGTATGAGTACTTTCATTTTGAAGAGAATGAATCTTTAAATGACACATTTAATAGATTCCAAAAGCTGTTGAATGGACTGAAGCTGTATGGTAGAGTGTACCAGGTGAAGGATTCAAATCTTAAATTTTTGAGATCCTTACCAAAGGAATGGAAACCCATGACTGTTTCCTTAAGAAACTCTCAGGATTATAAGGACTTTACTCTTGAAAGATTATATGGAATCTTGAAGACTTATGAACTAGAGTTGGAACAGGATGAGGTATTGGAGAGGGGGAGAAAGAAAGGAGGTTCAGTTGCATTGGTAGCTGAAAATGAGAAAGAATGCAGAAAAGAAACTGTGAGATCTACATCAAGCTCCAAAGATGGTGTAAGAAATCCAGAATCAGACAAGGGTAAAGAGCAAGTTGCTGAAAATGAAGACAACTCCAGTCAAGATGACTCTGATGGTATTGATGAGCATCTTGCATTTCTGTCCAGGAGATTTGCAAAGATGAAGTTCAGGAAAAACACTAGAGCCACTAAACCCTATAAGAACATGGTGGACAAATCCAAGTTCAAGTGTTTTAATTGTGGTATAAGTGGACACTTTGCAAGTGAGTGCAGAAAGCCAACCTCTGAAAAGAAGAAATTTGAACAAGTAGATTACAAAAAGAAATATTTTGATCTACTCAAACAGAAGGAAAGGGCTTTCATCACTCAAGAAAAGGACTGGGCAGCTGATGGAGATGAAGAGGATGAAGATGTGGATTATGTCAACCTTGCTCTCATGGCTGATTCTGAAGAAAACGAAGTTAGTTCATCAAGCAATCAGGTAATCACTACTGATTTAACACAGCTTACTAAAGAAGAGTGCAATGATGCTTTCAATGACATGTCTACTGAATTGTATCATTTGCGTGTGTCTCTTAAATCTCTTGCTAAAGAAAATAGTAGGATCAAAGAGAACAATCTGTTTTTAAGTAATAGAAATACTGTGTTAGAAAATAAGTTGATTGACCTAGAGAAAACCAAATTGCATTGTATATCTGTTGAAAATGAACTAGCTGAATCTGTTAAGAAAGTAGAAATACTTTCCAATCAATTAGAGAAAGAGCAAGAGGTGATTAAAGCCTGGAAAACATCTAGGGATGTAAGTGCTCAAATTGCCAAAGTCCAAGGAATTGAATCATTCTGTGAAACTGCCTGGGATAAAAATAAAAAGAAACTGGAATTAATTGATGGACTGTCAACGGATGTGGAATCAACGGATGATGAAAGTTATCCGTTGAAGGAAGAAAAGGAACATCCGTTGAAGGTTCCTCAATTAAAACAGGCAGATGTTTCTAAAAGAGAAAATCTAAAGAAACTCAACAAAAAGTTTGGTTCAACTTCAAAGAACTTTGTCAAAGAAGGAGCAAGCACATCCAAAGATGTCAGAAAGGTGAATGTAGGGCACATGACCTTAGAACAGTTAAACAATAGGCTCAAGATGGTTGAGGATAAAAAGGAATCCAAAAGGAAATCCAACAGAAATGGGAAGGTAGGAGTTAACAAACATAACAATTACACACCTGACAAGTATGCTCCTAGAAAAAGCTGTGTGCATTGTAGTAGTGTTAATCATCTATCTGCTAACTGTAAATCTATTAAGAAATCTCCCATAACTGTACCCTCTTCCATGCCTAACATGTCTGTATCACCTCTACATGCTATGCCTGTTATGTCTCAACAAAATCCTTATGCACATTTTGCAAACATGCCATATTTTAACAATCCTTATCTTGCTGCATTCAGTATGCCTCAAATGCCATACAATATGCCAATGTGGAATAACATGTATGCACAATCCATGCCTAATAATTCTATAAATGTGATGGATAATGTTGTGACTAACCCTACACCTCAACCAACCACATCTAAGACCAAGGTTGACTCAAACTCACCTAAGTCTAAAGATGCAGGAGGAATGAAGTCTAGGAGAAAGGCTAACAAGAATGGACCCAAGGAAACTTGGGTACCAAAATCAAATTGATTGATTTTGTGGTGTGCAGGAAAATAGAAGAAATCTATGGTATTTGGACAGTGGCTGTTCAAGACACATGACTGGAGATTTCTCCCTGCTCACAGAGTTTAAAGAGAGAGCTGGCCCCAGCATAACCTTTGGAGATGACAGCAAAGGGTTTACTATGGGATATGGCTTGATTTCAACAAGGAATGTCATCATTGAAGAAGTTGCATTAGTTGATGGTCTCAAGCATAACTTACTGAGTATCAGTCAACTATGTGATAGAGGGAATACAGTTTCCTTCAATTCTGAAGCCTGTGTTGTCACTAGTAAGGAAGACAACAAAGTGGTTCTAACTGGAGTTAGAAAAGGAAATGTGTACTTAGCTGACTTCAACTCTACAGATGCAGAATCTATTACTTGTCTCTTCAGCAAAGCAAGTTCAGTTGAGAGTTGGCTATGGCACAAGAAGCTATCCCATTTGAATTTCAAAACAATGAATGATCTAGTCAAAAAGGACTTAGTAAGAGGAATTCCTCTTGTTGAATTCTCAAGGGATGGTCTGTGTGATGCTTGTCAGAAAGGCAAACAAAGGAAAGCATCATTTCAGAAGAAGCTTGAAACAACAATTGATGAACCATTACAGCTGCTACATATGGATTTGTTTGGACCAGTCAATGTATTGTCAATAGCAAGAAAAAGATATTGCTTAGTGATTGTAGATGATTTCTCTAAGTTCTCATGGGTCTGTTTTCTTGGATCAAAGGATGAAGCAAGTGAAATCATTATCAATCACATCAGGCAAGTCAACAATCATCCTGACTTGAAGGTTAGAAATATCAGGAGTGACAATGGAACTGAGTTCAAGAATTTGACATTAAGGCTGTTCTGTGAAGAAAATGGAATCATGCATGAGTTCTCAGCTCCAAGAACACCTCAGCAAAATGGGGTTGTTGAAAGAAAGAACAGATCTTTAATTGAAGCTGCCAGAACAATGCTTGAAGAATCAAAGTTACCAACATATTTCTGGGCTGAAGCTGTTAATTGTGCCTGCTTCACTCAGAATATTTCTTTGATCAATCAAGCTAAAGGCATGACTCCTTATCAGTTGTTCAAGAGAAGAAAACCAACTCTAAACTTTCTTCATGTCTTTGGATGTAAATGCTTTATACTGAGGAATCAATCTGACCATAAAGGGAAGTTTGATGCAAAGGCTGATGAAGGAATATTTGTTGGTTATTCAGCTGGAAAATCTTATAGGGTCTACAATCTAAGAACCAACATTGTTATGGAATCTGTGCATGTTGTGTTTGATGATAAAAAGATTGATGGACTAACAGATGAGGGACATAATGAGAGACTCAAATTTGACAATATTGAGATATATTGTGATGATAGTGAAGAGGAGACTGATGGAGATGACACTTCAAAAGGGATTCAAAACATGCCCCTGGATAATGCACAAAATACTGCATCCATTGATAGAAGCAATGCAGTATCCGTTGAAAGACATAGTGCACCATCCGTTGAAGTACAAAATGAAGCATCCGTTGATCATAGTTCATCAACGGATAATCGATTTACATCATCAGTTGATAGAACTCCAAGTTCCCTGCAAAGGACCAACAACTCAGGGGGAGTTTCAACTAGTCAACACTCTGTCTCACATCATGACAATACTGAGGCCACCTCATCTAGAGCACATCTTCCACCACAAAGGAAATGGACCAAGAATCATCCCTTTGAACTGATCATTGGTGATGCATCATCTAAAGTGCAAACAAGAAGAGCTACTCAAGATGAATGTCTGTACAGTAGTTTTCTATCTCAGGAGGAACCTAAGAAAGTGGAAGAAGCTCTATTGGATCCAGATTGGATATTAGCTATGCAGGAAGAGCTAAACCAATTTGAGAGAAACCAAGTTTGGAAGCTGGTACCCAAACCAAAGAACAAGAGTCCTATTGACACAAAGTGGGTATTCAGAAACAAGATGGATGAAAATGGCATTATCATAAAGAATAAAGCCAGACTGGTTGCTAAAGGCTATTCTCAGCAAGAGGGAATAGATTTTGATGAAACATATGCTCCTGTTGCAAGACTTGAAGCCATCAGAATATTTCTAGCCCATGCAGCCCATGCCAATTTCAAAGTCTATCAAATGGATGTCAAGAGTGCATTTCTAAATGGGAAATTAGAGGAAGAAGTCTATGTAAGTCAACCTCCAGGATTTGAAGATCCAAATTTTCCAGACTATGTGTATTATCTGTTGAAAGCACTCTATGGACTGAAGCAAGCACCTAGAGCCTGGTATGAAACCTTATCAAAATTTCTTTTGGAGAATCACTTCACTAGAGGTACTGTTGATAAAACTCTCTTCTTTAGGGATGTTAATGGCTCTAGTATACTTGTTCAAATTTATGTAGATGACATAATATTTGGCTCTATAGATGATAAACTTTGCAAAAAGTTTGCTAAGCTAATGCAAAGTAAATATGAAATGAGCCTAATGGGAGAACTAACCTATTTTCTTGGTTTACAAGTTAAACAAGTTAGTAATGGAATTTTCATTAGTCAAACTAAATATATTTATGATCTTTTAAAGAAGTTTGACTTAATGGAATGCTCATCTGCAAAAACTCCCATGGCCACTGCCACCAAACTTGAATTAAATAAGACTGAAAGGTCTGTGGACATTACAAGTTATAGAGGCATGGTTGGTTCACTTTTATATTTAACTGCTAGCAGACCAGATATAATGTTTGCTACATGTCTGTGTGCTAGATTTCAAGCTGATCCTAGGGAGTCTCACTTAATTGCTATCAAGAGAATTTTCAGATATCTCAAGGGTACACCAAATTTAGGAATTTGGTATCCTAGAGAATCTGGCTTTGATCTAATTGGTTATTCAGATGCAGACTATGCAGGTTGCAAAATAGACAGGAAAAGTACAACAGGCTCCTGCCAATTCCTGGGAAACAAGCTTGTATCATGGTTTAGCAAAAAGCAAAATTCAGTCTCTACTTCTACAGCTGAGGCTGAATACATTGCTGCTGGAAGTTGCTGTTCTCAAATGTTATGGATGAGGAATCAACTCCTTGATTATGGACTTCATGTTGATAGAATACCTATCTTTTGTGACAACACAAGTGCCATAGCCATAACAGAGAATCCTGTACAGCACTCAAGGACCAAGCACATTGATATCAAGTACCACTTCATTAGGGAGCATGTCATGAATGGTACAGTGGAACTACATTTTGTTCCAAGTGAACAACAAATTGCTGACATATTTACCAAGCCACTTGATGAATCAACATTCACAAGATTGGTAAGTGAGCTAGGTATGCTTAATTACTCTTAAAATTCATGTCTTCTTTGCAATTTGATGAGAAGCCTGAAATATATTAGTTGCTAGAACAAATTTGACTTTTAACAAAGTTTATTCCATCAACGGATGTTCCCTATCCGTTGAAAGTCAAAATTGCTCTATCAACGGATATTCATTATCCGTTGAAAGACAAGTATATCTCTGGAACTTTTATCCGTCAACGGATAAAGCTGAAGTACCTTTCAACGGATGACAATTTACATTATCCGTTGAAATGTCACATCAGACGTTTGAGGTGTTTCACAGCCGTTGATTCTATTTTCTTAACCGTTGATACCATACATACATCTGTATGTATTGGTTTTAAAGGTAGTTATTAGAATACTTACAGTTTATTCTTAAACGGCTGAAATTCACTAACACCTACTTATTGATTAATCCTTTATTTATTTCTTTTTCTTTGAAAGCATATAAGCCCTTCTGATTGTTCATTATTACTTTACGCTTTCTTAGAATTTCAAGCATTTACCATTCTCTCTCTGCAAAACCTTCAAGTTATTCTCTGCAATTTCTACTCACAACAATGGCACCAGTCGTGAAGATTATGTCTCAATCTGGGTTCATCTACGAGAAGAACAATTTCATAGCTCTGGTAGAAAAGAATGAAGCCCACTCAGATTATCACAAAATGATGGACTTCATCAAAAACTGTAAACTTAGCTATGCAATGCTGGAAGCCCCAACGATTTTCTGTGAAGTAGTTGAGGAGATTTGGACAACTGCTGAGTTCAACTCCATGGATATGGCTATCTCCTTCACTCTCAAAGGTAAAAATCACTGTATTAACTGTGATGACTTACAAGCATGTTTTAAATTACCTGAGAACAATGCCATGACACCACACACTGATAGTGATGTATCCAGCATGTTAGATTCCATAGGTTACTCTCTTAACTCTGCTAATTTAGGGGGTATTAGACGAAAAGGCCTTAGGAAAGAATGGAGTTTTCTTGGGGATGCCTTCATAAAGGTTTTCTCTGGGAAAATTAGTAATTTTGATGCCATAACTTCATCTCTTGTTAATATGTTCTATATGCTTGTTTCTGATAGGTACTTTAACTTTAGCAACTATGTGATGCTAGAATTAGGTACTAGATTAGGTAACAAAGCTAATAGACCTAATAACATCTATTATGCTAGATTCTTTATGTTATTGGCTAACCATGTTGATGAAGGTTTAGTCATAATCAATGAGAATAATAAACTCAAGTGCTGGGCACAAGAGAAAAGAGTTCTTGCAGACTTGAAGAGAATGGATCTAAACAGCAGTGTGCAATTGGTATATTTACCAATCATGGATGCACCCCAGGTAGGTGAGGTAATTGCTTCTACAACTCCTACTTCTTCCAACCCCTCTATTTCTTTATCTTCTAGTGTGGCCATGAAATCTGTGTCAATGCCCCAACAGATTTCTACCAAGGTCACCAAATCTAAACTTTCAAAATCCAAGACAAAGAAAACCACCTCTGTTGTTTCTCAAAAGACAACAGTTGTAACAACAACCATTAACCCTGAGGGAAGTGAACAGGGTGTGAGTGGTGAGGGGAGGGGTGAACATCAAAGAAACCCCCAGGATAAGGAAGGAGAGTTGAGTGCTTCCCAAGCTAGCCAAGCCCCAGTTTCTCAAAAAGCTGTGGTGGTTGAAAAGGTTTCTAGCACATCCCTAGTAGCATCCTCCCAAAAGGATGTTACTATTGAAAAGAGTTCCCAACCAGGAACACAGAACAAAAGAGGGAGGGACACTAAAGCCAAACACTCACCTACAAAAGCTTTTATTAGAAGGAAGAAGGCTAGAACCCAATCTTCTACACAGGGTGCACACACTGCACAGATACATCCATCTGTCTCTGTGCCTTCTCAAACTCAGTTTGATGTGACTCCAATAAATGTGGAGTCACAGCCCCATTCTCTCACAATAACTACACATCAATCACCAAATACTTCTTCACCATCTCTGGATGTGGATATGTTATTCCCATCAATTCCTGATTCTCCCTCTTTACAACTCAGGGAGGAGCCCCACTCAAATACAGGTGATCATCATCTTTTAGATGATTTGTTGGATCACCCGCAAATTCTTTCAGATATAATTGAAGGATCTGTATCAACACATATCAAATCAATCTATACAGATTCAACAATTATATCACTTTCAATTTCATCTTCTTTTCCTTCTTCAACGGATATCACTCATCCGTTGACAAGTGGTTGCTCTTCAACGGATAAGCTTAACAGCAGTTATCCGTTGATAACAACAGTTTCAACTTCAACGGATATTCCACATCCGTTGATAGTCTCTACACAAATAACTGAAATGATTCCAAGTGTAGAAGACATGAATACTGTGCAATCACTTTTAGGATTGAGGGCAGGGAGTGAAAATTTGAGTGAGAGGCTGGGTTGCTCCCAGGCAAAAGGAGAGATTGAGAGCACAAAAATGCATGCTATTTCTTCCAGCATGGCAAAAGTCAGTGAGTGGAGTACCACCTTAGAAGGTGAAGGTGAGGGAGTGAGATGTGTGAGCCAGGGGGAGCCCCTGATGCAAGAACATAGAGAAAAAGAGAGAAAAGCAGGTACAGTTGATACAAGGGTGGAACCAGCCATTGCTCATGAGTCAATGATTGTGGATGATGCTGAAAAGGAAAGACAATTTCAGCAACATTACAAAGCTGTAATTGATAACATTTCCTTGGATGCTGACACTTTTACTCATCCTGTGACAGCCTATCAACTGTTGGCTGCTCAGGGCAATGAGGAGGCAGAGAGGACACTACATCTAGTGCACTCAACAGAATCTCTTCAAAGGGATAAAGCTGCTATTAACAGGATGCCTTCTACAGCTGGTGAGCCATCTGAGGAATTTGGAGTAAATTCTGATGATGATGACTCTATTTCTTCTGATGGAAGCATGAACATAGGGGGAGATGAAGACCCTAATTCCATTCCTAATCTACCTGAATGGGCCTTGACTAAGGAGCATAGAACAGGTGAATTCAATGTCCACTTGGTCAAACAAATCATCACTATTCAACAGGCCATTCAGAACACTTCAAATGCAAATATCAAGGCTATCCTCCAAGCTCACCTGGACTCACTGCATCTCATGAAGTTGCAGAAAGTAAAGCAAGATATGAGTCTAGATGATCTCAGGAAAGATATTGCTGACTTGAAATCCTTCACTTCAGAAAAATTGGATTCAGTCATGCCCTATGGTACTTTGCAGGACTTGGTTTCGAGATTGAAAAAGGAATCAGTTACTGAACAAAGGCTGGCCAAGTTGGAAGACAGAGTTCAAGGAATTGAAGATTCTGTGGCCACCCTTCTTCTCAACCAACAATCTCAAACCAATCTCCTAATGCAGCTGGCAAAAGCACAAGGCTTGACCCCTCTCCTTGATGATAACAAAAAGGGGGAGAATAAAAGGGAAGGGGAAGGAGAGCCCTCTACAAAGATTCAGATATCTAAAGTGCTAGTTCCTGCCATCACTACCTCTCCAATCATTCAAATCAAGGGAAAACCTGATGGAATTGATTTGATTCAGCTAGCAGCAGCTGAAATACAAATGAAAGAACAATGGAGGAGAATTGATGAAAGGTTGCAATTGGTGTTTGGTTCTACACAAAATAAATCAACATCTGTGAAATTTAGCACAAAGATTGAACCAATCAACATGGAGCTCAAGCCAGTAGGGAGAAATAAGGTTGGAGAGACTTCTTTCAAGAATTTAAAACCTATGGTTCTAAAGCCTAACACTAGATCCAGTATGGACTCCACAAAGAATCCCCTAGACTTTGCTCAGATGCAGGAAGTAGACTTTCCTCTTCCAAAACCTGATGGAGACAAAGTTCTAAGTGCAAGCATCATAAAGAAGAAGGAGACCAAGGACAAGGGTGAGAGAATGGACATGGCCTTTATCTATAGAGAGGGAAAGAGTATCTGTGTGATGCAAGGACATCCCAAATTTCTAAAGGCCAAAAGGGAAGAAACCAGAAGGTTGAAGAAAGAAGCTGTAAAACTCAAGGCTGACAAAAGAGCACAAGCAAAGCTTGAAAAACAGCTAAAGTCAAGCCAAGTTGAAGAAATGAAAGGAATTGAAGTCAGGGGTGAAGAAAAGATTGCTAACTTAGATGAGGTTCTTGGGAGCATATTTGGTGAAAATATGGAAGAAAGAGAGGAATGGCAGAAGGGAAACAGAAGAAAGGCCAAGGCACACAGAAGGAGTGAAGATAACCCTGAAGATACCAAATCTATATCTAAACCACTACCTTCCATACCTAAACCTTTTGTTGCTGATCCCTCTATAAATATCCATGGTGAACCAATCATTCCAAAAGAGGAACCTATTGATTGGGACAACATCACATTGCCTACCTTTTTAACCACTCTACCACTACCAAAGAAACAGAAAAGAAAATCTAAATCTACACCTCCCCTAACCTCTAAGAAATTCACTCAAAAACAAAAACCTAACCCTAAGCCACCCATTTCTAAAGATGATTATGTTCACATCTGTGACATAAAAGAAGCTTCAGACATTAATCTCTATCTGGATGAGCTGGAGGAAGTAAGGGGAATAGCTGCCTACAGACAGCTACCAGAGAGATTGGTTTTCAGATATAAGGGAGCTGGGGAAAGAACATGGCCTCTCTACAGGATTCTAAATGAAGGCTACTCTACCTTGATCAGAGTCTTTTCAGCCATCAAAAAGGATTCTGGCTTTACCAGAACAGCCAAGACTGAAATTCTCAACAAGATTGCCAACATAAGGAAGACTTGGAGGGAACCAAATGCTTTGCCCAGAACCTTACTCATACAAGAAAGGGGAACTAAAATTCACAAATCACCTCATTGGTTGATGGAATTTAGAGATGACAAAGGAGTCAGAAGATTTTTCAGACTTGAAGACCAACTCAAGATTGCCAGCAATGAAACTCTCAAAGAAATGCAATCTAAGTTGGATATCAGTGATGAAGATGAAGCTGAATTCTTCAGACAACTCCAACTCCAATTTGAGGAAAATGACAAAGGGCTAGGAAAGAAAACCAGGGAACAAAGAAGAAAATAATGATTTGCTCAGGCTAGAGGAGCACCCTTGGAAATACTGTAAATCTTCAATTACCTCCTAGTACATACACTTTTGCAGCACTTTTATATTTCTACTTAGTTTCAATTCAAATATTTGTTAAGTGTTTTGTTATCATCAAGTTAACCCTGAATTTATGCCTACAATTCTTATAGACATAAATAGGGGGAGATTGTTAGGAATATATGTGCATTAGTTTGATGATATGTTTAACAAAATACTTAAGTAGAAATTTAGTGTCAGTAGCCTCAACGGATAAGACCACTTTGGCTATCCGTTGATGGTGTAGCTTTACTTAGAAATAAGTCTAGTATTGTAGCATATTTCAGTCTCTGTATTTAAAATGTAATTCTTAGAAGTTGAGAGAAACTATAAGTCATGTTGACTACTAGATGATATGCAGATAGGAAGGCCAATTGTAAATATTTCATGCCTTGTAATTTTGTATAAATGAAGTGGTATCAACGGATGACTTAAAGACCTTCAACGGATGAGAAGCTAAGCTTCAACGGATGTCTCTAAAGCTTCAACGGATAACATCCTTCAACGGATGAGAGCATCAACGGATAAATGCATCAACGGATGAAAGCTTCAACGGATAACATCCTTCAACGGATGAAGTCATTAACGGATGAAAGCTTCAACGGATGTTCTGCTAATTAGCCGTTGATAAGTGGTAGTTGTACCTACAGACAGAGGCACATGGGTTGACAGAGAAAACTGAGATGTGGCAGCCGAATTTCAGGATCAACAGAAAAAGCAGCCGTTCTTCTTTAGTACAAAGATGCAATAGTCAACAAAGTACTGGAGTGAACAGGAAAAGAAGCAAGTGAAGAACTTATTTTACTATTGTAATTTTATATTGTTTTTCACTTGTACACTTGGTAATATATAAACCAAGAAGAAGCTAGTAATTAGAGAGAGATTTTCCAGAGCTGTTAAGAAATATCTTGAGAGAAAATTCATCTAGTTTGTACTAGGATGCAGCTGTGATCAACATTGTTGAACACAGATTTTCTAATATACCATCTCTGGTGGAACAACAAATCCACCAGAAAAGTTTTTAAAGTTTGTTGTGTTCTTTACATTTTGTGTTTGAATATATATCTGTCTGTATTAGCTCAAAGCAATTCATACACTTGTTCATCTAGAACACACTGCTTTAATAAACTTCTCAAAACCTGAAAAAGTTTTGAGATTTACATTCAACCCCCCTTCTGTAAATCTCATTGTTAGTCCTCTAGGAATAACAAGGATAAACTGTTATCCATCGAGACATGAAGTATTCCAGAAAAGTAATTGATTTTTATTAGCAAATTGTATTTCGATGGATGACCAAACTCGATGGATAAGATATCTGTAAGTTGCTTCTCACTAGGAACAAAATGTAGTTCCACAGTACCATTCATTACATGTTCCCTTATGAAATGGTACTTGATATCTATGTCCTTTGTCCTTGAATGTTGTACTGGATTTTCAGTGATGGCAATTGTCCTTGTGTTATCACAGAAAATAGGAATCCTCTCAACTTGCAAACCATAGTCTAGCAATTGATTTTTCATCCATAAAATATGTGCACAGCAACTACCAGCAGCAATATATTCAGCTTCAGCTGTAGAAGTAGAAACTGAATTTTGCTTTTTACTGAACCAGGACACAAGCTTGTTTCCTAGAAATTGACAGGTTCCTGTTGTACTCTTTCTATCAATTCTACAACCTGCATAATCTGCATCTGAATAACCAGTTAGATCAAAACCAGAATCTCTAGGGTACCAAATGCCAAGGTTTGGTGTTCCCTTGAGATATCTGAAAATTCTCTTAATAGCTATTAAGTGAGATTCTCTAGGATCAGCCTGAAATCTAGCACATAAACATGTAGCAAACATTATATCTGGCCTACTAGCTGTTAAGTACAGAAGTGAGCCAACCATGCCTCTATAACTTGAAATATCCACAGACTTTTCAGTAGTGTTTAATTCAAGCTTAGTTGCAGTGGCCATGAGAGTTTTTGCAGATGTGCAATCCATTAGATCAAACTTCTTTAAAAGATCAAAAATATATTTAGTTTGACTAATGAATATTCCATCACTAACTTGCTTAACTTGTAAACCAATAAAGTAAGTTAGTTCTCCCATCATACTCATTTCATACTTACTCTGCATCAATTTGGCAAACTTTTTGCAAAGTTTCTCATCTATAGAACCAAAAATAATATCATCTACATAAATTTGAACAAGTATACTAGAGCCATTAACATTTCTGAAAAATAAAGTTTTATCTACAGTACCTCTTGTGAAGTGATTTTCCAAAAGGAACTTTGATAAAGTGTCATACCAGGCTCTAGGTGCTTGCTTCAGTCCATAAAGTGCTTTGAAAAGATAATAAACATATTCTGGAAAATTTGGATCTTTAAAACCAGGAGGTTGACTGACATAAACTTCTTCCTCAAAATCTCCATTCAGAAAGGCACTTTTGACATCCATTTGATAGACCTTGAAATTGGCATGGGCTGCATAGGCTAAGAAGATTCTTATGGCTTCAAGTCTTGCAAGGGAGAAAATGTTTCATCAAAATCTATTACTTCTTGCTGATAATAGCCCTTAGCAATCAATCTAGCTTTGTTCCTGACCACTATGCCATTTTCATCTATCTTGTTTCTGAATCCCACTTAGTATCTATTGGGTTCTTTCCTTTAGGCTTGGGTACCAGCTTCCACATATTATTCCTTTCAAATTGGTTTAGCTCCTCCTGCATAGCTAATATCCAATAAGGATCCAAAAAAGCTTCTTCTACCTTCTTTGGTTCTTCCTTGGAAAGAAAGCTGCTGTATAGACATTCTTCCTGAGTTTCTCTTCTTGTTTGAACTCTAGAAGAAACATCACCAATGATAAGCTCAAAGGGGTGATCTTTTGTCCATTTCCTTTGTTGAGGTAGATTAGCTCTAGATGAAGAAACCTCATTGTTGTCTTGATGTATAATTGAGTTTTGATTGCTAGAAACTCCCCCTGAGTTTGTGGATCTTTGATTTGAGAAAGGGGAACTTTCTATAGGTGATCTATCTTGACTTCCAGCTCCTTTTGATAACCCGACAGATGGTGAATTTTGAGTACCGACGGATGAAGCTGGTTGTCTCCCGACGGATAACACAGATTGCCTTCCGACGGATGAAGCATTATGCAACTCGACAGATGTTGTGTTTTGTGCTTCATTGGTGGTAGATTTATCTGCATTATCCTTAGATACATTCTCTTGATCACTTTCATCATCAATGTCGTCACTAACCATCTCCACATTGTCGAATTTGAGGCTCTCATGGTAATCTCCATCTTTCAGTCCTTCAATCTTTTTATCATCAAACACATCATGTATTGATTCCACAACAATGTTGGTTCTCAGATTGTAGACTCTGTATGCTTTACCAACAACATATCCAACAAAAATTCCTTCATCTGCTTTAGCATCAAACTTCCCATTTTGATCAATTTGATTTCTCAGAATATAGTAGTTGCAGCCAAAGACATGAAGAAAGTTTAGAGTTGGCTTCTTGTTCTTGAACAATTGATAGGGAGTCATGCATCTTGCTTGATTAACCAAAGAAATATTCTGAGTGTAACATGCAGTATTTACAGCTTCAGCCCAGAAATATGTTGGTAATTTAGATTCTTCAAGCATTGTCCTTGCAGTTTCAATAGGTGATCTATTCTGCCTTTCCACTACTCCATTTTGTTGTGGAGTCCTTGCTGCTGAAAACTCATGCAGAATCCCATTTTCCTCACAAAATGCTCTTATGATAGAGTTTTTGAACTCAGTTCCATTGTCACTCCTGATTCTTCTAACCTTGAAACCAGGATGATTATTGACGTGCCTTATGTGATTGATGATGATTTCACTAGCCTCATCTTTAGACTTTAGGAAATATGTCCAAGAGAACTTTGAGAAATCATCTACAATTACTAGGCAAAATCTTTTCCTTGAGATTGACAATACATTGACTGGTCCAAATAAATCCACGTGAAGCAGTTGCAAAGGCTCTTCAATTGTTGAATCAAGTTTCTTCCTGAATGATGCTTTGATCTGCTTCCCTTTTTGGCAGGCATAACACAGTCTATCCTTAGAAAACTCCACTAGAGGAATGCCTCTGACCAGTTCTTTCTTTACTAGCTCATTCATGGTCTTGAAGTTTAAATGGGATAGCTTCTTGTGCCATAGCCAACTTTCATCCTGACTTGCTTTACTGAGAAGACAAGTTACAGATTCTGCATTGGATGAGTTGAAATCAGCTAGGTACAGATTTCTTTTTCTCACACCAGTGAGAACCACTTTGTTGCTTCTTTTATTAGTCACAACACAGGCTTCTGAGTTGAAGGTTACTGAATTGCCTTTATCACAAAGCTGGCTGATACTCAACAGATTGTGTTTGAGACCATCCACTAAAGCAACCTCCTCAATGATGACATTGTCCTTTGAAATCAAGCCATATCTCATAGTAAAACCCTTGTTGTCATCTCCAAAAGTAATACTTGGGCCAACTCTCTCCTTGAATTCTGTGAGCAGGGTAGAATCACCAGTCATGTGTCTTGAACAACCACTATCCAAGTACCAAAGATTCTTTCTGTTTCCCTGCACACATCAAAATCAAATCAAGTTGATTTTGTTACCCAAGTTTTCTTGGGTCCTGCCTTGTTAGCTTTCTTTTTCTGTTTCTTAGGCTTTATCTCATTTGACTTGGGAATTTCAGATTGATCCTTAGTCATTTGAGTTGGGCCTTTGAAACCATTCATTACAACAGAATTATCATGCATATTATGACTAACAGGAAATGGCATGCTATGGGTAAACATGTTATTCCAGTAAGGCATGCTAAATGGCATTTGTGGCATACTATATGTAGTATAATAAGGATTATGTGCAAATGGCATATTAGTAAACTGTGCATTCATGTTCTGTGTAGACATAGCATTAACAGGCATGGGAGGCATGACATTCATGATAGGAAATTGAGGTTGCACAAACATGGAAGTAGGCATGGCAGATTTGCAATTAACAGACAGATGATTTACACTACCACACTTGACACAAATTTTTCTAGGAGCATATTTATCAGGTGTGTAGTTATTGTGTTTGTTAATCCCTACTTTACCATTCCTACTGTTTTTCCTTTTAGTCTCTGTTTTTACCTCAATCTTTTCAAGTCTGTCACTTAACTGTTTGACAGTCATGTGACCAACATTAGCATTTTTGCCTTTCTTAACTTGACTCGACTCTCCTGAAACAAAGTTCTTGGAAACAGACCCATACATCTCATTCAGCTTAACTAGTTTGGCTTTACTAATGGGCTTGCTCACAGCCGACGGATGATGATTTTTATCATTCGATGGATAACACTTTTTGTTATCCGATGGATAATCCTCATCATCTGTCGAGTCTACATCTGTTAGCAGTCCATCTACCAAATTAGGTTCTAGTTTCTCTTTGTTCTTTTTCCAGGCTTTATCACAGAAAGACTCAATTCCTTGAACTTTGGTGATTTGAGCATGGACATCCCTGGATGTTTTCTATGCTTTAATCACCTCTTGTTCACGCTCGAGCTGCTTCTTTAAAATTTCTTCCTTTTTCAAGGACTCAGTTAATTCCTCCTTGGAAATCTTACACTCAATTCTTAATTTCTCAAAATTAATAAACTGAGAGTCAAGCACATTATTCCTCTCACTTAAAAACAAATTGTTTTCTTTGATTTTAGCATTTTCTTTAGTAAGAGACTTAAGTGTAACACGTAAATGATATAATTCTGTAGACATGTCATTTATGGCATCATTACACTCAGCTTTAGATAAATGTGCAAGGTTTGTAGTAATTACCTGATTGCTTGAGGAACTTGTCTCTGTCTCATCAGACTTGGCCATTAGGGCTAGATTGACATAGCTGACTTCTTCATCTTCATCCAGACTATCTGCTGCCCAGTCATTTTCTTATGTAATAAAAGCCCTTTCCTTTTGCTTGAGTAGATCAAAGTATTTTTGCTTATAATCCACAGACTCAAACTTTTTCTTACTGGAATCTGACTTCCTACACTCACTAGCAAAATGCCCTGCCAAGCCACATTTGAAACATTTGAATTTTGACTTATCCACCATGTTTCTATTTGCCTTGGCTGCTCCAAAGTTCTTCTTGAACTTGAGCTTGGAAAATCTCATGGAAAGAAATGCTAGGTGCTCATCAATGTCCTCCATGTCATCTTGGCTCAATGAATCTTCAATTTCTACTGCAAGCCCCTTGCCCTTGTTCTCACAGACCTTTGAAGTTGTTTCAACAGCTTCCATCTTCACTTCCTTCTCCTTTTCCAACTCAGCAACTAGTGCAATGGATCCTCCTTTCTTCTTTCCTCTCTCCATCCTTTCATCCTGCTCTATTTCAAGCTCATAGGTTTTCAGAATGCCATACAGTCTCTCCAAAGTAAACTCCTTATAATCTTGTGAGTTTCTTAATGAGACTGTCATTGGTTTCCATTCCTTTGGAAGAGATCTAAGGAATTTCATATTAGAGTCTTTAGTCTAATAGACCCTTCCATGCAACCTGAGAGCATTTAGTAGTTTTTGAAACCTACTAAAAATGTCAGTGAGAGACTCACTTTCCTCATTGTGAAAATGCTCATATTGCTGAATCAAGAGCTGCATCTTATTTTCTCTAACTTGCTCAGTGCCATCACAGATTATCTGTATAGTATCCCAAACTTCCTTGGCAGTTTTGCAGTTGATAATGTTGTCAAACATGTCTGCATCAACTCCATTAAACAGAATATTCATGGCCTTTTTATCCTTTCTGACTTGTTCAATGTCAGGATCAGACCATTCATGCCTTGGCTTGGGGACTGATGGCTCGTTTCCTATTGCATCTCTCATTGGAACATGAGGGCCTCTTTCTATGCAGTCCATATAGGCCTCATCTTGAGAAAGCATATGAAGATGCATCTTTACCTTCCAATGATGGTAATTATCTTTATCCAGAAAAGGAATCTTGACTCCAACATCCTTCTTGTTCATCTTGCTGTATTGTTTTTATCTTTAAACTCTTTGTAAGTTAAGAGCTTGCTCTGATACCAATTGTTAGTCCCTTAACAATATAGCAAGAATTACAGAAGAGGGGTTGAATGGAATTCTTGAACCTTTTTCTTAAAATAAAAATGATCAAACTCGAATATAAATATAAGTGTATTGATTAGCACAATACGGAATAAAAACTTAAGTGAACCAAAACACAAGTAATTAAAAACAAGAGACTTTAAAAACTTTCTGGTGGATTTAAACAATTCCACCAGAGATATATATTATATCAAGAGAACTCTGTGTGCAAGAATGCTCACAGCTACTTACAAATATTGAACTACTGAGAATACAGAGAAATGCTAAGAATTCTGCTTACAAATGTTTCTCTATTGATGTATCTCAGATCTATATTTCTATGTGCTACTTCTTGGTTTATATATTACCAAGATTACAAAGTCAAAAGACAGGATCATCATAAAAACTATCGGGTCTAATGCTTTGCTACTTTGTTCTCTATTACCCAGTTAATAGGCTTTCTCATTCCATTTGCATACACTTCGACGCATGTGACCAGTTGTCACTGTCAACTGATATTTGAATTCTTTATCCGTTGAGTACATGATCATCCGTCGACTTTATGATCATCCATTGATGGCTTCATTGATCATCCATCGACTGCTATATTGAACATCCGTTGATAGCTATTTGATCATCCGTCGATGGCTTTGTTAATCATCCGTCGGTAGCTATTTTGGCACTTAACTTCAATTCATTTATGCAGAATTAGAAGACATCATCTATGTACAATTAATCAACCTATTCTGCATATCTAGTTAAAGTCAACATGACTTATATGCTACTACAAAATTTATACAAAGGTGTATGCAGAAATGTGCTATAGACTCATTATTACATAAGCTACTCACTCGATGGATAATAAGTCATCATCCGTCGGGACTATAATGAGTTATCCGTCAGGACTATAATTCTTATCCATCGAGTGCTACATTATTTCACTAAGTAAAATCTACTTAGGTATTTTGTTTATGAAATCATCAAGTACACAACATATGCACAACAATTTATGAACACTTTCAAGTCGATCCTTTATATTTTCAAAGTTCGTGATTCGTAGCAGTTTTTGTCACGTAAATCACTTTTAGTAAAACGGTCATAACTTTTGATCCATAAATCAGAATCAAGCAATTCAAGCGCCTAAACGATATTTATAACATTTTCTATCATAATCAAGGGTTATTTTTCAAGAAACTGCAGTTTACATCTTCGGGACTTTCTGCAGAAACTTAAAGTTACATTTTGTTCGTTTTAACGAAATTACGTTCATGATCGGAGTTTCGTTTACGCCTTAAATCTTTATACTACCACCAACAATCACCATATCATCATCAAAACACTAACGCCTCTCAAGAACATCATGTTCTTGATGCAATAATAATCAACCTTAAATCTACTTAGCTAAATATCAAGATTTTAACAATATCACCTCTAAAACTAGGTTTATAACTACATACTAAAAGGATCTTGGATTTGAATCTTAAATAAAGTTGGGTCAATGATTTTTACCTTTCTTGAAAGCTTGAGATGTTTTCTTGAGGATGGTGGAGTCTTGGGAGTGCTTGGTATGGTTTTTGGAACCTAAAACCACCATTGAAATCAAGAAACTAAAGAAGAGTTACTATTTATACTATTCACTAGCAACTTTCTTGATTTTATTTCACCCATCAAACCTTGATAAAAAGAGATCAAAGAATTATCTTACCTTAGTTTGGTTGTTAGGAAGCTTGAGAATTAATGGGAGGATTTATCCATGGCTAGAACTTGGAGATTTGATTTTGAATTCCTTGGTTTTTGGAAAATAGCCGAATGGCTTGATGAAGAAGTGGGGAGAGAGTTTTATGCTTGCTTCCTTGGTTGCTTCTTGGAAATTATGTTGGTGATATCTTATATTGATTTGATATTCTCCTAGTTTAGGATCCTAGGTTTAATCTTGTTGCCAAATCCATGGACAAATCTAAGTAGCTTCCTAGTTTACAAGCTAAGCTACTTGTTTTAGCTTCCTTAGCTTACTATTTCATTAGCCTTGGTTGATCATCCTATATCTAGCTCACTATTTGATAAAGTAACCATGGTTACTTTCTTACCATGGGTAGTTAGTGCGTAACGTTTATTTAATCATTTACGCGTTCGCTCGGTCGCTTAAACGTTTTCGTAATACTTCCTCGTAAATGGTTCGCGATGTAATTCCTTTCACATTTATTGCTTATATTTTGAATTATCATACTTGGATATAAATCCGTAGGGTTTTAATCTTGTAATTATATTGGGATTCCCGTGATCCTCGATGAGTCGTAAATATGGTCGTTTCTTAAAGTTCATTTTTTTTGAAAACTAATAGCGTTTACATACACTCATTTGGTACGTATAATCATAATATCAACTCCGAAACTCATTTTCTCATGTACTACATAGTGTGGGCTCAAAATTTTTTCCCGTCCGTCAGAGTTACTATTCATTAAACATTTTACAAGGTCTCAAAAATTCGAGTAATACAGTCTTCCCCTCTAACAAGGATTTCATCCCAGAATCAATTACAAAATAAGTGGGGGTATCTATTCCTCATTGCATCTTCAAGTTCCTAAGTTGACTCCTCGACATTTTGATTCCTCCACAAGATTCTAACCAGCTTCACAGTCTGTTCCTCAGCACTTGTTCTTTTTGGTCCATTATCCTTACTGGCTGTTCGATGTAGGTCAGGTCTGGTTGTAAATCTACCTGCTCGTATTCTATTACATGTCGTGCATCTGCATGGTACATCCTTAACATGGACACGTGGAACACGTTGTGCACTTGTTGCAGATTAGGAGGCAAGGCGAGCTCGTAAGCTCTAGGTCCTATTCTCCTCAAAATTTCAAAGGGTCCTATGAATATGGGACTCAGCTTCCCTTTCTTCCCAAATCTCATCACTCCTTTCCATAGAGATACCTTTAATAGCACAAAATCTCCTACTTCATATTCCTTATCCTTCATGGTCTGGTTGGCATACTTCTTTTGTCTGTCCTAAGCTGCTACCAGTCTTTTCCTGATGAGTCTCACCATTTCCCTGGTCTGTTGGACTAACTATGGTCCTAATATCTTGTGTTCTCCAACTTCATCCCAACATAGGGGAGAGCGACATCTCCGTCCATAAAGAGCTTCATACAGAGGGATTCCTATGCTAGCGTGATAGCTATTGTTGTAAGCAAATTCGATCAGGGGTAAGTGGTCATCCCAATTTCCTTTGAAATCAATGGCACATACTCGTAGCATATCTTTTAGGGTCTGAATAGTCCTCTCGCTTTGTCCATCAGTCTGGGGGTGGTAAGTGGTACTCATGTTTAGTTTGGTGCCTACGCATTCCTGGAAGCTTCTCCAAAATCGAGAATTAAACATTGGGTCTCTATCTGACACTATGGCTACAGGAATGTCGTGTCTCACTACGATTTCCTTCAAGTAAATATCCACCAACTTCTCTACGGTGTACCTTTCGTTACTTGGTAGGAAATGTGCGGACTTGGTCAATCTATCTATGATAACCCATATGGCATCGTGATTGTTCTTCATCCTTGGTAGGCCTGTCACAAAATCCATGGCTATATGCTCCCATTTCCATTCCGGAATTTCTAGGGGCCGTAATAGTCCACTAAATCGCTGATGTTCAGCCTTCACTCTCTGGCATGTCAAGCACTTGTTGACCCACTCTGCTACTTCTCTCTTCATGTTAGGCCACCAATAATATTCCTTAAGGTCACGGTACATCTTCGTACTTCCTGGGTGGATTGAATATCTGGAGTTGTGCCCTTCGTGCAACAGCTCGTCCTTTAACTCTTGCACATTTGGTATCCAAATTCGGGACACGTATCTCACGATCCCTTTCTCATCCTACTCGCACCTCACTTCCTCACCGATCAATGTTCCTCTTTCTTCGCTCATCTTCTTTTGCTGACTTACTTATATCATTTCAGTCCGTTCCGACACTAGCTTAATCTCAAATAATCCTTCTGTTCCTTTACCGGTCATTCTCACGTCGATTTCCATTTTCTCAAATTCTTTAAATAACTCCTTTGATGTCATCATCATCTTGAGTCTTTCCTTCCTACTAAGGGTGTCAGCCACCACATTGGCTTTACCCGGGTGATAAAAAATTTCACAGTCATAGTCCTTTATCAACTCTAACCATCTCCTCTATCTCATGTTCAGTTCCTTCTGAGTAAAAATATATTTGAGGCTTTTATGGTCTGTGTAGATCTTGTATTTCTCACCGTATAGGTAGTGTCTCTAAATTTTTAGGGCAAACACTATGGCTACTAATTCTAGATCATGCGTCAGGTATCTGCTCTCATACTCCTTAAATTTTTGAGAGACATACGCTATAACTTTTCCGTGCTGCATCATTACACATCTAATCCTTTAAGCGATGTGTCGCTTTATATCACAAACTCTCCCTTTCCATCGGGAAGAGCGAGCACTGGTGCCGACACCAGTCTCCTTTCAGTTCCTGAAAGCTTTCCTCACATTTCTCTGTCCATACGAACTTTTGTGTCTTCCGGGTAAGTCTAGTCAGTGGACCGGCTATCTTAGCAAAATCTTGCACGAATCTTCGATAATATCCTGCTAAACCTACAAAAGTCCTAATTTTTATTGGGGTAGTTGGTCTTTCCCAGTTGGATACGGCCTCTATTTTGGCAGGGTTAACTAAAACTCCTTTTCTACTCACCACATGTCCTAAGAACTGAACTTCCCTTAACCAAAACTCGCACTTCGAGAACTTGGCATATAATTTCTCATTCCTCAAGATTTCTAAGACTATCCTCAATTGTTCTGAATGTTCTTGCTCTGTCTTTGAGTAGATCAGAATATCATCTATAAAAACTATCACACATATATCTAGGTACTTTTTGAACACTCTGTTCATCAAATCCATACAGGCTGCGGTGCATTGGTCAGCCCAAAGGACATTACTAAGAACTCACAGTGCCCATACCTAGTGCGAAAAGAAGTCTTCGATATATCCTCAGGTTTGATTTTTAATTGGTGATATCTTGTTCTCAAATCTATTTTGGAAAAATGTACAGCTCCCTTGAGTTGGTCGAATAGGTCATCAATCCTGGGGAGAGGGTACCTATTCTTAATAGTCAGCTTATTCAATTCTCGATAGTCTATGCATAATCTCATAATGCCGTCCTTTTACTTTACGAACAGTACTGGCGCTCCCCATGGCGACACACTGGGTCTTATCATTCCATTATCTAATAATTCTTGCAGTTGAGAAGCTAATTCCTTCATCTCAACTGGGGCTAGTCTTTATGGGCCCTAGGATACTGGTGTCGTTCCTGGTGCTAATTCTATAGCAAATTCTATTTCCCTATCAGGTGGAAACCCTGGTAAGTTCTCTGGAAACACATCCTCGAATTCGTTCAATACGGGTATGTCCTGTATAATAGGGACTTCCTTCTTGGTATCTACCACATAAGCCAAATAGGCCTCGTTACCTTTCCTTAACAATCTTTTTGCTTGTAGCATGGTCAGAAATTTCTGGTTCTGTCGTTGAACTTTAAACACTACTTCTTTTTCATTTTGCACTCTTATCTTTACCCACTTCCATTCACAATCTATTTGCGCTCCATTATTGGATAACCAATTCATTCCTAAGATTACATCAAATTCTCCTAACACAAATGGGATTTGGTCAACCTCGAAGACCTTCCCTTCTAATTTCAACTTGCATTTAGGGTGTACATGATTCACAGGAATTATTTCTTTGTTTGCTATTTCCACTTTTAATACCTCATGTAAGGGTATGGCGTTAAGTTTTAACTTTTTAGCAAAATCTTGAGATATAAATGACTTGGTTGCTCCAAAATCAAATAGGACATTTGCATGCTCGGAATTTAGCAAAAGGGTACCTGCTATCACGTCAGTACTTTGGACAACATCTTGAACAGTTATGTTGAAGGTCCTAGCAGCTAGGGGTCGGTTGGATGCAGCTCTGCTCATCCCTGAGGCTGGGTACTTCAGTGTCGGGCAATACTTCCTCATATGTCCCACTTTCCCATATTGGAAACAAGTTACGCTGGGTTGGTTGTAGTTGTTGGCAAGGTGTCCGGTTTAACCACACCTATAGCATTTCAAAGGGGCTCTCGCCTGGCTGCACACTCCAAGGTGTCTCCTCTTACAGGTTTGACACTTCGATATTGGGGCGCGGGGTTGGCTATGAAATATTGCCCTAGATTGTCCGCCGCCCTGGCCAACACTTTCACTTGGGGCTTATCTGAATCCGGAGCCTTGTGCAGGTTGGGACATCACTCCCCTGATGAACCTGCTTGGAAGGCTCCTGTTCTCGGCTCCTATTCCTTGGCTTCCTATCTTCCTCTTCCTATTTTCCTTTTCCTTCACACTCTGCTCACTTCCAGCTTCAACAATCGAGGCTTTCTGCACTAATGTGGCATAGTCTGTCAGCTCTAACACCGCCACTCGGTTTTGGATCTACTGTTTCAGACCAAGCTAAAAACTTCATGCTTTCTTCTCTTCGGTATTCACGAACTCGGGCACAAATCTCGACAACTCAGTAAACTTGGCCTCATATTCTGCCACAGTCATCTTATCCCGTTTCAACTCCAGAAACTTAATCTCCATCTGGGTCTCCATAAACCTAGGGAAATACTTGTCTAAGAACATTCCGGTAAATCTATCCCATGGGATCACAGCATCAGTCTCTAGGTTTCGTTTGGACTCCCACCAGTAGTTAGCTTCTCATTTCAGCATGTCAGAAGCGAAAATGGTCTTGTGTCGTTCCTCTACACCTAGTATCTCGAAGGACTTTTCTATCTCTTTGAGCCAGGCCCGTGCTTCAACGGGGTCGGCAGATCCTAGAAACTCTGGGGGTTTGAGATATTTGAAGGCCCTAAAGGCAGTGGCTGCAGTCTGTTGGGCAGCATGTGGCTGTGGTGGAATAGGCTATTAGTTCAGATTTGCTCTTAACAGTTCCATTAATTCATTCACGGGGTTCCCTCCCTGATGGGTATCCTCAACCTTTTCTTCTACATATTCTTCCTCATCATATTCATTATAGTGTAGGTCCTCTTCACTTTCTTCATTTACTACAGGGTCAGGTTCATTCTGTTGTTGGTTAACCAATTCTGCGGGCTGTGCCCTGGTTCCTCTTCTACGGGGTGGTATTATTGTAAGCATGTCATTTATTTTCTAGCATGATTTTATAAAGTGCAATAATATGGACATCAATTTCTTAATAATTGCTAGATATATATTTCATAAGGTCTCCCACTTATATCTGGGGGACAAAACAAGTAGTCGAGTTCATACGTGCCTGATTATAATACATCATTACTTATCCTAAATACTGAAATATAAATATATAAGTCGTATACCCTGAAGGGCTAGGAACGCTATCTATTACTAGCTATCCTATCAAAATTGGTGACAAGTCACCCAGCCTTCTTCAAGGTCCATATCTAGTCACTAGTTCCTCAGTCACTGTCTCTGCGCGTGAGGTCACGCACCCTCCTCATCGCTCCTGCCAACATCAGCTCTGCATCAACTACTGGGATGTATCCTCCAATCGCTGTCATCCTCATCTGAGCCCGGGTACGGAGCTCGATCCCATCAATCTCTCTACGGGCTATGGCTGGAGAAGCAGCTCTGAAGTCTCCCGGGTATCCTAGTCTGATGGCTCTCTCAGCTGTCAGTGCCTGACGTAACTCCACAATACGAGCAGATGCCGCAGTGATCTCAACGTTAAGCTGAGCCACCATCCAGTCATGTACAGCTACATGTATGGTCGCTGGGGGTGGTAGAGGTGAGTCTGGGTCGCTAGAGGATATGTCGTAGGCCTCATAGACCTGTGCATATATCCCATCCTCGTCATCATCATCAACATAGGGCATAGGGCTCTAAATCCCTAGGGTGGGGTAGGAGAGAGAATGGTCGGGTGAGGGTACATCTCTACATCCCTCCAGCCTACACCATCTCCCTGGGTCATCTCAACGTCATCAGCTATGGGAACAGGAAGGTCGGTCTCCTCCTCTGGGACATCCTCAGTAGGGTCATCATCTGAGTCATCAATGGGTGGGTCCTCTGGATCGGTAGTAGGGTCACGCTCAGGAACCATAACATCATCAACAGGGTCAACCTCCCTCATAGGCTCCACTGGTACTTGACACTATAGACAAGGTGTTACTAACTTAGAGTCTGAATTCCCTTGAGGATAAAACTGTCGAGACTACCCGTGTAGCCCGACGATGAACTCGACTTGAGCTCTAATTGATTATTTATTATCCTTATGTCTACGTATTTTATATCCTATCGTTTCCAAGATTTGATAACCTAAGGCTCTGATACCATTTCTATGGCACCCCAAAATCCAGGGTCAGGAATCTCAGAGGCCACGTCATCTAAACTACTATAACCACATTCCTCATACTATAATATATAAATACTCACACTTTACGACCCCACACTTATCACACACACAAACTTACAGGTTATTGTCTTGGAAACGAACCATGTATAACTAGAGTAAATCAACCATAAAGTGATAATTATTACAACCTATATGTAATTAAGTCTTACCGGGAAGTAACCATTAAGTAAGGCTAGTCCGTTGATCAAATATGCGTTTCTTGTTTATTACCTTATATAAGTCATACTTATAAATAAGCCGAACTAAAAACAACTGAAAACCCATCCAGCTTATTTGGACTACCTGTGGTACAACACCAAACAATCTACGGAACAGCTGGCCATTTCCTACCCGTTTCCTGGCTGTGGTTCTCATGGTAGGTATCTTGATTCACTGTTGTATTGTGTCAATTTAAGAAAACAAGTGTGAGCTATAATGCCCAGCATAATAATGTACAGTATGAAAATGACTGTATGACAACTTACGTAAAACATCATATATGATAATTATGTTTTATTCGAATTTAGTTTTTCCTTGGTGACACACACCTTCTTATAAAAACAATTACATTAGTAGATTTTATTATCCTGTGAATACCTTAATAGTAAACCCATCACCTAGGCTTGGGTTACGGTATTGCATCACAATTCCAATTGGAAGAATAGGACATTCGTCGGAGCCACCGCATACGATGATCAGTCGTACTATGATAAAAGTAACATTTTCTAAATATGGATGGACGATTCCCTTTTATTATCGGTTATCACCCTGGCCGCATTCGGGCCTTTTCTGTGTCCGTCCCTCTCAGGTACACACTTCGCGTCTATACCTCTCAAGACACGGTTTTTGCGCCCATCCCTCTCAGGTACGCATACTCCACATGTTCATCAGTATATAAAATACTTTCTCATGTGGTAGTAAATTGGTAGTCTCCCCAGTCCACGAAGTAATGGAGTCTACCCCTCCTTGTCCTTGTAAGAATCCCATCATATATATGGAACTTATATTGTTCCCCAAGCATATTGCTTGTTGATAGGTACACTTGGATATGTACGTATATATATGTACTTTCGAGAATTTTCGGAGGAAGTACTAAGGATGTGAGTTGACCGTTGTCAATATATTTGTTATATAAGGGGGAGTTTCTATAACGACTCGTATATTTTTATTATTTAAATGTGTAATTATTGAGTAGTTAAATAAATAAAATATGTGTATGGGTTCAGTCAGATGGATACTATTTTGTTATTAATCATATGTGATTATTGGTGTTCGAGGATTATTTGTGTAATTAAATTTTTGTATATATATAAATAATTATGTGATTATATTGTAATTTTTGGTGAATTATCTGATGATTGGTGTTGTTATGTGGATGTTTATATGTGGTAAAGTATAAGTATGTTAATTTTATTATGTACAGAATAAAATATAGATAATTAAGGTATTTTTCTTGTAATTTTTGGAGTGTTATATGATTTTATATTGATTTATGAATTTTTTAATTATTTTCTGAATAATTATAAAATCATTTTCTAAAGCCGGGAATCGTCCAACCTCAACCGTTTTTGCATTTTTACAACCCGAAACTCTTCCGAAACCTCCTTCCTAACCTAATCTGGTAATTCCAGACATTTTCCGTGTTTTGACTTTTTCGATCCGGATTACGGTTTGACCCGTGCGCGGGGCAGCGCAAAATTTTCGAAATGATAACATTTTCGATAACATTATCACCGTACAAAACATATTTAGGGAATATTCTATCCAAAAGTATATTCAAGAAATATTCCCAAGCATATTCAGGGAATATTCTATCCAAAGGTATATTCAAGGAATATTCCAATGCATTTTCAGGGAATATTCTATCCAAAAGTATATTCAAGGAATATTACAAAGCATATTCAAGGAATATTCTCAAAATTTCCTCTATAAATAGCCCTTTCTGTAGTTTTATTTCCCGCATATAATCATTTCACCAGTAAAATTTCATAATTATCCAGAGAAAGTAGTAAGTGTTCTTCGTATTCTTCATAATTAAACCGCGATTCGAAGGTGTTATCGAACTCCGATTTTGGCGTGCAAGTAATCGAATCGAAACTCGCGACAAGTAGAATCAAGTTTTATCAACCATATCACTGTAGATTTAAGTGGGTGGAAGATCTATAGTAAAATCAATTCGAAGTTCGGGTATCTCTCACCATCTCTTTATTTTCTTTATTCGATTCCTCCTTTCTTTCCTCAATCCTCTGTTCTTCTGTTCCTCTGTCATCTTCGTCGCTGTTTATGCGTGTTGTTTCCTGTTGTGTTGGGTTGTGTTTTTCTTCGGGAAAATTTAACTTCCCTCGGGTTACGATTTTAAAAAAATTCTGATTTTGAGTATCTTCTTGAAAAAAAATATCAAATTTATAAATTCTATTTTATTATTTTTGAGATAGAGTAGTAGTTAAATATTTATTCTCGGGATTATTTGGATTGCGTGATTGGTTTGGAATATGATTGCTGGATTGTTGAGACGTCGATTATGTTTCGACAGGTAAGCTGGTAAACAAAGGAGGTGCTGCCCGATTTTTGAGAAAATTAAGTTCAAAAAATATGGGGATACATCCTGTAATTACTGGGATTACTAGTTGAACGTATATACGTATATATAAATAAAATATTTTATAAATATTCGACAATCCTATTTTCTGAAAAAATAGTGTTCTTATTTTTCCGAATATGATCATCAGACTGAGTTCCAATTGTGTGAACCCTAATTGTTATGTATATGATAATAGTACATATAATTACGAGTTGGATTTTGATATCGTTTGGGTAGAACTGATAGCGAGGATATGTCAAGCATACCTAGTCCTCTGATATAGAATATTTTGACCCTGTAGGTTCTAGTCAGAAAAACTGAAAGTTGACATTGGACTAAAGTTAGCCTAGTGATCAGTCGACCAACTGGGAGAGGTTCCAAGCAAAGGACCTAAGTGTTGAAGTCGGATCCAGGATAGTCTTCTAGTATGGCGATAAAGCCAAGCGTCCAAGTCAGTCCAAGGTCAATCGGTATTAGTTGTAAAGCTCTGCAAGGCAAGTACCCCTGAACTAATCTTTTACAGTTCAGTATATATGAATAGTTATTGATTTAAATTATGTACTGGAACATAATATTTTAAGTTATGTATTCCCCGTATTTAAATATGTTTTATTAACTGATGTTTTGGGGAAAAAGTAACTTCTGAAACTGCCTATCTCTAGATTGTGATTAAATTAAAAAGGGATTTTTAGAATGTGTGATGTAATCGTTTAAAAAGAGATAGGTGTACATGATTTTGTAAACTGGATAAAAAATGAATGAATCAGATATTGGATGGTCAGTGGCGTAAGAGGCCCGTTATTAGGTAACGGCCCAGCAAGTGGTTGCGTAAGAGGCTAAGTCGGATGCGCGCACTGGTAGGCTGCTTAGTCCAGCATGACAGAGACCTAGCTAGTCTCTGAGTTCCGGAACAAATTGTGGTGGGATAGACTGATCAGCTGTCCCTAGAATTCATCCACTTTTATATCTGACTTTGGTGTAATGGTTCTCGTAACGGAACAAATAGTTTATGGTCCCCGTAACGGGACAGATGATTTATGGGTCCAGCAATGGACAGTGGTTTTGGAAAGGAAATAACATGCTAAAATTGAACTCTGGTATTTATGCACAGCACACAATTGTTGATTTTGTTTTACAGAGCATGCTAGTTTTGATATCCAGTTTATACCTGTTTTACTTACTTTCTAACAAGTTATGAATTCTGTTCCTATAACTGTTTTATCATGAATCGTTTTACTTGTTATTCATATAGTGGTACTGCTGAGCAATTGATTGCTCACCCTTGCAGAATGTTTTATAAATGTATTGCAGATGCCTAGGAGATTCTTTCGCAGTAATCGGGCAGAGTTTCAGTTCCTTCTGTGTCAGGCTCCTCTGAGACAGTTGTGTTGGACCTAGGATGGTCTATTGAGTTGCTGTATTAAGTTAATTGCGTCAGGATAGTTTGTTGTAAGTCGGTTTTGTAATAGTTGTAACCTAAATCATACTTAAACCTGGAAAAGGTCTTGGAAAAGGGGTCGTGATTAGGTGTAATTGGTAATTTAAATTATATTATGTTTACTAATGTGGTTGTTAGTGACGTCAACTCCTGACCCCGGGGTTGAGGCCGTCACAGTTGGTATCAGAGCTACAGGTTTGAGTCCCTGATTTAGGTTAAGAGTAGAGTCATAAGAGTGCAAGAAGGTTCATGTACAGATGTGAGTCAGCAATTCAATCAGAGGAGCGAGTCTGTGAGTTGAGTCAAGGGTTTCGAGGGCGTAACCCTGACGTCTATTGGGAATTGACTGGAACTGCCCCAGTTTAGAGTACGTCTCCTTCGTATATGTGTTATTGGTAATATTCGATAGAGATTTCTAGTTTTCCTCTCGAGAATGCAAGTTTGATTGAGAGAATTCAGCTTGTGCACGGATCCTTGGTGTGTCAGCTATAGAATCAACCATATTATTCCTAGATATAGCATTTTCGATGTTAAGGGGTGTCGATGGACCGAGTGTGTGGATTCGTTGAGTTCGAGCAATATGATAATAGTCGGTGGCTGCTATGACAGCCAGGTTCAGTGAAGTACGGGGATTAGTATTGTTGTTATATCTTAAATCTTATACTCATTTGTTGAGACATATTTTGTTTTTCAGAATGAATGCATGTTTCCCAATAAGTTGCTTATTTACCTGCAAGGAAGTCAAATTCGGAGTAAGCGACTTAGGATTCTGTTGATCCCATTATATTTCAGATTTTCTCCCTCCCTATTTGTGAACTTTCTATTTAAATATTATTTCTTTCTTCGAGATCCTATTGGTTGATTAGGGCAAACAATGCATATGAGTTGACCATTTGTCTATGTGACAAAAGGGTCTGGTGGAACGCCACTAAAGTATGTGTTGTATGCTATGCGGTACTAAGACTGGCCATCTTATGTACTTGTATGGTTGCTCTCAGTCATATCTATGTCTTCTTCTCTTGTTCTCCTTGTATCATTAATTCTTTGATTTTGAAAGTCCATTGATATTCCATGGTAGTGAATTTTTTCAGTGACTTCTGTAGTTAGACAGTCTTGGTTGTGGGAGTAAATAAAGGTTGATTATCGGGAAAAATGAAAGCCCTATATCCGAATGTTATTTAAGAATAAGGGTAACAGCGAAGGTTCAAAATCTATCAGTGGAGTTATAGCCTCGGGAAAAGTAATTCAGTGGTAGATGGGTCATTTGTAAGAGATAAGAAATTGCCTTGAGAGGGATGGTTGGTTGAAATCCGTACTAGTGCGTCAGCCAAGTCCGTGACTCCTTAAGTTTGACTTGGCCTACCAGTTTACCCTTATTGGGTGGTGACTAGTATATTCCTTCTAGCTTTGCGGTATATCAAATGTGTTAATATTATATTTTATTGGTGCTGGGAGGTTGATCAGTTGTTGTTATATTGAGAAGGCATGCTATAATGTTTAGTATCTTTATAACTCAGTTTTCCTGTACGTTGATATTGTTGCTAGTGTTGTTAATCTAGATCTCTATTATAAATGGACCCTGCCATTAAGGACATGGGTAGTTTGATTGGGCAGCATTTTCCTGATACAGGTGCACCGTTTAAACGGTGATATCTTTTGTCAACCATTCTTACTATGTTTGAATAAACTCATCCCTATATTTCAGAAGATACCACCCAAGAAAGCTACCTAGTCTAAAGAAAATAGTAGTAGTGTTGTTGTGGGTCCAGTTATAAATGAAATTTTGGATTTGTTTGCACCAGCAACAACAACAACAGCAGTAGTTAATCCAACAGGTTCAGCGGCAGCAGCAAGGAGCGAACCAAAATGTTAATTTCGAATCTTTCCAGAGTATTAAACCCCCTAAGTTAAAAGGTGAACCTAATCCAGTGACTACTGGAGCATGGGTAAAAGAGATGGAGAAAGCTTTCAATCTTGTCCAAGTAAGTGATAATCTTTAGACTGATTATGCAAGCTACTTCTTAAAGAATGAAGCAAATTACTGGTGGGAGTCAACCAGAGCGTTAGAAGGAGAAGGCCCTGTTCTATGGGCTAGGTTTACCGAGTTGTTTTTGGAAAAGTATTTCCCAGATCCTGTGCGGAGTCAAATGGAGATTGAGTTTCTAGAATTGAAGCAAGGCGATAGAAGTGTAGCTGAGTATGAAGCTAAGTTTACAGAGTTGGCTAGGTTTGTACCAGATTATGTATGTTCTGAAGCTCAGAAGGCAAGGAGGTTTCAACAAGGATTGAAGCCTGAAATTCGTAGTAGAGTGGTGGCATTGCAAATCAAGATTTATTCTTCCGTAGTTCAGGCCGTCTTAGTAATTGAAATTGATCAGAAGTTAGTTGCTAAAGAAAAAGAATATAGGAAGCGGAAGATAGATGATGTGGAAGGAGTATCAGGTCAAGAATGATCTAGTCAGAAGTTTCAGAAAAAGGTCGGAAGGAGTAAGAATAAAGAATTTAGAGGGAAAAGTATTTCTTTAAACATGATTAGTAGCACCTCAGCCAGCTCTAATCGAGCCAAGTCGGTTAAGTCGCCTATATCAGAGTGTAAGCAATGTGGTAAGAGGCATGGTGGAAGGTGTAAGGAAAATACTGAATGTTTCAGGTATGGACAGAAAGGACACTACCCATCAGAATGTAAGGTGGAAAATCCAGGAGTCACATGTTACAATTGTGGCAAGGTGGGGCATGTTGCTAAGAACTGTAGAAGTGCTTCCCCAGATAACATGGGAGGTAGTGCATCAAAAGGTTTGACGTCCAGTACAGCCAAGGCTAAGACTTGTAATATGAGTAAAAGATTAGCTGCTCAAGACCCTCATGAAGAACCAGGGCAATAATTGATTACCAAAAGAAGCCAATGGTAAGGTAAGTTTCTAGGTGCAGAAGCAATATAAGAAGTTCTTCCAATCATGCGAGAAAAGGAGTAATAAGCTAAGAATATAAGGTAGATCCACTATGTGCAAAGATACGAAGAAGAAAATACTTAAGCTGGGGGGGAATTTGAGTAATAAATAAATGTCCTGGAGTCTCTGGAGGCCATTGAAACGAAATAATTAGTTCGATAAATGTAAAAGTTATTGGAAGGAGGAAAGTGAGCATACCAGATATAGTCCATTGAGGTGCACCAGTGATATTGTTGGAAAAGAGGGATGGAATTATGAGGTTCTGTATTGATTATCGGGAGTTTAACAAAATGATGAATAAGAATAAGTAATCCATATTAAGAATTGCTTACTTACATGACTTAATTCAAGGAATGTGTTATTTCTCGGGGATTGACTTAAGACCCAGCCTGAGGATATACCAAAGAGTGCGATTAGAATGAGTTATAAGCATTGTAAGTTTCGGTGATAATATGTGGAGTAACAAGTGTATCTGTTGGCTATAAGGAATTAAGGAACATGGTGTATAAGGAGTACTTGGATGGTATAACTGTATTTATTGATAACATCCTCGCCCATCTAAGGGCTAAGGAAGACCAAGTTGAACACCTAAAGAAATGTCTGCAAAGGGTTGAAAAGTAGCAAGTGTATATTAAGCTTCAAAAGTACGAAATTTAAGCAAGGTCCATTTAGGGACAGATGTCTTGAGTAGAAGAGAATGATTGAATGTGATTAAGAATAGGAGGAATTAATAAAAGAATTGGAAAGAGTGAAAGTTGGAGTTCGAATACCTGAAGGTGATAAGAAGTGAATATATGAGATTACTTTCTAGTCTTAACTGATGGAAATGAGTAAGAGGTGTTCGAATGTTTGGGAACTAAGTTGGAAGTGAGTACCGGCTATCATCTTTAGACGAAGGGTCAAAGTGAGCGGACGATTCAGAAGATATGAGATATGTTGAGAATATATATATGTTGGGTTTAAAAAGGAAACTGAGGTAATCACCTACCATTGATTAAGTTTTCCTATGCTAATAGTTATCATGCTAGTAGGGAAATGCTACCTTGCGAAGCCTTGTATGGACATAAGCGTGGGTCCTCACTCTATTGAGAGAAATTGGGAGTAGAGATGTTGTTAGATCCTGTGTTAATTCAGCACACTCAGGACGTAGTAGTGTTGATTTGGAAAAGAGTTGAAGCAGCTCAGGATAGACAAAGAAAAAAGGCGTATTTGCATCGAAAAAGTATGGATATAGAAATAGGATCGTTGGTATTGATAAAAGTTTCACCTTGGAAGAGATTGGTTAGATTTGATTAAAAAGGACAAGTTGAGTCCTAAATATATGGAACCATTCGAGGTATTGCAGAAGATATGAAATTGCTCATGAGTTTATATCTATAGTAAGTATGTTTTAAATAAATCCTCGAGTAGAGGAGTCTACTTGGGAGTTAGAGTCAGATATGCTTGACAAATATCCTCACTTATTTGGTTAGATCAGATTCTGAGGACAGAATCTTGTTAAGGGGGGAAGGATATAACGACTCGTATATTTTTATTATTTAAATGTGTAATTATTGAGTAGTTAAATAAATAAAATATGTGTATGGGTTCAGTAAGATGGATATTATTTTGTTATTAATCATATGTGATTATTGGTGTTTGAGGATTATTTGTGTAATTAAATTTTTTTTATATATAAATAATTATTATGTGATTATATTATGATTTTTGGTGAATTATCTGATGATTGGTGTTGTTATGTGGATGTTTATATGTGGTAAAGTATAAGTATGTTAATTTTATTAAGTACATAATAAAATATAGATAATTAAGTTATTTTTCTGGTAAGTTTTGGAGTGTTATATGATTTTATATTGATTTATGATTTTTTTTAATTATTTTCTAAATAATTACAAAATTATTTTCTAAAGCCGGGAATCATCCAACCTCAACTGTTTTTGCATTTTTACAACCCGAAACTCTTCCGAAACCTCCTTTCTAACCTAATCCGGTAATTCCGGACATTTTCCGTGTTTTGAATTTTTCGATCCGGATTACAGTTTGACCCGTGCGCGGCCCGGTGCAAAATTTTCGATACGATAACCTTTTTCGATAACATTATCTCCGTACAAAACATATTCAGGGAATATTCTATCCAAAAGTATATTCAAAGAATATTCCGAAGCATATTCAAGGAATATTCTATCCAAAAGTATATTCAAGGAATATTCCAAAGCAAATTCAGGGAATATTCTATCCAAAAGCATATTCAAGGAACATTCCAAAGCATACTCAAGGAATATTCTCAAAATTTCCTCTATAAATAGCCCTTTATGTAGTTTTATTTCCCGCATATAATCATTTCACCAGTAAAATTTCATAATTATACAGAGAAAGTAGTAAGTGTTATTCGTGTTCTTCATAATTAAACCGCGATTCGAAGGTGTTATCGAACTCCGATTTTGGCGTGCAAGTAGTCGAATCGAAGCTCGCGACAAGTAGAATCAAGTTTTTTCAACCATATCACTGTAGATTGAAGTGGATGGAAGATCTATAGTAAAATCAATTCAAAGTTCGGGTATCTCTCACCATCTCTCTGTTTTCTCTATTCGATTCCTCCTTTCTCTCCTCCACCCTCTGTTCTTCTGTTCCTCTGCCATCTTCGTCGCTGTTTATACGTGTTGTTGCCTGTTGTGTTGGGTTGTGTTTTTCTTCGGGAAAATTTAACTTCCCTCGGGTTACGATTTAAAAAAAAAATCTGATTTTGAGTATCTTCTTGAAAAAATAAATATCAAATTTATAAATTCTATTTTATTATTTTTGAGATAGAGTAGTAGTTAAATATTTATTCTCGGGATTATTTGGATTGCGTGATTGGTTTGGAATATGATTGCTGGATTGTTGAGACGTTGATTATGTTTCGACAGGTAGGCCGGTAAACAAAGGAGGTGCTGCCCGATTTTTGAGAGAATTAAATTCGAAAATACGGGGATACATCCAGTATTTACTGGGATTACTAGTCGAACGTATATACGTATATGTAAATAAATTATTTTATAAATATTTGACAATCCTATTTTCTGAAACAACAGTGTTCTTATTTTTCCGAATATGATCATCAGACTGAGTTCCAATTGTGTGAACCCTAATTGTTATGTATATGATAATAGTACATATAATTACGAGTCGGATTTTGATATCGTTTGGGTAGGACTGATAGCGAGGATATGTCAAGCATACCTAGTCCTCTGATATAGAGTATTTTGACCCTGTAGGTTCTAGTCAGAAAAACTGAAAGTTGACGTTGGACTAAAGTTAGCCTAGTGATCAGTCAACCAGCTCGGAGAGGTTCCAAGCAAAGGACCTAAGTGTTGAAGTCAAATCCAGGATAGTCTTCTAGTAAGGCGATAAAGCCGAGCGTCCAAGTTAGTCCAAGGTCAATCGGTATTAGTTGTAAAGCTCTGCAAGGCAAGTACCCCTGAACTAATCTTTTACAGTTCAGTATATATGAATAGTTATTGATTTAAATTATATACTGGAACAGAACATTTTAAGTTACGTATTCCCTGAAATTAAATATGTTTTATTAACTGATGTTTGGGGAAAAAGTAACTTCTGAAACTGCCTATCTCTAGATTGTGATTAAATTAAAAAGGGATTTTTAGAATGTGTGCTGTAATCATTTAAAAAGAGATAGGTGTAAATGATTTTGTAAAATGGATAAAAAAATGAATGAATCAGATATTGGATGGTTAGTGGCGTAAAAGGCCCGTTATTAGGTAACGGCCCAGCAAGTGGTTGCATAAGAGGCTAAGTCGGATGCGCGCACTGGTAGGCCGCTTAGTCCAGCATGACAGAGACCTAGCTAGTCTCTGAGTTCCGGAACAAATTGTGGTGGGATAGACTGATCAGCTGTCCCTAGAATTCATCCACTTTTATATCTGACTTTGGTGTAATGGTTCCCGTAATGGAACAAATAGTTTATGGTCCCCGTAACGGGACAGGTGATTTATGGGTCCAGCAATGGACAGTGGTTTTGGAAAGGAAATATCATGCTAAAATTGAACTCTGGTATTTATGCACAACACATAATTGTTAATTTTGTTTTACAGAGCATGCTAGTTTTGATATCCAGTTTATACCTGTTTTAATTGCTTTCTAACAAGTTATGAATTCTGTTCCTATAACTGTTTTATCATGAATCGTTTTACTTGTTATTCATATAGTGGTACTGCTGAGCAATTGATTGCTCACCCTTGCAGAATGTTTTATAAATGTATTGCAGATGCCTAGGAGATTCTTTCACAGTAGTCGGGCAGAGTTCCAGTTCCTTCTGTGTTAGGCTCCTCTGAGACAGTTGTGTTGGACCAAGGATGGTCTATTGAGTTGCTGTATTAAGTTAATTTCATCAGGATAGTTTGTTGTAAGTCGGTTTTGTAATAGTTGGAACCTAAATCATACTTAAACCTGGAAAAGGTCTTGGAAAAGGGGTCATGATTAGGTGTAATTGGTAATTTAAATTATATTATGTTTAGTATTGTGGTTATTAGTGACATCAACTCCTGACCCCGGGGTTGAGGCCGTCATAGTTTCTTTTGAAACTATATTCAAAATATTTAAATAAGTCGAGATAATATTCTCCGACGTTCTGAAATTATTCGAATAATTTCTCCGAAAATAGAAAGTATTTTAAATCAGGATCCATGATTTTTAAATCATAATAAACCCTTTAATAAATAATAAAATGATAATCGATAAATAATTAACCTCGAATGAGTTTACTCTTTGAAAGAATATTTAAAATACTATTCCTCAACTAGTCTATGTCTACGCAATCAATAATCTTTAATGTTTAATCAGGTTTGAAATAAATAATCGTTGGAGTATACTTCTCCCATAATAAAGGAATAGATATATAATATTTATTTTTCTAATAATAAATTATAGTTGAGGGAATATGATCGTTGGGAAATTGTTTTAATAAAAGTTCGAGGTATTTTAATGTTTCGCAAGTGGACGTTGAGTCCCTTTAAAATGTACTATTATGGACTTGTAATTGTCCTAATATCACCTGAATGATTCCCGTATTTTCATCATAAAATCCCAACCGACTCTCGGTCTTATAATTATACATCACGCTTCAAGCGAAAATAAATATTTTACGATACATATACTTATCGTACACCATTGCTATATTATACAAAAATTCAATAACTATGTATCATGGCAAATATGGTATTTATGCAATGATAATAAAAAAATCCTTTCACAATACAATAGTAAGTGGAGTTGGGTTCGTAAACTTTCCTGGGTATCTTGAGATGGAGGATGCTCTAGGTTCCGCTCGGAAATCTATAATCATAACATAATTCACTTCGTTAGGTCCCGTTCTAATTTACGGCTACCCGCACTCATGCGCTAATTATTATGCACCCTCTCAACTTATTTTATCCTTATTATTCCTTTAATTCCTTATTCACATCATGGTCGCTTCATTTTTCAAAGAATCTTAAGTTTATTTTCATTTTCGCCGTCGGCTCCGCTTATGGATTCTACGGTTTCTAATCGCGCGGTCTCGGCTCCGATATTTTTATAAAACTAAAAAATCATTATTTTCACTTGAAATTTTTATGGCAGTTAGAAAACTCAGTATTATACTCTCTGTAAAAATTTCATTATTTATGAATACATTCAAGTCGATTCTTTATATTTTCAAAGTTCGTGATTCGTAGCAGTTTTTGTCACGTAAATCACTTTTAGTAAACCGGTCATAACTTTTGATCCGTAAATCGGAATCAAGAGAATAAAGCACCTAAACGATCCTTATAACATTGTATATCATAATCATGGGTTAGTTTTCAAGAAACTATAGTTTACATCTTCGGGACTCTCTGCAGAACTTAAAGTTACATTTTGTTTGTTTTAACGAAATTACGTTCATGATCCGAGTTTCGTTTACGCCTTAAATCTTTATACTACCACCAACAATCACTATATCATCATCAAAACACTAACTCCTCTCAAGAACATCATGTTCTTGAGGCAACAACAATCAACCTTAAATCTACTTAGCTAAACATCAAGATTTCAACAATATCACCTCTAAAACTAGGTTTATAACTACATAGTAAAAGGATCTTGGATTTGAATCTTAAATAAAGTTGGGTCAAAGATTTTTACCTTTCTTGAAATATTGAGATGTGTTCTTGAGGATGGTGGAGTCTTGGGAGTGCTTGGTATGGTTTTTGGAACATAAAACCACCATTGAAATCAAGAAACCAAAGAAGAGTTACTATTCATACTATTCACTAGCAACTTTCTTGATTTTATTTCACCCATCAAACCTTGATAAAAAAGATCAAAGAATTATCTTACCTTAGTTTGGTTTTTAGGAAGCTTGAGAATTAATGGGAGGATTTATCCATGGCTAGAACTTAGAGATTTGATTTTGAATTCTTTGGTTTTTAGAAAATAGCTGAATGGCTTAATGAAGAAGTGGGGAGAAAGTTTTATGCTTGCTTCCTTGGTTGCTTCTTGGAAATTATGTTGGTTATATCTTATATTGATTTGATATTCTCCTAGTTTAGGATCCTAGGTTTATTCTTGTTTCCAAATCCATGGACAAATCTAAGTAGCTTCCTAGTTTACAAGCTAAGCTACTTGTTTTTGCTTCCTTAGCTTACTATTTCATTAGCCTTGATTGAGCATCATATATCTAGCTCACTATTTGATGAAGTAACCATGTTTACTTTCTTACCATGGTTAGTTAGTGCGTTACATTTATTTAATCGTTTACGCGTTCGCTCGGTCGCTTAAACGTTATCGTAATACTTCCTCGATCGTAAATGGTTCGCGATATAATTCCTTTCGCATTTATTCCTTATGTTTTGAATTATCATACTTAGATATAAATCCATAGGGTTTTAATCTTGTAATTATATTTTGATTCCCGTAATCCTCGATGAGTCGTAAATATGGTCGCTTTTCAAAGTTCATTTTCTTCTAAAACTAATAGCGTTTACATACACTCATTTGGTACATATAATCATAATATCAACTCCGAAACTCATTTTCTCATGTACTACATCATGTGGGCTAAAAAGTTTTTCCCGTCCGTCAGGGTTACTATACATTAAACGTTTTACAAGGTCTCAAAAATTTGAGTTATTACATAACTTCTAAATATCGAGGCAATAACTTATGGAAAAATGGTGATATTTTTTTCTCACCAAAGCTTAAGGAAGAGCATTTTCACACAAGCAGTGATTGGAAATGAGGTAGAAAATTTAGTTGGAGATCGTTCAAAATGCATTAATTATGAGGAACTATTACTATCAGGAAAGGCCAATGTGGTGGCCGACACTCTAAGTGTAGGAGAGAAATTATAGGCGCTCGTGCCAGAGGATTACAGTGATGACGGTTAAAGCCGTGAAGGTTGTATTATGGTGTGGAAGATTGACATTCCTTCTGATGATTGTGCGATACTCAACCGTAATAGTATTTTGGTAAAGATTTAATTCATGTAATCGCCGTGAGCGGGCTATCTATCTTAGAAGGTCCTATCTTGAGATTAGTCAGGACCATGTTACGAAAGGACTAAATGAACCTTTGAGCTTCATGTCTCCCAATAAAGATATATGGTTAATAATGGTATTAACCTGCTATCGTTGCTTTTATTGAAACTCTTCTGCAATTTTATCAGTTTCATGTCATATGCACGTCAAGTTCAGGAGTGTTCTTCATGTATCATGAATGGTGATTATGTTACCTCCTTAGAGGAATTCGATACGGTAGGTATGGACTCTGTATAGTTAGATATTAAGATTTCATAGAAAATGAATGACTAGAGTAGGTCAGCGGTGGACCATAGTTGTAACACCCCCAAATCTGGGGTCGGGAATCCGGGTTGTCACGAGTTCCATTTCCCTTAATAACACCCAATCTTAATAAACAATCAACTACTCTGTACCGTGACCCCAAAATAAACACACACACCATAAGTTATAGTCTCAGAGATGAATATCCAAAAGTAACACGAATCATTTTATTCCAAAATTATATGCCATTACACCTTAAAAGGGTTTCTGAATAGATTTACATTTCTTTGCCATTATTACAATTGATAAAGATACATAAGTCTGGTACATCAAAAGTTGAAAGCCTAGCCTATTGGTAGTTCCTACCTCAGCTACAGCGACATCAACGCCTATAGGAAACTGCAGAATGTTTCCTATTCGCTCGCGAATTGGGAGCTTGGTCCTGTTCATCTTTTCTATTTGTTGTTGTGTGATGAAAGAAGAAAGCAAGGATGAGCAGCAAGCCCACCAAAATAATATGTATAATGATTAACTATATATGAGCCTTCTCATAGTACTCATGAAAGTCTTGGTCAAAAGAAATGGACCAAGTTTGATATCTTAATGCGATGAAGTCGCAAAATATTCAGTATATATACATATATACTTTTCAAAATCTTGGAAGTCCTCTTCCATGCATAATATACACAGAGTTCCAGTTTATAACTGTATAAAACTATCGTTGCAAGGTGATCTCATATATCTAACCTTGTCTCAACGTTTTTCTGAAAATCTTTGACATGCATAAGATAATCATTTGCTAGATATAAGTTTAAAAGATGAAGTTACAAGATACTCCAATATACTTATATCTTTTCCAAATACTACTTGAACTACCACCGTTCAAGTTATAATTAGTTTCAAAAGTTCATCACATGGATGAGACTACAAGACAAGATTTGAATAGATTAAATCTTTGAACATCATTGTAAATAATAAAGTTACGAGATACTTCATTAAGTCCCGATATATATATACACTTATATATATATATACATTTCATACACTCCTTAAAAACCTCTGTTATGAAAATTATAAACAGAGTTGCAATATCCAATGAATTTGGAAAGGAGAAAACCTTGGCATAAACCTGATATCTTGCTGATCAGGCAAAGATACCAATAAGTAACCTTTTCTACTAGTAGACGGACGAATTCCCCACTGGTCATCACCCTGGTCGCAATAGGACCTTATGCTGGACTGCCACTCAGCCACTTACGCATTTGATGGACTCCCACTGAGCCACTTACACTTTCATGGACGCCCACTGAGCCCATGCTGCTTATGCCGACTCAAATAGATGGACTTACTTCCCGAACGTTGGGTAAGTAATCAATTTATTTACCAAAACCGCAACCTTGTTGCGAATATAAAATACACCACAGAGCCGGATCCCTCTGGTTTTGAGCGAGTATTTAAATCCCCTTTAAAAAAAATCTTAAATATATAAAAAATGAGTTTTGTGATCCACTCTAACTTTTAAAAATCATTTTAAAGACTCGAAAACACTTTAAAGAGTGTTTGGAGTAATGCTGATTTAATAAAGTAAATGAGTCCCAATATATTAGAAAATATCTGAATATTATTATTTAAATAATATTCCCATAAAGAATAATCTTTATACAAATAATTGAAGTAGAAGTTGTAAAACTTATACTTGAAATGAGTATTAAATAACCAAATATATACTTATACGAAAGTACTATCTTTATTTGAATAATCAAAAATAAGTTTGATTATCGACACCTTATTCTTTAATAAAATAAAGAATATATTTCAGTAAATAATTGGAGTCATAGGTCCTCAAATGGATATTCAAATAATATTCATTAAATAATATAAACTGAGTCATAAGTCCCCGAATGAATATTCAAATAATATTCAGTTAATAAAATAAACTGAGTCATAAGCCCTCAAATGAATATTCGAAATAATATTCATTAAATAAAATAAAAGTTATCGAATAAACCTTATTCGATTAATAGTTTTGAAAACTATATCAATATATATATATATTTAAATATATATATATATATATATATATATAATATACTCGGGAACATCGACTCCCGGTTTTAGAAAATGTTCACCTTTGGGTCCCCTATACTAAGGGTATACGCAACTACTAGTATACGCAACTACTGCTTATCTCTAGCATATGTATTATGCAACTTATAAGCAATTGAATCAACAGATATATATCAAGATTACGAAATAGACATGTATATATACCATATCAGCATGCTCCAATATATCGCAAAATTTGCTAATAACAACCATGCACTTATCACAAGATAATGCATATACATATATTTACATCACAACAACAGTATAACGGGTAGAAAACTTGCCTGAGTGCTCCCGGATAGACTTAAGCTTAGAGTGGGTACGATAACCTATGAACAACAACATAAGTCGGAATTAAACTCCGGTCGCTTAAGAAACTAGACTTTAACCATTTAGAGTCCTAAAGTTCGCTTTCGCGCTTAACGATTTACTTAAGTTGCTCGAGTACCCTCGGCTCCACCATTTTTAATAAATTAACCATTAAGGGTTTTAAGGCGATTCTTTCGCGAGTACCTTACCAACTGTCTAATCCACTTTACATAATTGTTTCTTACGTCAATTAGTCATTTAAGGTCCTTAACCAAGGTTTCAAAGTAAGGCGAGGGGTAATGGTTCGGTCGCGAAACGCCGTTACTTAAAACGGTCGTTTCTCCTAAACCGTACATCGGAATCAAACGAACTACATATCAAAACGAAGCTCGTAACATGAACTATCTAATCATGGCAATGGTAAAAACTTAGCAGTGAGTTCACGGGTCCTAATGTTAAGAACAAAAATAGCCTAAACTAAATCGGACATTACGACGGCTATGTTTACGCGATTTCCCAAAATTTTACCAACCAATTCAACACCAAACCATCACCAATCAATCCCAATACAACCATATGACCATATCACTCATCAACCACTTTAAACCATTTAAACCAAGCTCAAATCATACCATGAATCATCAAGAACAACTAGTGCTACTTTTTAACTCCAAAATCAACAAAAGCACTTAACCACTAAGATCTCAACATGACAAAACAACTACTACACTTAATCTATCATTCCATCATCATAATCATTTATATCAAACAATCTTAATACTAAGATCATGAAGAGTTATACCTTCCTTGAAGCTTTTAATCAATGAAAGATCCTTGGAATGTCCATGGAAGCCTTAATATATGCTTAAGCTACCTTGACCTTGCAAATAAAATCAAGAATCAAAAATTTGTTCTTGAAAGTTACTATTCACCCTAAACTAAAATGATTTGTTTGAGATAGAAAACCTTTCATTCAAGCACTCAAACTACTTGCTCTTCTTAGTTATGAAATATAAGATCCAAAGAAACAAACCTTATAATTTTCCATGGAGTATAGCTTGTGTTTTGAATTTCTAATTCACCATTTTGGTGAAACATTCGAAATGAAGAAGATGAAAGGGGGGAGAAGCTTGCTTTGTTTTATTGATCTTTGTGCATAAAAGGCTTGGTTGATATCCTTTTGTTTTGTTAATTACCTTTTAACCATGGTAAAATTTGTGTGGCTTGAAATTAACCAACAATACCTTCCCTTTGGTCATGCTTATGTCATCCTCCTATGTCATCTTCCCACACTTGTCATCTTCTTGTTGGTGTGGTGACATCATCATCACTAACCTCTTTGATTAGCTCTTAATTACTTGGCTAATGACCGCTGATCTGTTATATGGTTCACTTAACTTTCGTTCTCGTTTATCGTTTGAGGGATCATACCCGGGATCTTATTACTTGGGTTCCCTTAACCTTTCTCAATACATTATATTCCTTTTATGATCCTCTCTTATAATACTTGAATTTAAATCCTTTTAATCATGTTACCTTATACTCAATTCTTTCGGTATCTGGTGGATTTTCGGGAAAAATCAAAGTGTTCGAATATGGATTCTGACGATATTTACATACACTTATATCCCATATAAAGTACTAATAAGATCTCAGAATAACAATAGAAGAACCCCTACATAGTGTGGCTTGAAAAGTTTTCTTATTCAGCATAATCAGCAAAATCACTATTCATAAGGGTTTCAAAAAAATTCCAAAAATTGGGGTTATTACAGTCTCCCCTCCTTAAAAGGATTCCGTCCCGGAATCAGATAGAAAATGAATAGGGATACTCTCTTAGCATTGCACTTTCTAACTCTCAAGTAATTTTCCCACATTATGGTTCTACCATCAAACTCTGACTAGTTTGATAACCCTTCTCCTAAGCACTTGTCCCTTTTCAATCTATAACCCTTCCTGGTTGCTCCATATAGGTTACGTCTGGTTGCATGTCTATGCGCTCATGTGCCCCTATTTATCTGGCATCCGAATTACACTTCCTTAACATTGATACGTGAAACACATTATGACTTGCTACATGTTCGGGGGTAGGGCTAGCTCATATGCTATCTTCCCAATACGTCTTAATATATCCAAGGGTCCAACAATTCGTGGACTTAGCTTCCCTTTCTTTCCGAACCTCATCCTTCCTTTCTAAGGGAATACCTATAACAACACTAGGTCCCCTACTTCCTATTCCTTGTCCTTTCGTGTCAAATCAATATACTTCGTGTTCCCATCTTGGGCTACTACCAGCCGTCCTCTGATTAAATCTATTATATCCTTGGTCCTTTGGACCACTGCTGGTCCGAGCATCTTGCGCTCTACAACTTCATCCTAACATAAGGGGGATCGACATTGTCTTCCCTCAAAGATCTCATAAGACGACATCTCGATACCTGACATACGATCTATTATCGTGAGAAAACTCAATCCGCGTTAAGTGATCATTCCAAATTCTTTCAATTCTATTGCACAGACTCTCATTATAGCTTTTAGCATTAGAGCTTTTGCTTCTCAATACCCATTCTTTTCCAGTTCGTAATCGCTACTACCTTCCGTTCCTAATATTATACTGGTTATACTTTTGCTCGTTAGCGTTCTATAACCTTTTAATAACCACGTCAACCTTAGTATCACGATTGTGTTTCCATTCCGAATACCACCATAACTTTACTACTCCTTTTTCAGCTGTTTCCATTTTCCAAAGTTTGATCAATCATATAGAAGTAAAGGAATTTGTTGAGAGATCACTATGATCATGAACACTTGTTCCATTGCATAGTTAGTACAGAAGGTGGCCAGCCTTTAGTACTTGACAAGCAATTAAACAACATGTGGTATCCTACTAGGCTTCTATCACACAGATAGATAGTCATTTGGCAATACCTCCCCTTCTGGAAGGGTTGTTCTTCTCAGCTTATACAAAATGAAAAGAAAAGAACGAATTGAAGAGAATTTTATATATGAAAAAAAATATACTGCCACAAAATATCTGGCTTGGAGTCTACCTCTGAACTATAGAGGTTTATCATAGGAGAACAAAACATATATGTATATAAATCCACATCAAGTATAATAGCATCGCATTTCACATGCTTAAATATTTACTATTCCATCCATCATTCTATGGACCCATGCTCTTCCTCGAGCTTATACACAATCACCTTTGAAACTCCTTCGACATTGAAAATCGAATCTGGGATCTGATTCTAGACATCATCGTTACTAGAATTCTATGCTTGCTTTGCAACCTTCCTCGTATAGTAATACGACTCTCTATTGATAAGAAGGAATAAGTATTCAATAGGTAGATAATCGACTTAATTAGTCTATCAATAATAACTTGTACATCACCACAACCCTATTAGTGGTACCTAATCTTAACATCCATTCCAATACAACTCTCACGGTTGTAATTAATCGGCTCATTACCCGCACAATCATTCCTGCACTACTAGGGTCCACCGTTGACCTACTGTAATCATTCATTTTCCATGAAGTCTTAATAGCTAACTATACGGAGTCCATACATCTCGTATCAAATTCTTCTAAGGAGGTAACATGATCACCGTTCATGATTCATGAAGAACACTCCTGAACTTGACGTACATTTGACATGAAGCAGATAAAATTGCAGAAGAGTTTCAATGAAGGCAACGATAGCAGGTTAATACCATTCTTAATCATATGTCTTTATTGGGAGACATGCATCTCAAAGGTTCATTTAGTCATTTCGTAACATGGTCCTGGCTTATCTCAAGATAGTACCTTCTAAGATAGATAGCCCGCTCATGGCGATTATACGAATTAAACCTTTACCAAACTACTATTACAGTTGGGTATTGCACAGTCATCAGAAGGAATGTCAATCTTCCATACCATAATACAACCTTCACAGCTTTAACCATCATCACTGTATTCTTTTGGCACAAGCGCCTATAATTATCTTCTTACACTTAAAGTGTCGGCCACCTCTTTGGCCCTTCCTGATAGTAATATTTCCTTACAATCAATGTCATTTTAACCACCTTCACTAAATTTTCTACCTCATTTCCAATCACTGCTTGAGTGAAGATGTTTTCCTTAAAATCAGATGAGTAAAAAAAAAATATCACCATTTTTCCATAAGTTATTGCCTCAGTCTTTAGAGGTTAATCACTGTCACGACTGACTCTCAATCATACTTAGAACATCTTTTATCTTAGGCCCTAATTGCCCTGAACAATTTCGACCTTTACTGGTTCGATCCATACTTTCTCGTGGTTTAACACGTGCCCCACTTGGCATCATTATAATTACGTCATATTTCCTTTATCAACATTTTTACTCTTGAGAATTTTGAATATTACCTTTCTCCTTGTAAAACCTCTAAGGTTATCCTTGAATCGTTCCTCCTGTATTCCCTAGATACAGGGCATATCCAGATACCATTTATTAATACTAGAATCATTGTCTATATACTTCTGAAAATTTCTCCACTGATTCTTACAGGTTGTTATTAACTTAATCCTTTCCAATTCATACTGTCAAAACTCATACTATCCCTATTAAGGGTGAAATGCCAACCTTTATGCATTCCCCTAGGATTCATTTTAAGTTACCGATGTTTTATCTTTAATTCCACATTTAAAAAGGTACATGCATCCTTTCATGGATAATCAAGTCATATATCCCTGATAAGGGTGCCTTATTCAATCCTTCCCACCTCGATAGTATATGCCTAATTTCACAATAACATCTGTATTTAAAATGAGGTCAATCAATATGGCCTTCAAAAGATAACTACGGTTATCTACTTTTCTTGCTTGATTTGGTAACGATAACAAGGATGTTCTGGAAGATATTGGTCGTGTTCAACGTGAACTTCTTCTTAATAATTCCGTATTTACTTTTGTTGTTTATTTCAAAAGTCATCTCAATGTTGGGATATCTCTCATTCCTGGTGTCTCCCTTCCTGGGTATCAAGCCACCGGTCTTACACTTCACATTCTTGAAGGTCACTTCATTCATCCAATTTTCCTAATTTCTTACTTCCTTGTCTCCTCAGTCTATCCGCGTCTCATTATTTATCCTTCAAACTATCTCAAGGTTTCCTCGAATCCTCCCAACTTACAGGGGATAAAATATATGTATCTCTTATGCCTTCAACCATCAATTTTAACTCATGGTGAATCACCCTCATCCTGACGATTATATACTTTTCTATTTCTATTGCTACGAGTCTTTAGGGTTTCCTCATACCCAACTCTCTTATCATTCTTCAAACTCTATTGCCTTTATATGCCTTTCCACTTCAGTTTCTTTTTATTTTCCTTTCTCTTATCATTATTTCACGAACCAACACAACATAAGCATTGATTTCAAACATCCCGTCATGCTGGATTCGTGTCCTCAGAATGAATCTTGACAACTTTTACAACTTAGGTTCATAATTCATCATACTCGTCTGCCTTTGTTCTGGCTCCAAAGCTTTTACACTATCTCCATAACCTTGGGAAGTACTTTCCTGAAAACAATTGACTGAACTTAAATCAGTTTATTATAATCTCTTGCTCCGTGCCTTCCTTGGCCTTTCACCAGTGGGTGGCCTCTCTCTTAGGAGGGTAAGTGACAAAAACAATCTTGTGTGATTCGTCAATCATTTAGAATCTCAAATGATTCCTATATTTCCTTTAGCCAGGCTCTTGCCTCGACTGGGTCAACTTGTTCCTTGGAACTCTGAGAGCTTAGCGACTTAAAGGTCCTGAAAAAAATTTCTCACCGCATTGTTTCCTCAGGGTGGTGGTTGGGGATAATAGTTTAAGTTCTGTCTAGAAAGGTCCATAAATTGTCGTATAGGAGTACCGTCTCGGGTCTCCTTTCCTTACTCGACTTCTTTTTTCCTTAGTCCGAATGTTCCCTCCTCCTCCCCATAATCGGGGTCATCCTACATGTTTTAAATCCTCATTTTCCACTTCATTATGTTATGGGTTCCTTCTATCTTGATGGCGACCTCCCTGACTATCACGTTCAGGGTTTGCTCTAAATTTTATTCCTCAAACTAGCTTTCATCTAAGATCTCATCTTTAAGCTCTTGAACATTTGGAACCCAAATTCTGTAGAAATACCTCATTATTCCCTTATCATCTTTCTCGGTATTAATCTCCTATCTATTTGTTGGCTCTCTGCCTTCATTCATCACTTTTTCTGGCACAATATATTCTTTTCCAATAATTCAGGCTGTATTGCAATCTCAAACAGCTTTTCGGTACCGGCTCCGGTTACCTTCACTTCTATTTCCATTTTCTCAAAATCTCTTATCAACTCTCCCAAAGACATTTTCATCTTGAGTCTCTCCCTTATACTAAGGGCATTAGCCACCATTTTGGCCTTCCCTGGATGATAAAAAATCTCATAATCGTAATCCTTGATTAGCTCTAACCACCTCCTCTGGCGCATGTTGAGCTCTTTCTACGTGAAAATGCACTAGAGCACTTATGGCTTGTGTAAATCTCGCACTTCTCTCCATACAAGTAGTGCCTCCAATCTTTAGGGCAAAACTATTGCCACGAGCCCAAGCTCATAGGTGGGGATATCGAATTTTATATTCCCTTAATTGTCTTGACGCGTACGCGATTACCTTGTTGTGCTGTATAAGAAGCACCCTAATTCCTTATGTGAAGCGTCACTACAAATCATAAAATCTCCTTTTCCATCCGACAATGCCATCATAGGGGCCGTCACCAATCTTTGCTTCAGTTCTTAAAAGCTGTTCTCGCATTTCTCTGTCCATTCGAACTTCTCAGTCTTATGAGTAAGCCGCGTTAAAGGGGCTACTATCTTTACAAACTTGAACGAACCTCTGGTAGTGACCGGCCAATCCTACCTCTGGTAGTCGCCCTAACCATGGTCATCAATTCCTCAGTGGTCCTTTATTCATTCTTGTCAGGATCCTTCACGGGATCCTTCTCAGCGATAATCCCTTCTAGGACAACATCCTCAATCGCTACATCCTCAATATGAACATCATCTGGTCCCATGTTAGGACGCTCTATCGGATCCACAATCTGATCTCCAATAACTAATAAAACATCATCGCGTTGTTGCTCCTCAACCTCAGGGTTCGGAGTCCCGCTACCATATACGATAACGAACTACGCTCCTATCACGATATTTATAAGGGTTCCCATAAGGGTTTTAACTGTCAGTACTACGTTAGGTAGCCCGACTATGAACTTGGCAAGAGTTCTTATTATCTTAATGAACTTATTATCTTAACGTCACATCATCTCTGAGGTTTATAACGCTTAGCTCTGATACCATTTCTGTAACACCCCCAAATCCGGGGTCGGGGATCCGGGTTGTCACGAGTTCCATTTCCCTTAATAACACCCAATCTTAATAAACAATCAACTACCCTGTACTGTGACCCCAAAATAAACACACACACCACAAGTTATAGTCTTAGAGATGAATATCCAAAAGTAACACGAATCATTTTATTCTAAAATTATATGCCATTACACCTTAAAAGGGTTTCTGAATAGATTTACATTTCTTTGCCATTATTACAATTGATAAAGATACATAAGTCTGGTACATCAAAAGTTGAAAGCCTAGCCTATTGGTAGTTCCTACCTCAGCTACAGCGACATCAACGCCTATAGGAAACTGCGGAATGTTTCCTATCCGCTCGCGAATTGGGAGCTTGGTCCTGTTCATCTTTTCTATCTGTTGTTGTGTGATGAAAGAAGAAAGCAAGGGTGAGCAGCAAGCCCACCAAAATAATATGTATAATGATTAACTATATATGAGCCTTCTCATAGTACTCATGAAAGTCTTGGTCAAAAGAAATGGACCAAGTTTGATATCTTAATGCGATGAAGTCGCAAAATATTCAGTTACATATATACTTTTCAAAATCTTGGAAGTCCTCTTCCATGCATAATATACACAGAGTTCCAGTTTATAACTGTATAAAACTATCGTTGCAAGGTGATCTCATATATCTAACCTTGTCTCAACGTTTTTCTGAAAATCTTTGACATGCATAAGATAATCATTTGCTAGATATAAGTTTAAAAGATGAAGTTACAAGATACTCCAATATACTTATATCTTTTCCAAATACTACTTGAACTACCACCGTTCAAGTTATAATTAGTTTCAAAAGTTCATCACATGGATGAGACTACAAGACAAGATTTGAATAGATTCAATCTTTGAACATCATTATAAATAATGAAGTTACGAGATACTTTATTAAGTCCCAATATATATATACATTTATATATATATATACATTTCATACACTCCTTAAAAACCTCTGTTATGAAAATCATAAACAGAGTTGCAATATCCAATGAATTTGGAAAGGAGAAAACCTTGGCATAAACCTGATATCTTACTGATCAGGCAAAGATACCAATAAGTAACCTTTTCTACTAGTAGACGAACGAATTCCCCACTGGTCATCACCCTGGTCGTAATAGGACCTTATGCTGGACTGCCACTCAGCCACTTACGCATTTGATGGACTCCTACTGAGCCACTTACACTTTCATAGACGCCCACTGAGCCCATGTTGCTTATGCCGACTCAAATAGATGGACTTACTTCCCGAACGTTGGGTAAGTAATCAATTCATTTACCAAAACCGCAACCTTGTTGCGAATATAAAATACACCACAGAGCCAGATCCCTCTGGTTTTGAGCGAGTATTTAAATCCCCTTTAAAAGGAAGATCTTAAATATATAAAAAATGAGTTTTGGGATCCGCTCTAACTTTTAAAAATCATTTTAAAGACTCGAAAACACTTTAAAGAGTGTTTGGAGTAATGCTGATTTAATAAAGTAAATCAGTCCCAATATATTAGAAAATATCTGAATATTATTATTTAAATAATATTCCCATAAAGAATAATCTTTATACAAATAATTGAAGTATAAGTTGTAAAACTTATACTTGAAATGAGTATTAAATAACCAAAGATATACTTATACGAAAGTACTATCTTTATTTGAATAATCAAAATTAACTTTGATTATCGACACCTTATTCTTTAATAAAATAAAGAATATATTTCAGTAAATAATCGGAGTCATAGGTCCTCAAATGGATATTCAAATAATATTCATTAAATAATATAAACTGAGTCATAAGTCCCCGAATGAATATTCAAATAATATTCAGTTAATAAAATAAACTGAGTCATAAGCCCTCAAATGAATATTCGAAATAATATTCATTAAATAAAATAAAAGTTATCGAATAAACCTTATTCGATTAATAGTTTTGAAAACTATATCAATATATATATATATATTTAAATATATATATATATATATATATATATATATATATATAATATACTCGGGAACATCGACTCCCGGTTTTAGAAAATGTTCACCTTTGGGTCCCCTATACTAAGGGTATACGCAACTACTGCTTATCTCTAGCATAGCTATTATGCAACTTATAAGCAACTGAATCAACAGATATATATCAAGATTACGAAACAGACATGCATATATACCATATCAGCATGCTCCAATATATCGCAAAATTTGCTAATAACAACCATGCACTTATCACAAGATAATGCATATACATATATTTACATCACAACAACAGTATAACGGGTAGAAAACTTGCCTGAGTGCTCCCGGATAGACTTAAGCTTAGAGTGGGTCCGATAACCTATGAACAACAACATAAGTCGGAATTAAACCCCGGTCGCTTAAGAAACTAGACTTTAACCATTTAGAGTCCTAACGTTCGCTTTCGCGCTTAACGATTTACTTAAGTCGCTCGAGTACCCTCGGCTCCACCATTTTTAATAAATTAACCATTAAGGGTTTTAAGGCGATTATTTCGCGAGTACCTTACCAACTGCCTAATCCACTTTACATAATTGTTTCTTACCTCAATTAGTCATTTAAGGTCCTTAACCAAGGTTTCAAAGTAAGGTGAGGGGTAATGGTTCGGTCGCGAAACGCCGTTACTTAAAACGGTCGTTTCTCCTAAACCGTACATCGGAATCAAACGAACTACATATCAAAATGAAGCTCGTAACATGAACTATATAATCATGGCAATGGTCAAAAATTAGCAGTGAGTTCACGGGTCCTAATGTTAAGAACAAAAACAGCCTAAAGTAAATCGGACATTACGACGACTATGTTTACGCGATTTCCCAAAATTTTACCAACCAATTCAACACCAAACCATCACCAATCAATCCCAATACAACCATATGACCATATCACTCATCAACCACTTTAAACCATTTAAACCAAGCTCAAATCATACCATGAATCATCAAGAACAACTAGTGCTACTTTTTAACTCCAAAATCAACAAAAGCACTTAACCACTAAGATCTCAACATGATAAAACAACTACTACACTTAATCTATCATTCCATCATCATAATCATTTATATCAAACAATCTTAATACTAAGATCATGAAGAGTTATACCTTCCTTGAAGCTTTTAATCAATGAAAGATCCTTGGAATGTCCATGGAAGCCTTAATATATGCTTAAGCTACCTTGACCTTGCAAATAAAATCAAGAATCAAAAATTTGTTCTTGAAAGTTACTATTCACCCTAAACTAAAATGATTTGTTTGAGATAGAAAACCTTTCATTCAAGCACTCAAACTACTTGCTCTTCTTAGTTATGAAATATAGGATCAAAGAAACAAACCTTATAATTTTCCATGGAGTATAGCTTGTGTTTTGAATTTCTAATTCACCATTTTGGTGAAAAATTCGAAATGAAGAAGATGAAAGGGGGGGAGAAGCTTGCTTTGTTTTATTGATCTTTGTGCATAAAAGGCTTGGTTGATATCCTTTTGTTTTGTTAATTACCTTTTAACCATGGTAAAATTTGTGTGGCTTGAAATCAACCAACAATACCTTCCCTTTGGTCATGCTTATGTCATCCTCCTATGTCATCTTCCCACACTTGTCATCTTCTTGTTGGTGTGGTGACATCATCATCACTAACCTCTTTGATTAGCTCTTAATTACTTGGCTAATGACCGCTGATCTGTTATACGGTTCGCTTAACTTTCGTTCTCGTTTATCGTTTGAGGGATCATACCCGGGATCTTATTACTTGGGTTCCCTTAACCTTTCTCAATACATTATATTCCTTTTATGATCCTCTCTTATAATCCTTGAATTTAAATCCTTTTAATCATGTTACCTTATACTCAATTCTTTCGGTATCTGGTGGATTTTCGAGAAAAATCAAAGTGTTCGAAGTTGGATTCTGACGATCTTTACATACACTTATATCCCATATAAAGTACTAATAAGATCTCAGAATAACAATAGAAGAACCCCTACATAGTGTGGCATCAAAAGTTTTCTTATTCAGCATAATCAGCAAAATCACTATTCATAAGGGTTTCAAAAAAATTCCAAAAATTGGGGTTATTATAATAGTAATGCAGCAATGATTCTGCGAGGAATGAGTCGATTACAACCGTGAGAGTTGTATTGGAATGGATGTTGAGATTGAGTACCACTAATCGGGTCGTGGTGATGTATAAGTTATTATTGATAGACCAACTAAGCTGAACATTTACCTATGATATATCTATTCCTTCTTATCGATAAAGAGTAGTATTATTATACAAAGAAGGTTGTGGTATAACAATGGATTCTAGTAATGATGATATCTAGAATGAAATCCTAGATTCGATTTTCGCTGTCGAGGGAGTTTCAAAGGTGATTCTTTATAAACTCACGCAAGAGCATGGATCCATAGAATAATGGACGGAATAGTAAATATTTAGGCATGTGAAATACGATGCGATAATACTTGATGTTGATATATATCTATATATATTTTGTTCTTCGGTGATAAACCTCTATAGTTAAGAGGTGGATTCCAAGCCACATATTTTGTGACCATATATTTTTATATATAATTCTCTTAAATTCGTTCTTTTCTCTTTTTTCATTTTCGTGTAAACTGAGAAGAACAACCCTTCTAAAAGGAGAGGTACAGCCGAATGACTATCTATCTGTGTGATAGAAGCCTAGTAGGATACCACATGTTGTTTAATTTTTTGTCAAGTACTAAAGGCTAGCCACCTTTTGTACTAACTATGCAATAGAACAAGTGTTCATGATCATAGTTGTTAGGAATATGTGTATTAGTTTGATGATAAGTTAGACAAAACACTTAAGTAGAAATCCAGTGTTTGTAGCCTCAACGGATAAGACCATCTTGGCTATCCGTTGATGGAGTAGCTTTACTTAGAAATAAGTTTAGTAATGTAGCACATTTCAGTCTCTGCATTTAAGTTATAATTCTTAGAAGTTGTGGGAAATTCTAAGTCATGTTGACTACTAGTGGATATGCAAATAGGAGGGCTAATTGTAAATATTTAATGCCTTGTAATTTTGTATAAATGAAGTAGTATCAATTGATAGATTAAAGGCCTTCAACGGATGAGAAACAAAGCTTCAGCGGATGTCTCTAAAGCTTCAACGGATAACATCCATCAACGGATGAGTGCATCAACGGATAAAGCTTCAACTGTTAAAGCATCAACGGATATCACTAAAGCATCAATGGATAAAGCCATCAACGGATGAAAGCTTCAACGGATGCTTAGTTCCATAGCAGTTGATAGTGACAATTCATAAGCTGACAGAGGCACATGGGTTGACAGAGATAATTGGAATGTGGTAGCCTCTTGGAGGAATCAAGAAAAAGCAGCATTTCCATTCTGGTGTAAACAAGGAAGTATTCAAAGATTCACAGATTATCTTATATTGCATTGGATAGAGAAATGAAGAAGAAACATGTGAAGAACTATTTTAATTGTATTTTATCTTTGTCTTCACTTGTAAACTTGGTGATATATAAACCAAGTTGCAGCTAGTAATTAGGTGTGAATTTTTCAGAGCTGTTTAGAAAAACATAAAGAGAAAATCATCTAGTTTGTACTAGGAAGCAGCTGTGATCAATTCTTTGTATCACAGATTTTATGAAATACACATCTCTGGTGGAACAACAAATCCACCAGAAAAGTTTTTAAAGCCTTTGTGTTCTTTACACTTGTGTCTTGAATATACATCTGTCTACACCTGCTCAAAGCAATTCACACACATCTGTTCATCATACACTTAGCTTTTGAAACTGCTCAAAACTTGAAAAAGTTTTTAGATTTACATTCAACCCCCCTTCTGTAAATCTCATTGTTAGTTCCTTGGGAATAACAATTGGTATCAGAGCAAGCTCTTGACATACAAAGAGTTTAAAGATCTATTCTACTAACATCATGAGTAAGAAGGATATTGGAGTGAAGATTCCAATCTTGGAAAGAGATAATTATTATCATTGGAAAGTGAAGATGCATCTACATCTTCTCTCTCAAGATGAAAGCTACATCAACTGCATTGAGAATGGTCCTCACATCCCTCACAAAGTGGCCACAGCTGCCATTGCCACAATTGCTATTGAACAGTCTATTCCCAAGACAAAAGCAGAATGGACTGATGAAGATATTGAAGAGGTTCACAAGGACAAGAAGGCCATGAACATTCTGTTTAATGGCCTAGACAAAGATATGTTTGATAATGTCATTAACAGCCAAACTGCTAAAGAAATTTGGGATACTGTTCAACTTATCTGTGAAGGTACTGAACAAGTTAGAGAAAACAAAATGCAGCTTCTCATTCAACAATATGAATATTTTCACTCTAAAGAAGGAGAATCATTGAATGATACCTTCAACAGATTTCAGAAACTGTTGAATGGATTAAAGCTGTATGGCAGAGTGTACCAAGTCAAGGATTCCAACTTAAAATTTCTGAGGTCTCTACCAAAGAAATGGAAACCTATGACTGTTTCACTAAGGAATTCTCAAGATTATAAGGACTTCACACTTGAAAGATTATATGGAATTTTGAAGACCTATGAACTTGAGATGGAGCAAGATGAGCTGTTGGAGAAGGGAAAGAGAAATGGTGAATCAGCTGCACTTGTAGCTGAAAATGAGAGAACTGAAGCCAGGAATGAAGAAAAGACAATGCCAAGTCTCAAAATTGGCACAAGCAAATCAGAGTCAAGCAAGGGAAAGGAGCAAGCAGCTGAGGTTGAAGACAATTCCAGTCAAGATGACTCTGATGATGTTGATGAACATCTGGCTTTTCTGTCCAGAAGGTTTGCAAAGATGAAATTCAAGAAAAACATTAGAGCCACTAAGCCAAACAAGAACATGGTGGACAAATCTAAGTTCAAGTGTTATAACCGTGGCATAAGTGGACACAAGAATTAAAGAGAATAATTTATTTTTAAGTGATAGGAATGATGTGTTAGAGGGTAAGGTAATTGAGCTTGAAAAGATTAAAATCAAATGCTTATCTATTGAGAGTGAACTAGAAGAGTCTGTTAAGAAAGTAGAAGTTCTTTCTAGACAACTAGAACGTGAGCAAGAGGTAATCAAGGCCTGGAAAACATCTAGGGATTTAGTGCTCAAATTGTCAAGGTTCAAGGAATTGAATCACTCTGTGAGAATTCCTGTAAGAAAAACAAAAAGGAAATAGAATTAATTGATGGACTGTCAACGGATGTGGAATCAACTGATTGATGAAAGTCATCCGTTGAAGGAAGAAAAGGAGAATCCGTTGAAGGCTCATCAATTGAAACACGCAAATGATTCTAAAAGGAATAATTTGAAAAATCTCAGTAAGAAGTTTGGTTCAACTTCCAAGAACTTTGTCAAAGAAGAAGCTAGCACATCCAAAGATGCCAGCAAGGTGAATATAGGACACATGACTTTAGATCAATTGAAAATAGGCTTAAGTTGGTTGAGGATAAAAAGAAAACTAAAAGAAAATCTAATAGAAATGGGAAGGTAGGGATTAACAAACATAACAATTACACACCTGATAAGTATGCTCCCAGAAAAAGTTGTGTGCATTGTAGTAGTGTTAATCATCTATCTGCTAACTGCAAATCTGTTAAGAATGCTCCCATGCCTTTAACTCCTTCCATGCCTAACATGTCTATGTCACCACTGCATGCTATGCCTGTTATGTCTCAACAGAATCCACATGCACATTTTGCAAACATGCCATATGTTAATAATCCTTATTTTGCTGCATTTAGTATGTCTCAAATGCCATACAACATGCCTATGTGGAATAATATGTTTGTACAATCTATGCCTTATCAAATTCAACCAAATGTGCTAAATGATTCTGTGACTAACCCTACACTTCAACCAACTACATCTGAGATCAAGGTTGACTCAAAGTTGCCTAAGTCAAAAGGTGCAGGAAGTGTGAAGTCTAGGAAAAAGACTAACAAGGCTGGACCCAAGGAAACGTGGGTACCAAAATCAACTTGATTTGATTTTGTTGTGTGCAGGGAAAAAGAAGGAATCTATGGTACTTGGACAGTGGTTGTTCAAGGCACATGACAGGAGATTTCACCTTGCTCACAGAGTTCAAGGAGAGAGCTGGCCCTAGCATAACCTTTCCAGATGACAGCAAAGGGTTCACTATGGGATATGGCTTGATTTCAAAGGAAAATGTCATCATTGATGAAGTTGCATTAGTTGATGGTCTCAAACACAATCTATTGAGCATCAGTCAACTATGTGACAGAGGGAATACTGTTTCCTTCAATTCTGAAGCCTGTGTTATCACCAGTAAGAAGGACAACAAAGTGCTTCTAACTAGAGTTAGAAAAGGGAATGTGTACTTGGCTGACTTCAATTCTACAGATGCAGAATCAATCACTTGTCTTTTCAGCAAAGCAAGTCAAGATGAAAGTTGGCTATGGCACAAGAAACTGTCCCATTTGAATTTCAAGACAATGAATGATCTAGTCAAAAAGGACTTAGTTAGAGGAATGCCTCTAGTGGAATTCTCAAGGGATGGACTGTGTGATGCTTGTCAGAAAGGAAAGCAAAATAGAGCATCATTCAGTAAGAAGCTTGAATCAGCAATTGATGAACCATTACAACTACTACATATGGATCTTTTTGGACCAGTCAATGTATTGTCAATTTCAAGGAAAAGATATTGCCTAGTGATAGTAGATGATTTCTCAAAGTTTTCATGGACCTATTTTCTTGGATCAAAGGATGAAGCTAGTGAAATCATTATCAATCATATCAAGCAAGTCAACAACCATCCAGATTTCAAAGTAAGGAATATCAGGAGTGACAATGGAACTGAGTTCAGGAATACTACCATGAGGTTGTTCTGTGAAGAAAATGGGATCATGCATGAGTTCTCAGCTCCAAGGACTCCACAACAAAATGGTGTGGTCGAAAGGAAGAACAGATCACTAATTGAAGCTGCAAGAACAATGCTTGAAGAGTCAAAGCTCCCAACATACTTTTGGGCTGAGGCTGTTAACTGTGCATGTTACACTCAGAATATTTCTCTAATTAATTAGGCAAAAGGAATGACTCCATATCAATTGTTCAAGAGAAAAAAACCAACCTTAAACTTCCTTCATGTCTTTGGTTACAAATGCTACATTCTAAGGAACCAACCTGACCACAAAGGCAAGTTTGTTGCAAAGGCTGATGAAGGGATATTTGTTGGTTATTCTGCTGGAAAATCATATAGGGTCTACAATCTAAGAACCAACATTATTATAGAATCTGTGCATGTTGTGTTTGATGATAAAAAGATTGATGGACTAACAGATGAGGGACATCATGAAGGACTCAAATTTGACAACATTGAGATATATTGTGATGATAGTGAAGATGAGAATGATGGAGAAAACACATAAAAAGGATTCAAAATCTGCCTTTGGATAATGCACAAAATGTTGCATCAGTTGAAAGTCATAATTCAGCATCCGTTGACAGAAGTAATGCAGCATCCGTTGAAAGACAAAGTGCATCATCTATTGAAGTACATAATGGAGCATCCGTTGATCATAGTTCATCAACGGATAATCAATTTACATCATCAGTTGATAGAACTCCCAGTTCCTTGCAAAGGACCAATAATTCAGGGGGAGTTTCAACCAATCAACACTCTATCTCACATCATGACAATACTGAGGCAACCTCATCTAGAGCTAATCTACCTCCTCAAAGGAAATGGACCAAGAATCATCCTTTTGAACTAATCATTGGTGATGCAACATCTAAGGTGCAAACAAGAAGGGCTACTCAAGATGAATGTCTATACAGTAGTTTTCTATCACATGAGGAACCTAAGAGAGTGGAAGAAGCTCTATTGGATCCAGATTGGATTTTAGCAATGCAAGAGAAGCTAAACCAATTTAAGAGGAACAAAGTATGGAAGTTGGTACCCAAGCCAAAGAACAAAAGTTCTATTGACACAAAATGGGTATTCAGAAACAAGATGGATGAAAATGGCATTGTCATATAGAATAAAGCTAGATTGGTTGCCTAGGGCTACTCTCAACAAGAGGGAATAGATTTTGATGAGACATTTGCTCCTGTTGCAAGACTTGAAGCCATCAGGATTTTTCTAGCCTATGCAGCCCATGCCAATTTCAAAGTCTATCAAATGGATGTCAAGAGTGCATTTCTGAATGGAGAATTGGAGGAAGAAGTTTATGTGAGCCAACCTCCAGGGTTTGAAGATCCAAATTTTCTAGACCATGTGTATTATCTGTTGAAAGCACTCTATGGACTAAAGCAAGCACCTAGAGCCTGGTATGAGACTTTGTCAAAATTTCTCCTAGATAATTACTTCACAAGAGGTACTGTTGATAAAACTCTTTTCTTTAGAAATGTTAATGGCTCTACAATACTTGTTCAAATTTATGTAGATGATATTATATTTGGCTCTATAGATGATAAACTTTGTAAAAAGTTTGCTAAGTTAATGCAAAGTAAATATGAAATGAGCATGATGGGAGAGCTAACTTATTTTCTTGGTTTACAAGTTAAACAAGTTAGTGGTGGAATTTTCATTAGTCAAACTAAATACATTTATGATCTTTTAAAGAAGTTTGAATTAATGGAATGTTCATCTGCAAAAACTCCCATGGCCACTGCCACTAAGCTTGAATTAAACACGGCTGAAAAGTCTGTGGACATTATAAGCTATAGAGGCATGGCTGGTTCACTTCTATATTTAACTGCCAGTAGACCTGATATAATGTTTACTACATGTCTTTGTGCTAGATTTCAAGCTGATCCTAAAGAATCTCACTTAGTTGCTATTAAAAGAATTTTCAGAAATCTCAAAGGGACTCCAAATCTAGGAATTTGGTACCCTAGAGAGTCTGGTTTTGATCTAGTTGGCTACTCAGATGCAGATTATGCAGGTTGCAAAATAGATAGGAAAAGTACAACTGGCACCTGTCAATTTCTAGGGAATAAGCTTGTATCATGGTTCAGTAAGAAGCAAAATTCTGTTTCTACATCAACAGCTGAGGTTGAGTACATTGTTGTTGGTAGTTGCTGTGCACATATATTATGGATGAGGAATCAACTATTTGACTATGGGCTAAATGTTGACAAAATTCCAATATTCTATGACAACGCAAGTGCCATTGCCATTACTGAAAATCCAGTGCAGCATTCAAGAACCAAGCACATTTACATCAAGTACCACTTCATAAGGGAACATATGATGAATGGTACAGTGGAACTTCATTTTGTTCCAAGTGAAAAACAAATTGCAGACATATTTACCAAGCCACTTGATGAATCAACATTCACAAGATTAGTAAGTGAGCTAGGTATGCTTAATTATTCCTAAATTCATGTTCTAATTGTAATTTGTCTTGTATCCTGAAATGAATTTGTTGCAAGAACAAAGTTGGCTTTAAGTAAAGTTTATTCTATCAATGGATATTCCCTATCCGTTGAAAGCCAAAGTTGTTCTATCAACGGATGTCCATTATCCGTTGAAAGACAAATACATTTCTAGTAATTTTATCCTTCAACAGATAAAACTGTGTTAATCTTCAACGGATAACTATTTACCTCATCCGTTGAAGTGTCACATCAGTCGTTTCGAGTGAGTCACAGCCGTTGATTCTATTTACTTAACCGTTGATACATATATATATACACAGTTGTATGTATTTGTATTAAAGGCAGTTTTTAGAATACATACAGGTTTTCTTTTATTCTCAAATGGCTGTAATTCACTTAAAAATATTGTTTAATCATTCTCTTTATGTTTTAATTTGAGATAGTATAAAAGCCCCTTTGAATTCTTATTTTCACTTTACGCATTCTTGCAATTTTCAAAAGCTTTTACTCTCTTTCTCTCTCAAAACTCTCAACCTTTCTCTGCAACCTCTACTCACAACAATGGCACCCGTAGTAAAGATAATGTCCCAATCTGGGTTTGTCTATGAGAAAAACAATTTCGTAGCTTTGGTGGAAAAGAATGAAGCCCACTCAGATTATCACAAGATGATGGACTTTATCAAAAACTGTAAACTGAGCTATGCAATGTTGGAAGCCCTAATGATTTACTGTGAGGTAGTTGAGGAAATGTGGACAACTGCAGAGTTCAACCCCACTGATATGACCATCTCTTTCTCTATCAAAGGTAAGGATTACTGTATTAACTGTGATGATATACAGTCCTGTTTTAAATTACCTAAAAACAATTCCATGACACCACACACTGATAATGATGTATCTAGCATATTAGATTCCATAGGCTATTCCCTTGATTCTACTAGTTTAGGCAGTATTAAGAGAAAAGGCCTTAGGAAAGAATGGAGTTTTCTTAGTGATGCCTTTATCCAGGTTTTCTCTGGGAAAATTAGTAATTTTGATGCAATAACTTCATATCTTGTTAATATGCTCTATATGCTAGTTTCTGATAGGTACTTTAATTTTAGCAATTACGATATGCTAGAATTAGGTACTAGGTTAGGTAACAAGGCAAATAGACCTCATAACATCTACTATGCTAGATTCTTTATGTTATTGGCTAACCATGTTGCTGAAGGTTTGGTCATAACTAATGAGAGTAATAAACTCAAATGCTGAGCACAAGAGAAGAGGGTCCTTGCAGACCTTTTAAAGATTAACCTCAACATTAAGGTGCCATTGGTATACTTACCAATCATGGATGCACCTCAGGTAAGTGAGGTAAATACTTCTTCAACTCCTAATACTTCCAACCCCTTCATTTCTTTGCCTTCAAGTGTGGCTATGGAATCCGTGTCAATGCCCCAACAGATTCCTACCAAGGCCACCAAAACTAAAGTTTCAAAACCCAAGTCAAAGAAAGCCACCTCTGTTGTCTCTCAAAAGACAACAGTTATAACACCTACCATGAACCTTGAGGGGAGTGTACAGGGTGTTAGTGGTGAGGGGAGGGGTGAACATTAAGAAAACCCCCAGAATAAGGTAGGAGAGGTGAGTGGTACCCAAGCTAGCCAAGCCAAAGTTTCTCAAAAGACTGTGGTGGTTGAAAAGGATTCAAACTCATCCCTATTTGCATCCTCCCAAAAGGGTGCATCTATTAAAAATAGTCCCCAACCAGGGACACAGAACAAAAGAGGGAGGGACACTGAAGCCACACACTCACCTGTAAAAGCCTTCACAAGAAGAAAGAAGGTCAAAACCCTAGTTTCCACACAGGGTGCACTCACTACACAGATACAACCACCTGTATCTATGCCTTCTCAAATTCAGCTTGATGTAACTCCAACAAATATGGAGTCACAGCCCCATTCTCTCAAAATTTATACACATTAATCACCAAATTCTCCATCACCATCTCTGGATGTGGACATGATTTCACATCAATTCTCGGTTCTCCCTCTTTACAACTCAGGGAGGAGCCCCACTCAAATACTGGTGATCATCATCTTTTAGATGATTTGTTGGATCATCAGCCAATTCTTTCAGACTTAGTTGAAGAATCTGTGTCACCTAAATTAAAATCAATCCACACAGATTCAGCAATTATGTGACTTTCAAATTCTACTTCTTTTCCTTCTTCAACGGATATTCCTCATCCGTTGATAAGTGGTTGTTCTTCAACGGATAAGCTTAACAGCAATTATCCGTTGATACCATCAGTTTCAACTTCAATGGATACTCCTTATCCGTTGATGGTCTCTACACAAACAACTGAACTAATTCCAAGTGTAGAAGATATGGTTACTGTACAATCACTTCTAGGATTAAGGGAAGGGAGTGAAAACTTGAGTGAGAGGCTGGGTTGCTCCCAGGCAAAAGGAGAGCTTGAGAGTCTAAATATGCATGCTATTTCTTCCAGCATGGCAAAAGAAAGTGAGAGGAGTACCACCTTAGTAGGTGAAGGTGAGGGTGTGAGGAGTGTGAGCCAGGGGGAGCCCCTGATGCAAGAAAAGAGAAAAATTGAGAGAAAAGCAGGTACATGAGGTATAAGGGTGGATCCATCCATTGCTAGTGAGTCAATGATTGTGGATGATGCTGAAAAGGAAAGACAATTTCAGCAACATTACAAAGCTGTAATTGATAACATTTCCTTGGATGCTGACACTTTTACTCATCCTATGTCAGCCTATCAACTATTGGCTATTCAGGGCAATGAGGAGGCAGAAAAGACTTTAAATCTAGAACATACTTCAGAATCTCTACAAAGGGATAAAGATGATGTCAATAGGATGCCTTCTACAGCTGGTGAGCCATCTGAAGAATTTGGAGTAAATTCTAATGATGATGACTCTGATTCTTTTGATGGAAGCATGAACTTAGGGGGAGCTGAAGGCCCAAGTTCTATTCCAGAATTACCTGAATGGGCATTGACAAAGGAGTCTACACCAGGGCATTTCAATATATCCTTAGTCAAACAAGTCATGTCTATCCAAAAAGCCATTTAGGAAACTTCAAATGCTGGTACAAAGGCTATTCTTCAAGCCCACCTAGATTCTCTACATCTCATGAAGCTACAACAATTAAGACAGAATCTAAGTGTGGATGAACTCAAGAAGGATATAGCTGACTTGAAGTCCTACAATTCTGAGAAGATGGATTCAATCATGCCCTTTGGTACCATGCAGGAACTTTTACTGAGACTGAGAAGAGAATCAGATGCTGAAAAGAAGATGGCCAAATTGGAGGAAAGAGTTCAAGTTATTGAAAACTCTGTGGTCACCATTCTTCAAAATCAACAGTCTCAGACTAGTCTTCTAATGCAATTGGCTAAAGCACAGGGCTTGACCCCTCTCCTTGATGATAACAAAAAGGGGGAGAATAAAGGGGAAGGGGAAGGAGAGCCATCTACACATATACAAATATCAAAAGTACTAGTTCCAGCCATCACTACTTCTCCAACACTTCAAATCAAAGGAAAGCTTGATGGAATTGATCTAATCCAGCTAGTAGCAGCTGAGATGAAAGTAAAAGAGCAAAGGAGAAAAATTGATGAAAGGATGCAACAAGTGTTTGGCTCTTCAACTACAAAATCCTTATCTCTGAAACATAGCATAAAAGTTGAGCCAATCATTATGTTGCACAAGCTAGTAATGAGGAATAAGGTTGGAGAAACTTCTTTCAGGAACCTGAAGCCCATGGTACTCAAGCCAACCACTAGATTCAACAAGAACTCTACAAAGAACCCTCTAAGCTTTGCTCAACTAAAAGAGGTGGATTTTCCTCTTCCAAAGCCTGATGAAGACAAAGTTTTGGGTGGTAACATCATAAAGCACAAAGAGACCAATGATATAGTGGAAAGAATGAATATGGCTATCATCTATAGAGAGGGAAAGAGCATCTATGTGATGCAAGGACATCCCAAATTCTCAATAGCCAAGAGGGAAGAGACCAAGAGGCTAAAGGAGGAAGCTAAAAAGCTGAAGGCTAACAAGAGAGCACAAGCAAAGCTTGAAAAACAGCTAAAGTCAAGTCAAATTGAAGAAAAGAAGAAGATTGAAGACAAGAGTGAAGGAGACAAGACTAAAAGCATAAATATCGATATGGGGAATATGGTTGGTGAGAGTGTGGAGGAAAGGAGTGAGGAAAGAAAGGAATGGCAGAAAGGGAATAGAAAGAAGGTCAAGGCAAAAAGGAAGAGTGAAGATGACACTGAGGAAACCCAATCAAAATCTAAACCACTACCTTCTATTTCTGAACCTGTTGTGGCTGATCCTAGTATAAATATTCATGGTGAAACAATCATCCCTAAAGAGGAACCTATTGATTGGGACACCATCAAATTGCCTACCTTCCTAACTACTTCTCCACTATCAAAGAAAATGAAAAGAAAATCCAAATCAACACCTCCCCTAACCTCAAGTAAATTCACTCAAAAACATAAACCTAAGCCTAAGCCACAAGCCTCAAAGGATGATTATGTTCATATTTGTGACATAAAAGAACATACATATATTGAACTCTTCCTGGATGAGCTGGAGGAAGTAAGGGGAATAAGTGCCTATAGACAGCTACCAGAAAGGCTAGTGTTCAAATATAAAGGAAATATGGAAAGGACTTGGCCTCTTCAAAGAATTCTAAGTGAGGGCTATTCTACCTTGGTTAGAGTCTACTCAGCTATCAAAAGGGATACTGGCTTTACCAGGACAGCCAAAACTGAGATTCTCAACAAGATTTCCAGCATAAGGAAGAATTGGTGGGAGTCAAATTCCTTGCCTAGAACATTACTCATCCCTGAGCATGGAATCACAATTCATAAATCACCTCATTGGTTGATGGAGTTCAGAGACAATAAAGGAGTCAGAAGATTTTTTAGACTTGAAGACCAGCTTAAAATTGCCAGTAAAGAAACTCTCAAGGACATGCAATCTAAGTTGAACATCAGTGAAGAAGATGAAGCTGAATTCTACAAACAAATCCAACTCCAAGTAGAGGAAAATGACAAGAGGCTAGGGAAGAAAACAAGGGAACAAAGGAAAAGAAAATGATTTGCTCAGACTAAAGGAGCACCCTTGGAAATACTGTAAATCTTCAATTCTATCTACTACATACACTTTTGCAGCACTTTTGAATTTCTACTTGATTTCAACTCATATATTTGTTAAGTGTTTTTTTATCATCAAGTTAACCCTAAATTTATGCCTACAATTCTAGTAGACATAAATAGGGGGAGATTGTTAGGAATATGTGTATTAGTCTGATGATAAGTTAAACAAAACACTTATATAGAAATCCAGTGTTTGTAGCCTCAACGGATAAGACCATCTTGGCTATTCGTTGATGGAGTAGCTTTACTTAGAAATAAGTTTAGTATTGTAGCACATTTCAGTCTCTGCATTTAAGTTATAATTTTTAGAAATTGTGGGAAATTATAAGTCATGTTGACTACTAGTGGATATGCAAATAGGAGGGCTAATTGTAAATATTTCATGCCTTGTAATTTTGTATAAATGAAGTAGTATCAATTGATAGATTAAAGGCCTTCAACGTATGAGAAACAAAGCTTCAATGAATGTCTCTAAAGCTTCAACGGATAATATCCATCAACGGATGAGTGCATCAACGGATAAAGCTTCAATTGTTAAAGCATCAACGGATATCACTAAAGCATCAACGGATAAAGCCATCAACAGATGAAAGCTGCAACGGATGCTTAGTTCCATAGCAGTTGATAGTGACAATTTATAAGCTCACAGAGGCACATGGGTTGACAGAGACAATTGGAATGTGGTAGCCTCTTGGAGGAATCAAGAAAAAGCAGCATTTCCATTCTGGTGCAAACAAGGAAGTATTCAAAGATTCACAGATTATCTTTGATTGTATTGGATAGAGAAATGAAGAAGAAACATGTGAAGAACTATTTTAATTGTATTTTATCTTTGTCTTCACTTGTAAACTTGGTGATATATAAACCAAGTTGCAGCTAGTAATTAGGTGAGAATTTTCCAGAGCTGTTTAGAAAAACATAAAGAGAAAATCATCTGGTGGAACAACAAATCCACCAGAAAAGTTTTTAAAGCCTTTGTGTTCTTTACATTTGTGTCTTGAATATACATCTTTCTGCACCTGCTCAAAGCAATTCACACACATCTGTTCATCATACATGTTGCTGAAGCGTATGAGAACAACAAAATGTACAAGGAAAAAGTGAAAAGGTGGCACGACAGGAAGCTATATCCTAGGTCATTTGTGCCGGGGCAGCAAGTTCTTTTATTCAACTCTCGTCTCCGACTTTTTCCTGGAAAGTTCAAATCAAGGTGGTCTGGACCTTTTATTGTCAAAATTGTGTTTCCACATGGAGCGGTGGTGATTTTTGAGAATGATCCGGGCCAATCATTCAAGGTTAATGGTCAGCGATTGAAGCATTACTATGGGGACACGGCAAATCGGGAAGTGATTAATGCCGTTTTATTGTCAACTTGATCGAGGTACTCTACATCAAGCTAATGACATAAAAGAAGTGCTTCTTGGGAGGCAACCCAAGATTTATGACTATAGGAACCCTTAGAAGTTAGTAACCTATCCAAAACCACAAAAAAAAATCAGAAAAATTGGGTAAGAAAAAATATTTTCCAGAAACCATCTGGGCGCCCGCTCAGCTTTGCTGGGCAGCCGCTCAGGATGTTGGGCGCCCGCGCAGCTCTGCTGAGCAGCCGCTCAGCCCCCGACTGTTGAAAAAAAAATTGCCTTCTGAAAAATCCAAAAAAAATCAAAAAAATTCAAAAACAAAAATACAACCCACAACCCATGATTTCTTTTCCCATAACCCATGTTTTTCTCCTCACAGCCCCACTCCTATTCAATTTTTAACCCTAATTCCTACCCTATATATACATACAACTCCTTCATATACACTCCCACATACTTTCAACTTTAAAACTCTCTCCTACACTCAAAACACAACTCTTAAACACTTTTTCTCAGTTTCAATGGCACCCAAGAGATCCCGAACTATTGATAGCAGCAGCACCGTTCCTATTGCTGATTCTTCGAGGGGAACTGCTGCGAGACCTCTTTTGTTTGATAGGGCTGCTAAGGAGGAGTATACTAGGCTTCTGGCTAAGCCAATTTTGAAGGAGAGGGGATTCTTACCATCGGGGAGGGATGGTGAGTTGTTACCGATGATTGATGAAAAGGGGTGGATTTCTTTTTGTGAGTCGCCGGAGGCAGTTCCAATGAGTGTGGTTCGCGAGTTTTATGCGAACGCAAAGGCTGAAAAGAATGGTTTTACTGTTGTTCGTGGGCTTACAGTTGATTGGACAGTGGCAGCGAAAGCCCATGGAGGAGAATTGGAATGAGAAGACCCTCGGGACTTTGATTTGGATTTGATTTGTGCTACTCTCTGTCAGCCGGGCACGGTTTGGAAGTTCAAGACGGGAACTAACGAGTATCGTTCTTTTCTAGCGATTGCAATGAATAGGTATGCCCTTGCATGGAATGTCTTTATTTGTGCTAATATTCTGCCTACTTCACATGCACATGAGGTTACAGTTGAGCGAGCAAGGTTGTTATGGGGTATTTTGAATGAGGAGTATTATGTGGACCTTGGTGAGTTCATCTACCAAGGGATTTTGAAGTTTTTGAGGGGAGCGAAGCACATGAACATCCCTTATGCATTTACTGTCATGAAGCTATGCCGAGCAGTGGGAGCTCATTGGCCTTCTCATGAGCAGTTGCAGATGCCGACCACTCCTATTGATTCAGCGACTCTGAATGCGATGCAGGAGTGGACGGGTGGAAAGCCCGAGGAGCATCGATTGGGTTATCGTCTTCCAGGAGGACGTCCAGCAGCTGGTGCTACCATGGCTAGGCCGGGTCGTGATGAGGAAGGCTCTTCTAGAGCTCAGGAGGGTGCTTGGATGGCTGATGCCCCGTATAGGAGGCTGTCGAGGAGGATGGATGAAATGTATGAGTCGCAGAGTAGGTTCGCTCAGGAGCTCACCCCTGCACTTGGGACTGCTTTCAGAGGCCTTGGAGCTAACATCCAGTGGCCCGTTTTTGGTGAGGACTCTGCTTATCCGCCTCCTGATACTCCACCCTCTGAGGGTGATGATGATGATTTCTCCGAGTAAGTATACCCTGTGTTCCTTTCTACTACCTTCACTGGGGACAGTGAAGATTTTAAGTTTGGGGGTGGTAGTTAAGGAATATTTTTGTGTGTGTGTCATGTAGTTGCATATTCATGATAGTTTAGTTCATATAATTGCATATTTTGCCATATAGTTTTTTTATAGCTTTATTTATCATGTCATTTAGCTCATGCATATACCATGATCCCTTTTGCGTTGCTTTACCAATTGATTTGTGGTATTAATGCGAGTGTAGTGATAGCGTTAGAGTGATGTTGAGTCTTGTAGGTTGATATGCATGCTAGAAACACTTGTAATTTCACTAAGTCTTAGAGTATGCTTAAGGATTAGATTGTTGTCATGGTTTGATGGTTTTTGAGGTTAATCTATTGATTATGCTTAGAATTTATGATAGGTTCTTAATGATAAAAGGCATGAAAAGAAAAAAAATAGAGTAAGAATCGGAATTCATTGCTAATTGTGGCTAGACGTCAAATGGCTAGTAGACGGCTCGTATTTTTATGCGAGTAGTCTAGGGTTGAGCAAGATGGAGCGAAACGCACTTGCTCAGAAATTTGAAAAAAATAGAAAGAAAAAAAAAGAAGAAAAGAAAAAGAAGAAAATAAAAAATAAAGAGTTAATGCATAATTGATCACGAGTGGGCTCTTTGATATTCGAGTTATTAAGTTCTTAGGGGACTTTGTGCCTGGTGACCTATGGCTTTTATAGTCTGGGATCCGCTAACCTAACGTTCGCTAAATGGATGTCATTACATAAGTCTTTTGTGGACCTCACTCATTGCACGGTAAAATAAACATTTGTTGTTGTTTTGAATAAAAAGCATGATTCCGTAATAAGCTCCAGTGATCTTGAAGTGTTATAAGTCATTTTGTGCCTAGAATTTATTCTTCGTATAATCATGTGATTGCCTTGAGGATAGTCGAGTTATGATAATTGATCTAGTTTCGAAGCATATCTGTTAAGCATCTGCACACACCACGTTTCTGGTAGTATGTTAGTTTGCATGATTTGATTGATCTTTATTCGCCTAATTGCATTTGTTGAGATGTTATGAGTTGGTTGGTTTAGTCATTGTGAGGGGGATCGCTGCATTTCATGTAGATTGCATTCATGCATATTTTTGTTTTGTTTTTGAGTCTGTGACGCTTGAGGACAAGCATCGATTTAAGTTTGGGGGTGTGATAAGTGGCATTTTATACCACTTAGAACGTCTTATAATGGCTTGAATTGATGTCTTGAAATCAAGTATTTTGTGTATTTGATGCATTTTTCTAGTGTTTGTGCATTTCAGGGTATTACTTGTGTTTAAGAGGAGATTTCATCAAGAATAAGCCTAAGGGAGTGCTTGGCATTGCAAGTGGAAAGTTAGGAGCAGAACGCAGCAGAAAACGGGAGAAAAATAAGCATTTTTCCAGTAAGGTGCTGGGCGCCCGCTCAGCCTGGCTGGGCGGCCGCTGCTGAGCGCCCGCTCAGGATTGCTGGGCGGCCGCTCAGGGGCGAGATTTTTTCTGCTGAATTTTATAATTTTATTTCTGTTGGACTTCTGACTTCTGAGATGGCTGGGTCTTGTGGGGCTTTTATATAAGTAGTTTTCAGAGATGTTTCACATATGAATCGTGGTATCAATTAAGGAGCAAGGAGAGAAGGAAGAAGACCGTTTTAGCACATCGCAATGAAGAAGAGGAAGCATACATTTTTTGTGATTCTTTTATTCGTTGTATCAGTGGATGCTAGTTTTCTTTACTTTGAACCTTATTACTCTTGTGACGACTCTGGTTTTAATAAGTATTTTTATTAGTTTATCTTGTGTATTATTATCATGTTTTCATATGAACCCATGGTGACGATGAGTTCTATCATGGGTTAATCGTGATCATGGGGTCGTAACGGATTTATTATGGAATTATTTAGTTTGTTGTTTAATACCTTAGTGTGTGATGTTTGTATGATATCTAGTATAATTTGCCCTTATTCGTCTTATGTGCGTCGCGAACATATAAGATAGGGTGTTAATCTCTTGTGAAGTGACGGTGGATCTTGAGGTTTAGAACTTGTCATGCTAGCATAGAGTCATGTGTGTGTATGCATGATTAGTGGGTAACTCTAACCGTTTTACTTGCCTTGTGTAATCAAAAGGAATAACTTGTGCTTAAATCGTTATGTTGTCAAATTCTGTAGACATATAGGGTCTCAACATAATTGATGCATATTCAACTTTTATCTTAATTGTGGATGTTTGGTAGAATGGTATTAGTACAACGAAAGTTGGCTTTTATCAGTTTCGTGTTGTTCGATTAATATCATCACCGTTACATGCTAAGGGTAACAACAATAACTATTGAATGAAGTAGTAATGAAGTTATGATCTCATGTGTGTTTAATATTGTTAATTCAAGAGTCAATTAAGTGTTTAATTCACGTAGTTAATTATAGTTAATAATTAGTTAATCAATCTAAGTGTTATTGTCTTGACATTGAGAAGTAATCATACATTGGTGAGTAAGTGTTAATTAAACATAACTAGTCTGAGTCTCTGTGGGAACGAACTAGAAAGTATTCTATATTACTTGCGAACGCGTATACTTGTGTGAATATTAGCGCGTGTTTTCACCCTAACACAAGGTTAGATATATGAGATCACCTTGCAATGATATTTTTATACAATTATAAACTAGAACTTTGTGTATATTATGCATGGCAGGGATTTCAAAGATTTTGAAAAGTATATATATATATATATTGTATATTTTGCGACTTCGTCACGTTAAGATATCAAACTTGGTTCATGTTTGCTTGACCAAGACTTTCATGAGTACTATGAGAAGGCTCATATATTGTTAATTACAATACATGTTATTTTGGTGGGCTTGTTGCTCACCCTTACTTTCTTCTTTCATCACACAACAACAGATAGACAAGATGAACAGGACCAAGCTCCCAATTCACGAGCGGATATGAAATGTTCCACAGTTTCCTGTAGGCGTTGATGTCGTTGTAGCTGAGGTAGGAACTACCAATAGGCTAGGCTTTCAACTTTTGATGTACCAGACTTATGTATATTATGAATTGTAATAATGGCAAAGAAATGTAAATTTATTCAGAAACCCTTTTTGAGGTGTAATGACTTATAATTGTGGAATAAAATGACTTGTGTTATTTTGGTATTCATCTCTGAGACTATAACTTGTGGTGTGTGTGTTTATTGTGGGGTCACCGTACGCAGTAGTTGGTTGTTTATTAAGATTGGGTGTTATTAAGGGAAATGGAACTCGTGACAACCCGGATCCCCGACCCCGGATTTGGGGGTGTTACACCATGGGTATTTCTATTTTGCCATGAACAAACAGCACAACAAGAAGGGCTTCTCCTCAAGAAAAGTCATCCATGAGAAGGGGTGGAAAGAGAACTTTTTCTATTTATATGATGTGCCCAGAATCAGGATTCAATTTAACAGGGAACCAAGTAAGGGCGCGCCTACACCTCTATTATCTTCTGTCTTTCGATCTATTCTCTTATACTCTTCCTGTCTATTATAACAGATAAACCTTCTGTGCGCGAACTTGAAGGCGCGCCCAAAGAGCGTGTCGATGCAACACTCAAAATCGCCGTGGAAAGATGGAATCTGAAGACACTGGTTACTAGATCCAACTTAATGAGAGTTTGGATCTTGTCTGATCGTGTTGGCACCAAATGTAAGTATATGGAGTTTAGGAAGGGCATCCCCATAAATCGTGCCGTAGAGATTGATAGTGATGAAGAAGGAGACGAAGAGGAGTGTGAAGATAGTACTGCACTAAATGAACCCCCAATTAGGTTTAGATAGCCTAAGTATTTATGAGGACGCGCCCTAAAGTACATAGGTTGCGCATTCATTATCTTTTCTTAGCTTAAACACTTCTTATTTTTATATTGTACACCATACTTTCATCTACCCCATTTTTCATGTTGTTGTCCACATGTTACTTGCCTGTCACTCATTGTTATTATGCCCTGCTTAGACTTTTCTTAAACCATATGCACCTTTACTTGTTTATTACTGCATTTCTGCATACCTTCCAAACTTTTATTTGATGCACATTCATCCTGTTATATTTGAATACATAGGGCGTGCCCTCATTATCAGGCTTGCCTCAACTTTGCTACTTCTAATATCTTTCCAAATGTTTATTATGTAGAAATGGCTCCTCCTAAGATCCCCAAGTCATTCGGATCACGTACTGGTGATAAACCTAAGGCCAAGATAAAGAAAGATGCTTCCAAGGCCCAAACATCCATCCCTACTTCAGTTCCTGTTCCTCAACCTATTCCCATCCCAAAAAGGCCAATCATTGACCTGACTGAAAAATAGGGCACGCCCAAGCGACCGAGGACAGACGGTGTACCTTCTGGATCTTCTACTGCTTTGAACTGCCTTGGTCCTTTGGGTTCTCTCCATATTACAGATGAGGAGGTGGAGCAATGGAGATCCATGAGCTTGGATGATTCCATCAGGGCTTCTATTAAGGCTTCCTGCCAGATATTCATCCATTCTAATCAGGTGGTTGATAAACTTTTGGAAGAGAAGGTGCACCTAGAGAGGTTGCAGGGTGACAATAACATCTTGCAGAGCACTCTCAAAGACAAAGACTTTCTCCATTCCAAGGACATCAAGTCCAAGGACTCTGAAATCTCTTTTCTTAGGGATGAGGTGGCCAACTTAACTTCTCAACTCAAGATTACGAACAAGAAAGCTACCTCTCTTCACACTAAGCTGGGAGAAGCGAATCTTAGGATCGAATACCTCGAGGGACAGAGAGGAATGGATGACCAGATGAAAAGAGGGAGGTTACTGATGAAGCCTTCGCCCGTGGCTTTCAATTCTACAGAGTGGGGTTCGTAGCAAATGACCCAGAGTACTCTTTCGAGAAGTTTGGAGAAGAGACTTCGCAGAGATGATGGAGTTCAAAGGAGAATATGCTGCAGAGATCAAAGAAAGGAGAGTGGAGCTTGGTCTTGAAGAAGAAGCCGAAGGCGCGCTTATTGACGAGGCTTCTAAGGACGCGCCCGAAGTTGATCCAACAACTCCTCTTCAATCCATTCCGCCAACTAAGAACGCTGATGTAATAACCCCAAAATTTTTAAACTTTTAGTAACCCTTATGAATAGTGTTTTGCTGATTATGCTGAATAAGAAAAATTTCCATGCCACACTATGTAGGGGTTCTTCTATTGTTATTCTGAGATCTTATTAGTACTTTATATGGGATATAAGTGTATGTAAAGATCGTTAGAATCCAAATCCGAACACTTTGATTTTTCCCGAAAATCCACCAGATATTGAAAGAATTGAGTATAAGGTAACAGGATAAAAAGGATTTAAATTCAAGGATTATAAGAGAGGATCATAAAAGGATTATAATGTATTGAGAAAGGTTAAGGAAACCCAAGTAATAAGATCTCGGGTATGATCCCTCAAACGATAAACGAAAACAAAAGTTAAGTGAACCGTATAACAGATCAGCGGTCATTAGCCAAGTAATTAAAAGCTAATCAAAGAGGTTAGTGGGGATGATGTCATCAAACCAATAAGAAGAGGACAAAGGTGGGAGGGTGACATCACATGGTGACATAAGCATGACCAAGCAAAGTGTGTTGTTGGTTGATTTAGAACCACACAAAAGTTACCATGGTAAAAAGGTAATAAAACAAAACAAAACAAATCAAAAACAACCAACCAAGCCAAAACATTTCATTTTCACCAAAAACAAAAAGCTATCTCACCTTCTTCATCCAAAAGCTCTCGGCTTTTTCTTCTTCTTCAAAGCAAGAAATTCAAAATCCTAGTTCCAAGCTTTGTTAATTAGCAATGTAATTATCTAAGACTCCTTATGCATAGATATAGCTATCCTATAAGTTTGAGCTCCTAAATCATTCACAATCTCTTCCTAAAAATCATGGAAGAAGATGGTGAATAGTGTTTTTGAAGAACTAAAATTTTTGTTCTTGAGTTTTTGTTTTGATTAAGCTTGGATAAGAACTTTTAAGGGTGATTCCAAGCTAATTACTTGATTCTCCACTCTCCAAGGAATGTATAACCCCTCCAAAACCTAACTTTACTTGAGTAATTAGGTTTAGTTTTGTTGTTATAATTCATGAGAGGCTTGATTGTTGTGTATGTAGAGGTTAGTTGGTTTTGTGAAGTTTTTGGAGTTGTAATTCTTGGATTGTTGATTAATGAACTTAAGTATAGTTTAAATTCATGTTTGAGAATAGTATAAATTGATAATGTTGAGTTGTTGGGGCTGTTAAGGTGAAGTATGGATGGATTTTTTATTGGGATGTTGATTGTGAGTTGATTGTGGGTTGATTTGGAGTGGTATAAATTTGGGTAATCGCGTAAACATAGCTGTCGTAATGTCCGATTTACTTTAGAATGTTTTTGTTCTTAACATTTGGACCCGTGAACTCACTGCTAGGTTTTTTGCATTGCCATGATTAGATAGTTCATGTTACGAGCTTCGTTTTGATATGTAGTTCGTTTGATTCCGATGTACGGTTTAGGAGAAACGACCGTTTTAAGTAACGGCGTTTCGCGAACAAACCATTACCCCTCGCCTTACTTTGAAACATAGGTTAAAGACCTAAAAGGACTAACTGGAGTATGAAACATTTATGTAAAGTGTATTAGGAAGTTGGTAAGACACTCGCGAAAGAATCGCCTTAAAACTCTTAATGGTTAATTAATTAAAAATGGTGGAGCCAAGGGTACTCGAGCGACTTAAGAGAATCAGTAAACACAAAGCGAGCGTTAGAGTCTAAATTGGTTAAAGTATAGATTTATAAGTGACTTTGGTTTAATTCCAACTTATATGTTGTTTATAGGTTACCAGACTCGTCCCAAGCCATTTATAACCCCCAGTCGCTCAGGCAAGTTTTCTACTTGTTATACTATTGTTGTGATGTATACATTTGTATATGCATTATCTTGTGATAGTTGCATGTTGGTTAATTAGCAAATTCTTGCAATATATTGTAACATGTGATATGGTATATATGCATGCCTGTTTCGTATTCTTGATACATATATCTGTTGATTCAGTTGATAATACCTATGCTAGAGATAAGCGGTAATTTGCATATACCCTTAGTATAGGGGACCCAAAGGTGAACTTTTTTCTAAAACCGGGAGTCGATGCTCCCGAGTATAATATATATATATATATATATATATTTATATATATATATATGAATAGTTTTTAAAACTATGAATGAAATAAGGTTTATTCGATAACCTTATTTTATTAATGAATATTATTTTGAATATTCATTCGAGGGCTTATGTCCCCGTTTATTTCATTATTGAATATTATTTTGAATATTAATTTGAGGGCTTATGACCCCGTTTATTTTATTATTGAATATTATTTTGAATATTCATTCGAGGGCTTATGACCCCGTTTATTTTATTATTGAATATTATTTTGAATATTAATTCGAGGACTTATGACTCCGCTTAATTTATTAATGAATATTATTATTTGAATATTCGTTCGAGGACTTATGACTCCGATTATTTACTAATTATTATTCTTAATTTTATTAAAGAATAATGTGTCGATAATCAAACTCACTTTTGATTATTCAAATAAAGATAGTACTTTCGTATAAGTATATCTTTGGTTATTTAATATTCATTGCAAGTATAAGTTTTAAAACTTCTACTTCAATTATTTTTATAAAGATTATTCTTTATGAGGATATTATTTAAATAATAATATTCAGATATTTCCTAATATATCGGGACTGATTTATTTTAGTAAATCAGCATCACTCCAAACATTCCTAAAAATGTTTTGCGAGTCTTTAAAATGATTTTAAAAGTTAGAGCGGATCCCAAAACTCATTTTATATTTAAGATCTTCCTTTCAAAGGGGATTTAAATATTCGCTCAAAACCTGAGGGATCCGGCTCTGTGGTGTGTTTTATATTCGCAACCAGGTTGCTATTTTGATAAAAGAGTTTTGATTACTTACCCAATACTCGGGAAGTAAAATTCTTGGAACAAGTTAATCCATTAACAGGCATCGCCTGGGAAATATCGGTGAGTTTTCCTTTCCAACTAGATACGACTTCTTGGTGGAGCCGTATCAACAAGTTTCTACTTGGGGAAAGTGGGGACGAGCTTTACGTTTTAGAGTCATGGATTTCATCTGAACTAGGAGTGGCGTAAGTGGTCGAGTGGCGCCGGCCCAGCCTAATTATATTGGTCCAAATGGCCTGGAAGTTCCGCTAAGACGGTCCATTCCTTAGGAGTCCAGTGTTCGGTTGACAAGTAAATCCGACAGGTTCTCCTCTACATGTAGAAAATGGTGGGGTTATACTACTGCGACTGATCATCGTAAGTGGTCTTCCTGGCGCGACAAAATCCCGTAATGAGTTCATCATCCAGTTGGATAATTCTGCAACACTATCCGTAGCATTTCGATCGAAAGGCTACGAATGGGTGGTTGCCGAAGCTTTGACAAAGTCAGACAGTTATAATGGTGTTTCGATTGAATGAAGTATCTCATAACTTTATTTCCTTTAAAAATATTTCAAAGATTGAATCTATTCAAGTTTTAACTTGTGGTCTCATCTATGGGATGACCTTTTGAAACTTATTATACTTTGAACAGTAGTAGTTCAAGTAGATTTCTAAAGATGGTATAAGTATAGTGAAGTAATTGGTAAATTCATCTTCCTTTAAGCTTATATCCAGTAAGTAATTACCTTACACTTGATAAAGGATTCTAGTAAGTTATCCATTTAGATACTTGCATTATTGTTTACACTATATATTATCTTGCGAGCTGTAATGCTCACTCTTGCTTCATTTCTTCATCACACAACAACAGTTAGGAAACATGGCCAGACTCAAGCAGACCCAGCGCAAGCGTGTGGGAAGCGTCCCGCGTCTTCCCGTTGATGTTGTAGCTGCTATAGCTGCAGAGGTAGATCTATTGGTAGATCAGGCATTCTACTTTTGGGAACCAAATATTGTATAATTATAACTTGTGGCAGATAATGGCAATTAACTGTAAATTTATCAAGTAATCATTTTGGGTTGTAATAACTTTTAAATTGTGGATTCAAGGACTTGTACTTATTTCAATTTCATCTCGGGGACTATAACGGGTTGTGGTGTGTGTTAGTGTGGGGTCACAGCATAAGGTTATTTATTATTAATTAAGTGAAGTGATATTGTGGAAAGAAAGACCGTGACGACCCGGATCCCTGACCCCGGATCTGGGGGTGTTACAGAAATGGTATCAGAGCTAAGCGTTATAAACCTCAGAGATGATGTGACGTTAAGATAATAAGTTCACTAAGATAATAAGAACTCTTTCCAAGTTCATAGTCGGGCTACCTAACGTAGTACTGACAGTTAAAACCCTTATGGGAACCCTTATAAATATCGTGATAGAAGCGTAGTTCGTTATCGTATATGGTAGCGGGACTCCGAACCCTGAGGTTGAGGAGCAACAGCACGATGATGTTTTATTACTAATTGGAGATCGGATTGTGGATCCGATAGAGCGTCCTAACGCAGGACCGGATGATGTTCATATTGAGGACGTAGCGGTTGAGGACGTTGTCCTAGAAGGGATTGTTGCTGAGGAGGATCCCGTGGAGGATCCTAACCAGAATGAATAAAGGACCACTGAGGAATTGATGACCATGGTTAGGGCGACTACCAGAGGTAGGATTGGCCGGTCACTACCAGAGGTTCGTTCAAGTTTATAAAGATAGTAGCCCCTTTAACACGGCTTACTCGTAAGACTGAGAAGTTCGAATGGACAGAGAAATGCGAGAACAGCTTTTAAGAACTAAAGAAAAGGTTGGTGACGGCCCCTATATTGGCATTGTCGGATGGAAAAAGGAGATTTTATGATGTGTAGTGACGCTTCGCATAAGGAATTAGGGTGCTTTTTATACAGCACAACAAGGTAATCACGTACGCGTCAAGACAAATAAGGGAATATAAAATTCGATATCCCCACCCATATACTTGGGCTCGTGGCAATAGTTTTGCCATAAAGATTGGAGGCAATACTTGTATGGAGAGAAGTGCGAGATTTACACAAGCCATAAGTGCTCTAGTGCATTTTCACGCAGAAAGAGCTCAACATGCGCCAGAGGAGGTGGTTAGAGCTAATCAAGGATTACGATTAAGAGATTCTTTATCATCCACGGAAAGCCAAAATGGTGGCTAATGCCCTTAGTATAAAGGAGAGACTCAAGATGAAAATTTCTTTGGGAGAGTTGATAAGAGATTTTGAGAAAATGGAAATAGAATTGAAGTTAACCGGAGCCGGTACCGAAAAGCTGTTTGAGATTGCAATACAGCCCGAATTATTGGAAAGATCATATTGTGCCAAGAAAAAGTGATGAATGAAGGCAGAGAGCCAACAAATAGAGAAGAGATTAATACCGAGAAAGAGGATAAGGGAATAATGAGGTATTCCTACAGAATTTGGGTTCCAAACGTTCAAGAGTTAAAGGACGAGATATTAGGTGAAAGCCATAGTTCGAGGAATAAGATTTAGGGCAAACCCTGAATGTGATAGTCAGGGAGGACGCCATCAAGATAGAAGGAACCCAGAACTTAATGAAGTGGAAAATGAGGATTTAAAACATGTAGGATGACCCCGATTATGGGGAGGATGAGAAAACATTTTATACTGAGAAAACCGAAGTCGAGCAAGATAAGGAGAACCAGGACGGTACTCCTATGGGGCAATTCATGGACCTGCCTAAACAAAACTTATACTTTTACCCCAACCACCACCCTGAGGAATCAATGCGGTGGGAAATTCTTTCATGACCTTTAAGTCGCTAAGATTTCAGAGTTCCAAGGAACAAGGTGACCCAGTCGAGGCAAGAGCCTGGATAAAGGAAATATAGGAACCATTTGAGATTCTAAATAATTGACGAAGCGAAAAAGACTGTTTTTGTCACTTACCTTTCTAAAAGAGAGGCCACCCGCTGGTGAAAGACCAAGAAAGGCACGGAGCCAGAGGTTATAATAAACTGATTAAAGTTCAGTCTATTGTTTTCGGGAAAGTAATTCCCAAGGTTATAGAGATAGTGTAAAAGCTTTCGAGCCAGAACAAAGGCGGACGAGTATGATGAGTTATGAATCTAAGTTGTAAAAGTTGTCAAGATTCGTCTGGAGGACAAGAATTCTAGAATGACGTGATGTTTGAAATCAATGCTTATGTTGTGTTGGTTCATGAAATGGTTGTAATAGAAATGAAAATAAAAGAAACTGAAGTGAAAAGGAATATAAAGGCAATAAAGTTTGAGGAATGATAAGGGAGTTGGGTATGAGGAAACTCTAAAGACTCATAGAAATAGAAATAGAAAAGTATGTAATCGTCGGGATGAGGGTGATTCACCATGAGTTAAAGTTGATGGTTTAAGGCATAAGTGATATGTATATTGTATCCCCTTTAAGTTGGGAGTATTGGAAGACACTTCGAGATAGATCGATGGGCTAATAAGAAAACACGGATGGACTGAGGAGACAGGATAATAAGATATTAGGAAAATGGGATGAAGGAAGTGACCTTCAAGAATGTGAAGTATATGTAAGACCGGTGGCATGATACCCAGAAAGGGAGATGCCAGGTATGAAAGATATCCCAACATTGAGATTACTGTTGAGATAAACAACAAAAGTAAATGAGGAGTTATTAAGAAGAAGTTCACGTTGAACACAACCAATATCTTCCAGAACATCCCTGTTGTCATTACCAAATTAGGAAAGAAAAGCGGGTAACAATTGTTATCTTTTGAAGGCCATATGGGTTGACCTCAGTTTGAATAAAGATGCTATTGTGAAATTGGTATAGACTATCTGGGTGGGAATGATTGAATAAGATAATCTATCAAGGACATATGACTTGATTTATCCATGCAAGGATGCATGTACCTTTTTAAAGGTGGAATTAAGGATAGAACATCTGTAACTTAGAATGAATCCTAGGGGAATGCATAAAGGTTGGCATTTCACCCTTAATAGGGATAGTATGAGTTTTGACAGTATAAATTGGAAAGGATTAAGGTAACAACAACCTTTAAGGATTAGTGGAGAAATTTTTCAGAACTATATAGACAATAATTCTGGTATTAGTAAATGGTATCTTGATATGCCCTGTGCCTAGGGTGTACCTGATGAAGGATTTAAGGATAACCTTAGAGGTTTTACAAGGAGAAAGGTAGTATTCAAAGTTCTCAAGAATAGAAATTTTGATGAAGGAAATATGCCATAATTATAATAATGCCAGGTGGGCACGGGTTAAACCATAAGAAGTATAGATTGAACCAATGAAGGTCAGAATTATTAAAGCAAGAAGGGCCCAAGATAAAAGACGTCCTAAGTATGATCGAGAGTCAGCCATGATAATGTTTACATTTAAAGACTAAGGCAGCGATTTATGGAAAAAAAATAATGGTAATTTTATTTTATTTTTTACTTATTTTATCACAAGGACTTAAGAAAAGCATTTTCCCATAAGCAGTGATTTGAAATGAGGTAGAAAATTTAGTTGGAGATCGTTCAAAAGACATTGATTATAAGGAACTATTACTATCAGGAAAGGCCAATGAGGTGGCCAACACTTTAAGTGTAAGAGGACAATTATCGGCGCTCGTGCCCGAGGAATACAGTGATAATGGTTAATTCCGTGAAGGTTGTATTATGGTGTGAAAGATTGACATTCCTTCTGATGACTGTGCGGTACTCAACCGTAATAGTAGTTTGGTAAAGATTTAATTCATGTAATCGCCGTGAGCGGGCTTTCTATCTTAGAAGGTCCTATCTTGAGAATAATCCAGGACCATGTTTCAAAAAGGACTAAATGAACCTTTGAGTTAAGTCTTCTATTGAAGGCATATGATTAAGAATGGTATTAACCTGCTATCGTTGCTTTGATTGAAACCCTTCTGCAATTTTATCTGCTTCATGTCATGAAAGTACGTCAGGATCTGGAGTGTTCTTCATGAATTATGAATGGTGATTATGTTAATTCCTTAGAAGAATTTGATACGACAGGTATGGACTCCGTAGGGTTAGCTATTAAGATTCCAAAGAAAACGAATGACGACAGTAGGTCAGTGGTGGACCATAGTAATGCAGCAACGATTCTTTGAATAATGACCCGATTACAACCGTGAGAGTTGTAGTGTAATGGATGTTGAGATTAGGTACCCCTAATCGGGTTGTGGTGATGTATAAGTTATCCTTGAATAGACTAATTAAGTAGATTATCTACCTATTGAATACTTATTCCTTCTTATCAATTGAGAGTCGTATTACTATACGAGGAAGATTGCGGTGCAAGGATAGGATTCTAGTAACGATGATGTCTAGAATGAGACCCCAGATTCAATTTTCGATGATGAGGGAGTTTCAAAGGTGATTGAGTATAAGCTCGAGGAAGAACATGGGTCCATAGAATGATGGACATAATAGAAAAAATATATATATATATATATATATATATTTATTTAAGCATGTGAAATGCGATGCGATAATACTTGATGTTGATATATATACACATATGTTTTGTTCTCCTATGACAAACCTCTATAGTTCAGAGGTAGATTCCAAGCCAGATATTTGTGGCAGTATATTTTTTTTTCTCTTCATATACAATTCTCTTCAATTCGTTCTTTTCTCTCCTTTTCATTTTGTAGAAGCTGAGAAGAACAACCCTTCCAGAAGGGGAGGTATTGCCGAATGACTATCTATCTGTGTGATAGAAGCCTAGTAGGATACCACATGTTGTTTAATTGCTTGTCAAGTACTAAAGGCCGGCCACATTATGTACTAACTATGCGATATAACAAGTGTTCATGATCATAGTGATCTCTCAATAAATTCTTTTACTTCTATAAGATGGATCAAGCTTTCAAAGATAGAAGCGGCTAGAAAGGAGTAGCATCAGTGCGGTGGTATTCCGAATCTAACGCGTTCGTGATACTAAGGTTGACGCAATTATTAAAAGGTTATAGAATGCTAACGAGCAAAAGTGTAACCAGTATAGTATTATGTACGGAAGATAGTAATGACTACGAACTGGAAAAGAATAGGTATTGAGAAGCCAAAGCTATAATGCTTAGAAGCTATGATGAGAGTCTGTGCAATAGACTTGAAAGAATTTAAAATGGTCACTTAACACGGATTGAGTTTTCTTACGACAATAGATCATATGTCAGTATTGAGATATCGCCTTATAAGATCCTTGAGGGAAGACAATGTCGATCTCCCTTATGATAGGATGATGTTACAAAGTGCAAGATGCTCAGACCAGTAGTGGTCTAAAGGACCAAGGATATAATAGATCTAATCAGAGGACGGCTGGTAGTAGCCCAAGGTGGACATAAAAAGTATGTTGATTTGACACGAAAGGACAAGGAATAGGAAATAGGGGACCTAGTAATGTTAAAGGTATCCCTTGGAAATGATGGATGAGGTTTGGAAAGAAAGGAAAGCTAAGCCCACGAATTGTTAGACCCTTTGAGGTATTAAGACGTATTGGGAAGTTAGCATATGAGCTAGCCCTACCCCCGAACATGTAGCAAGTTCATAACGTGTTCCACGTATCAATATTAAGGAAGTATAATTCGGATGCCAGACAAATAGGGGCATATGAGCGCATAGACATGCAACCCGACGTAACCTATATGGAGCAACCAGGAAGGGTTATAGATTGAAAAGGAACAAGTGCTTAGGAGAAGGGCTATCAAACTAGTCAGAGTTTGATGGTAGAACCATAATGTGGGAAGATTGACTTGAGAGTTAGAAAGTGCAATGCTAAGAAAGTATCCCTATTTATTTTTTCCTGATTCCGGGACGGAATCCTTTTAAGGAGGGGAGACTGTAATAACCCCAAAATTTTTGAACTTTTAGTAACCCTTATGAATAGTATTTTGCTGATTATGCTGAATAAGAAAAATTTCCATGCCACACTATGTAGGGGTTCTTCTATTGTTATTCTGAGATCTTATTAGTACTTTATATGGGATATAAGTGTATGTAAAGATCGTTAGAATCCAAATCCGAACACTTTGATTTTTCCCGAAAATCCACTAGATATCGAAAGAATTGAGTATAAGGTAACAGGATAAAAAGGATTTAAATTCAAGGATTATAAGAGAGGATCATAAAAGGATTATAATGTATTGAGAAAGGTTAAGGAAACCCAAGTAATAAGATCTCGGGTATGATCCCTCAAACGATAAACGAAAACGAAAGTTAAGCGAACCGTATAACCGATCAACGGTCATTAGCCAAGTAATTAGAAGCTAATCAAAGAGGTTAGTGGGGATGATGTCATCAAACCAATAAGAAGAGGACAAAGGTGGGAGGGTGACATCACATGGTGACATAAGCATGACCAAACAAAGTGTGTTGTTGGTTGATTTAGAACCACACAAAAGTTACCATGGTAAAAAGGTAATAAAACAAAACAAAACAAATCAAAAACAACCAACCAATCCAAAACATTTCATTTTCACCAAAAACAAAAAGCTATCTCACCTTCTTCATCCAAAAGCTCTCGGCTTTTTCTTCTTCTTCAAAGCAAGAAATTCAAAATCCTAGTTCCAAGCTTTGTTAATTAGCAAGGTAATTATCTAAGACTCCTTATGCATAGATATAGCTATCCTATAAGTTTGAGCTCCTAAATCATTCACAATCTCTTCCTAAAAATCATGGAAGAAGATGGTGAATAGTGTTTTTCAAGAACTAAAATTTTTGTTCTTGAGTTTTTGTTTAGATTAAGCTTGGATAAGGACTTTTAAGGGTGATTCCAAGCTAATTACTTGATTCTCCACTCTCCAAGGAAGGTATAACCCCTCCAAAACCTAACTTTACTTGAGTAATTAGGTTTAGTTTTGTTGTTATAATTCATGAGAGGCTTGATTGTTGTGTATGTAGAGGTTAGTTGGTTTTGTGAAGTTTTTGGAGTTGTAATTCTTGGATTGTTGATTAATGAACTTAAGTATAGTTTAAATTCATGTTTGAGAATAGTATAAATTGATAATGTTGAGTTTTTGGGGCTGTTATGGTGAAGTATGGATGGAGTTTTGATTGGGATGTTAATTGTGGGTTGATTGTGGGTTGATTTGGAGTGGTATAAATTTGGGTAATCGCGTAAACATAGCTGTCGTAATGTCCGATTTACTTTAGACTATTTTTGTTCTTAATATTAGGACCCGTGAACTCACTACTAGGTTTTGACCATTGCCATTATTAGATATTTCATGTTACGAGCTTCGTTTTGATATGTAGTTCGTTTGATTCCGATGTACGGTTTAGGAGAAACGACCGTTTTAAGTAACGGCATTTTGCGAACGAACCATTACCTCTCGCCTTACTTTGAAACATAGGTTAAAGACCTAAAAGGACTAATTGGAGTATGAAATATTTATGTAAAGTGTATTAGGAAGTTGGTAAGACACTCGCGAAAGAATCACCTTAAAACTCTTAATGGTTAATTTATTAAAAATGGTGGAGCCGAGGGTACTCGAGCGACTTAAGAGAATCAGTAAGCGCAAAGCGAGCGTTAGAGTCTAAATTGGTTAAAGTATAGATTTGTAAGTGACTTTGGTTTAATTCCAACTTATATGTTGTTTATAGGTTACCAGACTCGTCCCAAGCCATTTATAACCCCCAGTCGCTCAGGCAAGTTTTCTACCCGTTATACTGTTGTTGTGATGTATACATTTGTATATGCATTATCTTGTGATAGTTGCATGTTGGTTAATTAGCAAATTCTTGTAATATATTGTAGCATGTGATATGATATATATGCATGCCTATTTCGTATTCTTGATACATATATCTGTTGATTCATTTGATAATACCTATGCTAGAGATAAGCGATAATTTGCATATACCCTTAGTATAGGGGACCCAAAGGTGAACTTTTTTCTAAAACCGGGAGTCGATGCTCCTGAGTATAATATATATATATATTTACATATATATATGAATAGTTTTTAAAACTATGAATCAAATAAGGTTTATTCGATAACCTTATTTTATTAATGAATATTATTTTGAATATTCATTCGAGGGCTCATGACCCCGTTTATTTTATTATTGAATATTATTTTGAATATTCATTCGAGGGCTTATGACCCCGTTTATTTTATTATTGAATATTATTTTGAATATTCATTCGAGGGCTTATGACCCCGTTTATTTTATTATTGAATATTATTTTGAATATTAATTCGAGGACTTATGACTCCGCTTAATTTATTAATGAATATTATTATTTGAATATTCATTCGAGGACTTATGACTCCGATTATTTACTAATTATTATTCTTAATTTTATTAATGAATAATGTGTCGATAATCAAACTCACTTTTGATTATTCAAATAAAGATAGTACGTTCGTATAAATATATCTTTGGTTATTTAATATTCATTGCAAGTATAAGTTTTAAAACTTCTACTTCAATTATTTTTATAAAGATTATTCTTTATGAGAATATTATTTAAATAATAATATTCAGATATTTCCTAATATATATCGGGACTGATTTATTTTAGTAAATCAGCATCACTCCAAACATTTCTAAAAATGTTTTGCGAGTCTTCAAAATGATTTTAAAAGTTAGAGCGGATCACAAAACTCATTTTATATTTAAGATCTTCCTTTCAAAGGGGATTTAAATATTCGCTCAAAACCTGAGGGATCCGGCTCTGTGGTGTGTTTTATATTCGCAACCAGGTTGCTATTTTGATAAAAGAGTTTTGATTACTTACCCAATACTCGGGAAGTAAAATTCTTGGAACAAGTTAATTCATTAACAGACATCGCCTGGGAAATATCGGTGAGTTTTCCTTTCCAACTAGATACGACTTCTTGGTGGAGCCGTATCAACAAGTTTCTACTTGGGGAAAGTGGGGACGAGCTTTACGTTTCAGAGTCATGGATTTCATCTGAACTAGGAGTGGCGTAAGTTGTCGAGTGGCGCCGGCCCAGCCTAATTATATTGTCCCAAATGGCCTGAAAGTTCCACTAAGACGGTCCATTCCTTAGGAGTCCAGTGTTCGGTTGACAAGTAAATCCGACAGGTTCTCCTCTACATGTAGAAAATGGTGGGGTTGTATTACTGCGACTGATCATCGTAAGTGGTCTTCCTGGCGCGACAAAATCCCGTAATGAGTTCATCATCCAGTTGGATAATTCTGCAACACTATTTGTAGCATTTCGATCGAAAGGCTACGAATGGGTGGTTACCGAAGCTTTGACAAAGTCAAACAGTTATAATGGTGTTTCCATTGAATGAAGTATCTCGTAACTTCATTTCCTTTAAAAATATTTCAAAGATTGAATCTATTCAAGTTTTAACTTGTGTTCTCATCTATGGGATGACCTTTTGAAACTTATTATACTTTGAACAGTAGTAGTTCAAGTAGATTTCTAAAGATGGTATAAGTATAGTGAAGTAATTGGTAAATTCATCTTCCTTTAAGCTTATATCCAGTAAGTAATTACCTTACACTTGATAAAGGATTCTAGTAAGTTATCCATTTAGATACTTGCATTATTGTTTACACTATATATTATCTTGCGAGCTGTAATGCTCACTCTTGCTTCATTTCTTCATCACACAACAACAGTTAGGAAAGATGGCCAGACTCAAGCAGACCCAGCGCAAGCGCGTGGGAAGCGTCTCGCGTCTTCCCGTTGATGTTGTAGCTGCTATAGCTGCAGAGATAGATCTATTGGTAGATCAGGCATTCTACTTTTGGGAACCAAATATTGTATAATTATAACTTGTGGCAGATAATGGTAATTAATTGTAAATTTATCAAGTAATCATTTTGGGTTGTAATAACTTTTAAATTGTGGATTCAAGGACTTGTACTTATTTCAATTTCATCTCTGGGACTATAACGGGTTGTGGTGTGTGTTAGTGTGGGGTCACAGCATAAGGTTATTTACTATTAATTAAGTGAAGTGATATTGTGGAAAGAAAGACCGTGACGACCCGGATCCCTGACCCCGGATCTGGGGGTGTTACAGCTGAGGGGGCGCCTTGAGCTTCATTCTTAATCTTATTTTGTTAATCTTGACATTCTAAATGTGTGCCCTCTTTTGATGTTGTACAAAGTTGTATGACTTAATCATTTGCTACTTTTTACTTTCCATTATGACTATCATACGGTTTTACCCAATTTCATTTCTTTTAATAAGTATATAAAGGTAAACTTTCTGCAAAAAGTTTCCAAGTATCAAATGAATAGTACGCCTTAATGGTTAGGGCGCCTTATAAATTTTAGAACCCTTTTTCTTAAGGCGTGTACTAACATCATAGGTGGTAAATATATGGCCAAAAAGTAATCTTTTTTTAATCATTCTTGCATAGAAATTTTTTAAGGATAAAATTTGTCAAGACGCCTCTACTTCTCGGGTGCGCCCTGTTGTGTACGGATTTTTATCTTAGTTTTCTCCAAAAATGTTTTACCACGTCAATCGCATATTTTTCATTTTTGCTCTGACAAGATTTCCTAAGCATAGAAACTTGAGGCACATCCTACTATAAAGGCGCGCCTTGATATCTTAATCATAGGTTAATTTAGAACATAACATTCTTTTAAAGCTAATTAAGAAAAGTAAGCCTCCTTATTTTCCCAAATCAAACTGATGTCACTGTTTTATCTTATTGTTCTAACTCTGGACTTTGGCCAAAACGCTAAATCATAGCGCGCCTTCCTTTAGGGTGCACCTCTGACATTAGTAGATATTTAACTTAAGATTTTTTCCATCTTCGATGTAGAGGGCATGTTCTGTAATCTGTAGGTTTTACACATCCCTTAGTATATATATGGAATTTAACTGTTATAAGTGAAATATCATATTATGGCAATCTTTATTTGTGTAGTATAGATAACCTTTCCCTTATTATTATTATTATTATTATTAAGGTACTTCCAAGATAGAGCGCACACTATCTTTTTCTTAGAGCATAAATGCCAAACAAGAAAACAACTGAAGTAACTTTTCTCTTTTATTGATAATGCACTCTAATGTGAAAATTACACCAGTCCCATGGCTACTATGCTCTGTGGGGGGATTATTTGAAAATTTTATCCTTCAGCTAGTTTCAGGGTTCGTAGTCATATATACTAGCCCCCGGGGCTAGGAGAAATTTATTTTATACTAGTCTATTACATAAAAATCAATTATAAAAATGAGGGGGCCAAGGCCGCACCCTACTGTTAGGTCCCAATTTGTTTGTAGAAGGGGGGGTTGAATGCAAACAATACCGTTTCGTCGAATAAAATGCGGAATAAAATTGTGAAACAAAATTCAAGTTAAATAAAACTTTTATTAAACTTGAAAGGTGTTACAACTACGGTATCGGTTACAAGGGATTAATCTCAAATCAATTATTACAAATTTAGAATAAATTCGACATGAACTTTTTCTATTTTTGTAATTAAAAGATCAAATGCTAAAAGCGATTTGAGATTAAGTTCTAGGGATTTTAATCCGCTAGATTGATATACAAGAACAAGATAAGTAATTCTAGTGGTTTGGATTTAACATTAACAAACTAGAATATTTGATCTTGAATAAGCAGATGAATGATGAAATATTTTCTTTTGTTTTCTGCTGTGTTTTCTTGTTCTGTATGTGCTCTGTTTGATTGCTGAAAAATAATGTTGGATGATATTGTCTTCTGCTTTCTTTTAAACAATCACAGCCGAAGTTATTGAACTGGTGTGACAATCTATTTGAGCTTGAAGGACTTTCGGTGAGACAATCTATTAGAGCTAGGAAGACAATTAAAATGAACTAGCAAGACTTTCGGTATGACTATTGATTGTCATACCGATTGTCATATTAGTTCAAACTAAATTGTTTTACTGAATTAATAAGTGATTTTAATCTAAATAATAATTCTATCAAGACAATCAACTGAATTAGCATGACATTCGGTATGACTATCAATTGTCATACCGATTGTCATACTAGTACAATTACTTGTCTTTTTAGAATTAAAACAGATTTTAACCAATTAAAATTCTGTAAATCCTTAATATTAATTCTAAATTAATTAATCAATTTAATTCAATTAATCAATAAATTAATCCTTGCAGATATAATTTATTTTCTTAATTAAAATTATATGACTTAATTAATTAATAGAGAATTAATACTAACCCTGAGCAGCATCCATTCTTCTGACAATCTTCTGAAAGTCACTGAGACTTATGAATCAATTCCGCCACTTCAATGCTGACACTCGATGTACTGTCTGGTTCATGAGTGACTAACTTTCGTGACGTTTCTTCATGTCTTGACTTTGTTGTTCTCATTGAATCCTTGTAATAAATGATACCTTGACGAGATCTCTGTCACTTGATTAAATCCACGATCTTGATTTATATCACTGAGGCATGATCAAATTCTTGAACTTCTTCCAGTGAATCTTCAAGTCTGCAGATGAACAATGTTTCTTTATTCTTTGACAGATGTTACTTTGTGAGATCTCTCTGATGCTTGATCCACTATTTACTTATTACATTCTTATTTGAGTTGAGTTAAATACTCGAATAAACGAGTAGGCTATGACATATGCCTTTCAATCTCCCCCTATTTGCTTGTTAGACAATAACAACAAATACCTAGAGGATAACTCAACTAACAAATAAGAAAAAGATATAAACAGTAATGTAAAGTAAATAGCAGAAAAGTTCTGGATTATATTTAACATTTTCCAGATTCCAAATGAAATTTACAAGTGAATACAAGATAGATGTTCCTCTAGCCTGAACATATAACTACATTAGTCTATCTTGATTCATAACACTCTAATCATATTACATTGAGTTTTGAGCTAATTGACTTTAGTTGTCTTCTCTTCTGACTTCACCTTCTTCTAAATCTTGAAGCAATTCCTTGTCAAAAACACGATCCTTTTCTGAAGTGAAGCTTGCAGGTCTGACTGGTTGAACTCCAACTGTCTTCAACTTATTCTTGAGTTGATTGTACCTTTTAACATTCTTCTCACAATAAGCTTGAATCAAGTCAGCAGCTTGAGTCTTCAACATGGATGAATATCCAGCAGTTCTCAAATGATGTTCCATCCAGACCAGATGCTTAGCTGAGTAGTCTTTAAGAGATTGTACATCTAGCTGACAGATTTGAAGACAATCAGACTTAAAGAATCTCACTTGATGAGGATTGTTGACCACTTGAGGACTAGCCCTGCTGGCAAACTCTTTAAGCCTTTCCCGAAGAACTTCATTCAACTCTGAGCTTCTTTTCACTTTGTTTAAAAGAACCCAAATCTCTGACAACGAACGATTCTCAAATAGATGAAGTGACACTTTGAATGATCCTTCACTCTGACAATATACAAAAATGCTCATCTCATTTAGGGATCTATCAAAAGCAGCTGTGATCCTTGAGACTTCAGTCTTGATAGCATTCATGTACATGTCATTGTTAGGATTTGAGATTTCCAGCTTGTCAAGAAGATGTAAGAACTGCCTATCATTGTTAGTGCATAGCTGAGGCATATCGAGTACTCTCCTAGCTTCATCCCACTTTCCACCAATCTTCAGTCTGACATCTCTTCTCCTTTCTTGAGCTTTAATGTCATGAAGACGTTGCTTTTGAAGAGTTTCTGTTCTTTGTATGTCTTTTCTCCTATCAATGATCTGTGAGACCTTCTTGAGTTCAGCTTCTTTTCTTTGCATCTCTGACTGCTCTTTCTGAAATTCTTTCTCAAACATAGGATCCACTGAATCTTCTTCTTCCCAATCTTCAAAATCACTTTCTTCTTCAGCTTCAAATAACCCATCTTTATCTTCCTGAACTGGTTCAGTGGGAATGTCAAAAATATCGAAGTCATCCTGTTCTCCACTGTAGTAGGCATCATCATCCTTTCCTTTATCTCCAGCAGAAGTATCTTTTTCTTTCCCTTTGGAACTACTCCCTTTCTTCTCCCCCTTAGTTGAGGGATCCTCTACTGACTTTCCTTTGAAACCTCCACCACTTCCAGAGCCTGATCCTCCACCAGACGGTCCTTCAAAACAAGCTCTTTGTTCTTCATTAGGGCAATGAGAATTCTTGATCATGTAATATAAGTGCTTCATGCCTTCATTTAGATGTTCCATGCCCGTCTCTATCTTTAGAAATCTTGAGTTGTCCAGTGAATGATTCATCTCAACGAGGTCTTCAAGAGAAGTCATTCTTGTATGTAGGGAGCAGAAGTTGGATATGTCATCAGCTGATAAATTTGGAGTGTCCTGAATAGAATTGAGCTTTGGTATTACAGTAGTCTTTAAATCTGAGATGTCATTCCTTATGATTGCAAGCTGATTGTCGACAGAGGTGGAAGAAGAAGACCGTTCAACCACCTGTGCTTTGAATGCTTGAGCTTCAGCTTGACTTTTAGCAAGTTCTTCTTTCAGGGCAGCAATCTGAGCTAACAGGTTGATAGTATCAGTGTCTGTGTGTGCTCTCACCTGAAGTTCACTCGTATTTGGTTCACTCATCTCACGTGCATGTGTTTCTCTCAATATGATTGCTCGTGAGGAGTCTTCCAATTGCTGTTCTTGTGTACCTGCATTAAAAATCACCCTAGCCTCTTCAAGAGAGGTCAGTGGTGGTGCAATGGGAATTCGCGAGTCCCGATCCTCAGTCAATGCTATCAAATCTTTTGGAATAGATGTCTGAATTGCTTCAGGGATAGATTGACCGAGTTGCCCTCCACTTTCTCCAGATAAATCTGCGAGTGGAGAATCCCATAAGGGAGCCAGAGTTGTTGGATCTGGGAGGGGAGAAAATGACTCTATTAAAGATGGCGGAGAGTCAGATTTTCCCTCTGAAGCATGTGACTGCTCTTCTGCCGTAACTATGGCAGGCACTGTAACCGACTCTACGTGCACTCCTCGCTGGGTGTCCTGAGTATTATCTGGGGAAGTGTATGGTTCCATTGTGAGTAATGGAATTGTGCTTGACTCAGTACAAGATGCCATGGCCCGATGGCGAATTTCAATAGATGCATCCTGTTGAGAGAATGCCTCTAGTAACTGTTCATTGGCCATTTCAAAGTCCATGTCCTGTTGGGAGGACAAGGATAAGCTATCAGATGCCTCAGAATAGGTTTTTCTTTTCTTAGGAGGAGGCAGAGCTGAGGGTTCACTCATATTTGACATTGTACTACTTCCTAATAATCTTCTGGGTAACATTTTAGACAGTGGGGGAGAGGGTGAGATAGAATGAGACTCTGTGTTTGGCTCTATGACCTGGGATTGAAGCTGTGGTTCTACAACTTCATGGTCAGCCCTATCAACCACTGAGGGTCTGTTAACAGAAGTAGGAAGAGAGTGAGAGAGAGTGTGAGGAGTTACTACCTGTAATGGAAGAGCCTGGGTGGCTTGAACCACTGGAGGTTGAGGTTGCTGTTCATGGCCGGGAAGATTAAAAATAGGCAAGGGAATATAATTGGTCATGAAAGCAGATACAAGTACTGGTACTTGCATAAATTTGAAGGTTGTGTCTTGGCGAGTGTAAATCTTTTTGCTAACTGGTGGGGGTTCGGTTACAGCAGAGTTAGCAAAAAGTGCTTTGTGTTCAGGGGTGAGTAGATGATCTGCTATGAGCATAAGAAAACGAGCATAGTAACATGATACCCTACGATTTGTAGAATGATCACGTAAAGCAGAAGTTAGACGTCTCAAGAGAATGGGAAAAAGTAGTTTGCCAAAATTGATCCTTTGATTGAAAACAACCGCAAGACCAATATACTGCAGGGTGGAAGTGATGTTATGAAAATTGGATTTTGTGCAGTTGGCAAACACTTTGGAAAGTGTATCGAAGAAAATATCCCATTCAGACACCAAATTTGATTTAGAAAGTTTGGTTAAATTGATCACCCCCTGATAGTGAATAGCATTGAAAAAATTTGTGATATCATTTTCAGAGGGTAAATTACAGAAATTGTCAAGTGGAAAATTTAGCGCACGATTGACGACTGTTTCATCAACTACATACTGTGTGTTTGCCACGGTGAATGAAAAAGATTTTGAATCATCGGCCACAGTAGAGGTTGTGCAAATCAGTCTAAGAAGATCGATATTTAAAATCACATTTGATTTAATAGCAGAGCTAACAATCGAATGGTCATTTAAAAATCTAATCCAAGGCTTAAATTTTTCAACATCACATTTTTCCGGATTGAAATAACCAACTAGATTATGCGCGACAATTTGGAAATTGAGAGCCATTTTAAAATAATAATAAGGCACACACTTTCAGAATTTTAAGAATAATATTAAGAAAATTTGAATTAATTAAATTAATTTAATAATTTGAATTAAATTAATTATAATCGAAAAATTTAGACAGAAATGTATCTCGTTAAAATTCTTAAATCACTAACACAGTTTTGACACACCAAAAGACACAAATAAGAAATTAAAATTAAAAAGGAATTGAAGGGGCAAACTGAATTTACAGAAAATTCAACAGCACTTGTTTATGTATATACTTATATGTATATATCACTAAAGTGATGATTAAGTTTGCTGAGTAAAAACTCGAGCAAGGAAATAACCAGATTGATTGTTTGGTTCGAAGAGAGAGAAGAGAGAAAATTAAGAGATAAAAACTGTTAGATTTTTTTTGAAATGAAGTGAACTGATGAAATGGTTTAAAAACAATACACCAAACGCCTTTATATAACAGCTGGTATGACAATCCGGGATTGTCATACCGATTGTCATACCAGGCAAAAAGAAGGAAATGAAATACACGAATAAGTATTAAAATTATAACTGGTATGACAATCTGATAGTCATACCGATTGTCATACCAGGCAAAATAAAATAAAATAGATATATATATATAATGTTTATAACTGGTAAGACAATCAATAGTCATACCGATTGTCTTGCCAGTATAAAACTAAACTGAAATAACAATTATATTCGCAAATGACTTTCAGCAAGACAATTTCAATTGTCTTGCCGATTGTCATTCTGGAAATAAAAGGTTTTCACACAGAATTAATTATGAAAATAAGTATATATATATATATATAAGTACTGAAATGATTTTCAGCAAGACAATTCAATTGTCTTGTCGATTGTCATTGCAGTAGAAAAACACTCAAATATGTACAGACTTCTATTTATGTACTGAAACTATATTTCAAAATAGTAAAACTGAAATAAACACTTAAAATTTTTACAGAAACAAAGATAATATATCAGAATTTATTATTTTTATTCCAAAAATAGATTTCTATTGAATTTTAGCAAATAAAATTCATAGAAGAATATTTTTAGAGGAAATAAAATATTCTGAGATATTTTAAATTAACAAATAGGGAAAAAATAAAAATAGATAAGATAATATATATTACATAGAAATAAGCAAGAAATATGATAAAATGATAAAATAAATTTGCAAATGAATTTTTCATTTATGAAAAATTCATTTGTAAATTCATTCAAGAACAGATTCCAGATATTAATTAAATTAATCACAAAAACTATTTAACATGCCCAATTTACCAACTAATCTGGTAAATGTGGATTCGTCAAGTGGTTTAGTGAAAATATCTGCTATTTGTTCTTCTGTTGGAACAAAAAATAGTTCAACAGTACCATTCATGACGTGCTCTCTAATAAAATGATACCTGATGTCAATGTGCTTTGTCCTCGAGTGCTGCACAGGGTTGTTGGTGATGGCTATTGCACTTGTGTTGTCACATAAAATAGGAATCTTGTTCAATACAGAGCCATAGTCTCGTAGTTGGTTCCTAATCCACAAGATCTGAGCACAGCAGCTTCCAGCAGCAATATATTCAGCCTCGGCCGTTGAGTTGGAAACTGTTTGCTGTTTCTTGCTGTACCATGAGACTAGCCTGCTTCCTAAGAATTGACAACTTCTTGAGGTGCTTTTCCTATCAACAACACTTCCTGCATAATCTGAATCTGTATATCCGACAAGGTTAAAACCAGATTCTTTAGGGTACCAAATACCTAGATTTGGTGTTCCCTTAAGATATCTTAAGATTCGTTTAACAGCAACGAGATGAATATCTCTAGGATCCGCTTGGAACCTTGCACATAGGCATGTAGCATACATAATATCTGGTCTACTCGCAGTAAGATAGAGTAACGAGCCAATCATACCTCTGTAGCTTGTGACATCTACCTTAATGGAGTTTTCACATGGTCCAAGCTTGACAGCTGTAGTTGATGGAGTCCTTGCTGATGCAGAATCCTCTAGATTGTATTTTTTGAGGAGTTCCTTGAGATACTTGGATTGACAAATAAATGTTCCATCTAACCTTTGATTTACTTGTAATCCAAGAAAGAACTTCAGCTCTCCCATCATGCTCATTTCAAACTTGCTGTGCATTAACTTAGCAAATCTCTTACAGAGATTATCATTAGTAGACCCAAATATTATATCATCCACATAGACTTGGACTAATATAGTATCATTCTTATGTTTTTTAGAAAAGAGAGTTTTGTCTATGACACCTCTAATAAAGCTATTTTCAATAAGAAATTCAGAGAGAGTGTCATACCATTTTCTTGGTGACTGTTTTAGCCCATAGATAGCCTTGAAAAGAAAGAAGACAAAATCCATATGATCTGGATCTTCAAAACCAGGAGGTTGCTCTACATATACCTCTTCATCCAGCTTTCCATTCAGAAAGGCGCTCTTGACATCCATTTGATAAACTTTAAAGTTTGAAAATGCTGCGAATGCCAGAAATATCCTGATGGCCTCAAGTCTAGCCACTGGAGCATAGGTTTCATCATAATCAATACCTTCAGCTTGAGAATACCCTTTAGCTACCAGTCTTGCTTTGTTTCTTGTAACCACACCATCTTCATCTAGTTTATTCCTGAATACCCACCTTGTACCAACAGCTTTCTTGTGTACAGGCCTAGGTACCAGTTTCCAGACTTGTTGACTTTCAAACTGATTGAGTTCATCTTGCATAGCAATCACCCAATCTGGATCAGTTAGTGCTTCTTCAATTTTCTTAGGTTCCATCTCAGAAAGAAATCCTGAGAACAGACACTCATTTTGAGTAGCACGTCTAGTTCTGACTCCAACATCTGGATCACCAATAATCAACTCAAAAGGGTGAGCTTTATTCCAGACAGTCTGTCTTGGAAGATTTGATCTTGATGATTCACCTTGAAATTCATTGTGATGTTGTGTCCTACTAGATGATCCTTCAGCATCTCCCCCTGAGTTGTTGCCATGTTGACTTGAAGATTCTCCGTCAGTAGCAGTGGTATCTCCATTGTTTCCAGAGTTTCCATCACTATTACCTTGAGTATTATCAGGATTAACAGGTTCTTCAACAGCAACAACCTCAGGTTCTTGACCATGTTCTGACTCTGAATCTGACGTATCATCAAACTTCAGTTTCTCAGAAGGATCTTCAGTTTGGATACTAGGGAGTTTAGTGTCATCAAATGTAACATTGACACTTTCAGTTACTTTGTGTTGATCAATGATATACACTCTATATGATCTTCTTCCATATCCAACAAAAATACCCTCATATGCCTTTGCCTCGAACTTACCACGACGATCATCTCCATCCTTGAGCATGAAGCATCTGGCACCAAATACATGAAAGTATTTGATAGAAGGTTTCTGTTCATTCAAAATCTCATAAGGAGTTTTCATGAAGTCTTTGTTGATTAGAGTTCGATTCTGAGTATAACATGCAGTATTGACAGCTTCAGCCCAAAAGTACATTGGAAGACCTGATTCATTTAACATCGTTCTTGCAGCTTCAATCAATGTACGATTCTTCCTTTCTACCACTCCATTTTGCTGAGGGGTTCTAGGAGCTGAAAATTGTCTGGTAATCCCTTTGTCTGTACAGAATCCATTTAGAAGTGCATTCTTGAATTCTGTTCCATTATCTGACCTTATTGCTCTAACAGGGACGTTAGAATCTAACTCAATCATCTTGATATGATCAATCACAACTTGTGGTGTTTCATCCTTAGAGTGAAGAAATAAAACCCACGTATACTTGGAATAGTCATCAACTATCACAAGACAGTAACACTTCTTTAACATAGAAAGGATATTAACTGGACCAAATAAATCCATGTGCAATAATTGCAGAACACCAGTTATGGAAGATGTGTCAGTGCCTTTGTGACTTGCTTTCTTTGACTTTCCTTTCTGGCAAGCCTCACATAGTCCTTCTGGAGAGAATTCCAGCTGAGGCAGACCTCTTACCAATTCTCTTTTGACAAGAGAATTCATTGTCTTGAAATTGAGATGGGAAAGTCTCTTGTGCCATAGCCAACTCTCATTTGACGATGCTTTTGCATAGAAACAATTGACTTCAAGATTGCTTCCAGAGTTCATGTCAGCTACGAACAGATTTCCTTTCCGTATTCCCATTAAGGAGGGTTTTTCACTTTTCTTGTGCAGAATCTGACACTTCAGCTTGTCGAATAAAACATTGTAGCCGTTGTCACAGAACTGACTAATGCTAAGCAGATTGTGTTCAAGTCCTTGCACAAGATATACATTTTCAATGATAACATTTCCAGCTTGCAAACAGCCATATCCCTCCGTTAAACCTTTGCTGTTATCTCCAAAGGTAACCACTGGGCCAGCTTTCTCAACCACATTTGATAGCAGGGCTCTATCTCCGGTCATATGTCTTGACGATCCACTGTCAAGAATCCACACTACCGGTTGTACCTGTTTAATGCCCTGCAATACAAATGGATTAGAACTTCTTCGGAACCCAAGCTTGGCTGGGTCCGGCATACTTGTAAAATTGGCCTTTATCAGGCAAAACAACATTCTTAATTTCACTATTCTCAACATTCTCAATGACTGAACATTTGACCTTTAAAACAGCCTTATCAGATTTATGTTTAGGCTTAGGCACAAATGTCTCCTTTCTAGCTTTAGGAGGACTAGCAGTCTTAGACCTATCATGCTTTCTATTATTCACATGCTGACGAGGAGTAGTCTTATCATTAGAAGCATGCTTACCATTAAAATAAGCAAACAACAGATTAAAAGCACAAGACATACAATCAGGAACACCACATGCTTTATGAGAAGGATTAACAATAGGCAACTTATGCATGGTAGACATGGCATTTGTGCTATCCAACTCATGTGTGTCTGAGTTAGTCTCAGTTGCTTTCACAACCTTGACTGGAACTTTTGACACACTTGACTTGGAGACAGCTTTCCCATTAGCATTATCTTCAGCACGGATTTCTTCTTGAATAATAAAAGAGGTCTCGTCAAATGGTTCAGCAATTGATTCCTTATAGAGGGGTTCATCAACACCCTTAAGCACATGTGGTACTTCCCTGCCTTTAGCACATACATGAGGAGGGGAGTTTATGCCTAATTTTCCAATAGCAGCATTGTAATCATAACCTATTCCATGTGTTTGATTAACAGCTTGCTTATTGTAAAACTCTTTGGACTTCGAACAAGAATTAAAGTAAGCTTTAACCTTAGCCTCAAGACCGGTGATCTTGTCTTTGAGAATAGTTTCGAGTTGTCTATAACAGTCAACTCTATTCTCTAGAAAAGATACTTGGTCTTTAAGTTTATCTTGATTAATGTGCACAAGTCTTAATTCATTGACCTCTTTCTCAAGGTCTTTGATTTGTTGATTTAACAATTCATTATCACGACGAGCACAATCTAAGTTACCTCTTAGATGATAAACCATTTCAGCATCAGAAAGTTTTACCTCTTTTCTTGACGATGAGGTGCTTGCATCACTAGCCATGAGAGCAAGATTCCCAACTTCTTCATCTTCACTGTCAGTATCATCCCAGCTTCTTCCCTTTTCCAGGTACGCCCTTTCAGATTTACTCTTCTGATTAGAATCGTAAGAGTTCTTCCTTGCTTGTTTTGGCTTCCTGCATTCTGTGGCAAAGTGTCCCAACTCATTACAGTTGAAGCATCGAATGGTGCTTCGATCAACCATCCCTGTTTTATACCCACCACTGCTGGTATTAGAGGATGAAGATCCACCTTTCTGGAATCTGTTGTAGTTGGACTTGTACTTGAACTTGGGATTCCTCTTGAATCTGACATTTGAGAATCTCTTGACAATCAGGGCCATTGACTCATCCTCCAATTGCTCCAGTTCTTCCAAGGAATAATAATCATCTCCTGATTGATTTGTAGTAGGTGAATCAGATTCTGCTACTATCACATTATCTTCAACCTTGGAAGACTGTACCATTCTATCTGACTGTTGAGATGGTTGTTGATATAGTGGTTGTTGTTGTTGTTGTTCATCAGCTACCAGAGCAGTAGACGTGCTGACCACTCTTCCTTTCCCGTAAACTTCCTTCTGCTGAATCTGCTCCAACTCATAAGTCTTTAACACACCATAGAGCCTTTCCAAAGAAATCTCACTCAGATCTCTTGCTTCTCTTATGGCAGTGATTCTATGTTCGAGATGAGTTGGCAGTGTTAAAAGGAACTTTTTATTGACCTCCCTGATGGAATAGTATTTACCATTAATGTTCAGGTTGTTGATCAATGCATTGTACCTCTCAAACACTTCAGTGATTCCTTCTCCTGGATTAGATTTGAAGTATTCATACTCAGAGGTTAGGATTTCTAGTTTGTTCTCCCTAACTTCCTCTGTGCCTTCATTAATAATCTCAATAGTTTCCCAGATATGTTTAGAATCTTTACAATTCATCACATGTCTGTTCATTAGGGGATTAAGGGAATCTACTAAGATTAATTGAAGGCTAGCATCCAGGGAAGCTTCTTCTATTTCAGCAGGAGAGAAGTCCTCAGGATCCTTCACATAAGTTCTCGCTTCGGTGATCACCACATCATTCTCTATTACCTCTGGTTCAATAACCATAGGAATTTTTGGACCCTTCTTCAACACTTGCAAATATTTGGGATTAGCAACCTGTAAAAACAGTAGCATCTTCTTCTTCCACATCACATAATTTTCTTTATCAAAAAGTGGAATTTTAACGGTTCCAACTTTTTGTGTAGTCATTATGAATTTTTGAGTGAATAAAAATTCAAGAAGTGAAAGAAACACAAAAGTCTAGGATCTTGATTTGTACGTTAATCAGAAGGCTCTGATACCAATTGTTAGGTCCCAATTTGTTTGTAGAAGGGGGGGTTGAATGCAAACAATACCGTTTCGTCGAATAAAATGCGGAATAAAATTGTGAAACAAAATTCAAGTTAAATAAAACTTTTATTAAACTTGAAAGGTGTTACAACTACGGTATCGGTTACAAGGGATTAATCTCAAATCAATTATTACAAATTTAGAATAAATTCGACATGAACTTTTTCTATTTTTGTAATTAAAAGATCAAATGCTAAAAGCGATTTGAGATTAAGTTCTAGGGATTTTAATCCGCTAGATTGATATACAAGAACAAGATAAGTAATTCTAGTGGTTTGGATTTAACATTAACAAACTAGAATATTTGATCTTGAATAAGCAGATGAATGATGAAATATTTTCTTTTGTTTTCTGCTGTGTTTTCTTGTTCTGTATGTGCTCTGTTTGATTGCTGAAAAATAATGTTGGATGATATTGTCTTCTGCTTTCTTTTAAACAATCACAGCCGAAGTTATTGAACTGGTGTGACAATCTATTTGAGCTTGAAGGACTTTCGGTGAGACAATCTATTAGAGCTAGGAAGACAATTAAAATGAACTAGCAAGACTTTCGGTATGACTATTGATTGTCATACCGATTGTCATATTAGTTCAAACTAAATTGTTTTACTGAATTAATAAGTGATTTTAATCTAAATAATAATTCTATCAAGACAATCAACTGAATTAGCATGACATTCGGTATGACTATCAATTGTCATACCGATTGTCATACTAGTACAATTACTTGTCTTTTTAGAATTAAAACAGATTTTAACCAATTAAAATTCTGTAAATCCTTAATATTAATTCTAAATTAATTAATCAATTTAATTCAATTAATCAATAAATTAATCCTTGCAGATATAATTTATTTTCTTAATTAAAATTATATGACTTAATTAATTAATAGAGAATTAATACTAACCCTGAGCAGCATCCATTCTTCTGACAATCTTCTGAAAGTCACTGAGACTTATGAATCAATTCCGCCACTTCAATGCTGACACTCGATGTACTGTCTGGTTCATGAGTGACTAACTTTCGTGACGTTTCTTCATGTCTTGACTTTGTTGTTCTCATTGAATCCTTGTAATAAATGATACCTTGACGAGATCTCTGTCACTTGATTAAATCCACGATCTTGATTTATATCACTGAGGCATGATCAAATTCTTGAACTTCTTCCAGTGAATCTTCAAGTCTGCAGATGAACAATGTTTCTTTATTCTTTGACAGATGTTACTTTGTGAGATCTCTCTGATGCTTGATCCACTATTTACTTATTACATTCTTATTTGAGTTGAGTTAAATACTCGAATAAACGAGTAGGCTATGACATATGCCTTTCACCTACTGATAATACTCTCGTAAGTGCTCTGCATTCTATGCTCGAGGGATAAGCTTTCCATCTAAGTCTTCCAAGTGATAAGTTCCCTTTCAAAGTATAGCTTTGACCCTGTACGGTCCTTTCCAATTAGCTCCAAGCACCCCGTGCTGAGTTACCTTAGTATTTGGTATGACTTTTCGCAACATAAGATCTCCCACCTTATGGGACATAGACTTCACTTTCTTATTAAAATACCTTGTGATTCTCTGTTGATATGCAGCAAGTTTCAACTGCGAATTCATTCTAGCTTCGTCCAGCAAATCCAAATGGAGCCTTTGATTAACCTATGCATCTTCCTCGATGAACAAATCCCTTCGCAATTATCCAGCTCCCATTTCCACAGGAATCATAGCTTCATACCCATAGGTTAATATAAAAGGGGACTTGCCCGTAGTCAACCTCAGAGTTATGTTTTACAACAAAAGGACCATTGGCATTTGCTCCGACCAATCTCCCTTCTTTTCTTCTAGCTTGCTTTTAGAGTATGTCTAATGATCTTGTTGATGGCCTCCATCTGGCCATTACTTTGCGGGTGATAGACTGCGCAGAAATCCTTCTCGATGTTCAAGTCTTCGCAAAGCTTTCACAATTCTTTGCCGTCAAACTGCTTCCCATTGGCAGATATGAGCTCGTATGGAATACCAAATCTGCAAACTATAGAATTGAAGATAAAAGCTTTGATTTTCTTAGCTGTCATCGTGGCCAATGACATAGCTTCTACCCACTTCGTAAAGTAATCAACAGCTACGATGACATATTTTACACCCCCTGGCCTTGGGGAGTTCTCCAATGAGATCAATCCCCCACATAGAAAAAGGCCAGGGACTCGCCAACGAAGTTATGGACGCTACCGGGGCCTTTGAATAGTTAGGAAATTGTTGGCAACGATCACACACCCTAACAAATTTAAAGGCATCTTCTTTCATGGTTGGCTAATAATATCCTTGTCTAAGGACTTTCAATGCCAACGAGCCACCCCCCGAGTGATTGCCACAAATATCTTCAGTGTACTTCTCTAAGAATATAATTTTCTTCTTCCAGGTCTATACATCATAACAATAGTTGATTAAACCCTCCCTTATATAGCACCCCATCATACTCAACGTACTTTGCAGCCTGGTAGCGAAGGCGTAGAGCCTGTAGCTTGTTCTCCGGCAAAGTCCCTTCCCGGATATAGTTATGAATAGGTGTCATCCAAGTTTCTGGTGAGAGATCTTCCATCTGAAACACACTTATTTATGAGATACAAGGAATTTCCTGAATTCCCAAGGGAATTTGTCCCAGCAACGCGCTGTCCATCTGTGAGCCCATTTTTGCCAAGGCATCTGCATTGCCATTTTCTTCTCTTGGCACACCTTCTAGCTTGGCACTTCCAAACCTTCGAAGCAAGCGCTGCACACATCTCATATATAATTCAGTTCGAGGGCCTCGGGCCTGGAATCCTCCATTAACCTGATTTATTACCAACTTTTAATCGCTCCGAGCTATCAAATTCATAAATCCCACTTCCAAAGATATCTTCAAGCCATTGATTAGTGCTTCATACTCAGCATCATTGTTTGTGACATAAAACTTGAAGTGAATGGCACTGATTAGACGATGTCCATCTGGGGTAATCAAAATAATCCCGGCTCTTGCTCAATTATTATTCACAGCCCCATCGACATGCAAGACCCACCAAGGGTGTGGGAACTCTTCTCTTACTTCGACAGGGGCATTTCCCTGTGGGGGGGTTCTGCTAACACTATGGTCTTATCATCTACCTCAGAATCGAACTCAAGTATAAAATCGGCCAATGCAATATTCCAGATCGAATTTCCCCAACTCTAATGCCCACTTTAGAATTCTTCCTGATGACTCTGGCTTATGTAAAATGTTCCTCAGAGGATAAGTGGTGCAGACCTCTATTTGATGAGCCTGAAAGTACGGCCTTAGCTTCTGCGCCGCAAGAACAAGGGCGTATACTAACTTTTCCATGCTGGTGTATCTAGTTTCTGCATCTAAAAACCTCTTGCTCACATAGTACAATGATGACTGGTGACTTCCTCCACTTTTACCAACGCTGCGCTGATGGAGTATTCTGAGACTGGCAAGTAAAGAATCGGCGTTTCTCCTTCTTTTGGTTTGGCCAACACAGGAGGATTTCCCTATTGTTCTTTGATTTTTCGAAAATCTTCCTCACAGTCCGAGGTCTACACAAAATCTTTTCCCATCCTTTTAATTGCCTTAAAGAATTCCTTGCATCTATCTGAAGATTTTGAAATAAATCAATTCAAAGCTGCAATTCTTCCCGTCAGACTTTGTACTTGCTTAACACTTGTGGGAGATTTCATGTCCAACAGAGCTTTGATTTTCGTGGGGTTTGCCTCAATTCCTCGGTGGTTCACCATGAACCCTAGGAATTTCCATGACTCCACAACAAACATGCATTTATGTGGATTCAGCTTCATCCTGTATCTTCTCAAAATTTGGAACATTTCAGCCAAGTCTGCTATATGATCCTCCTCTTTTTTAGATTTTACAAGCATATCATCCACGTACACCTCCATCGTCTTCCCGATTGTCTCTTAAACATTTTGTTTACCAGCCTTTGATAAGTCGCCCCAACATTGATTAAACCAAATGGCATCCCGATGTAGCAGTAGAGACCCCTGTCAGTGATGAAAGAAGTGTGCTCTTGGTCAGGTTCATACATGAAAATTTAGTTATAGCCAGAATATGCGTCCATGAAACTCAGCAAAGTATGTCCTGCCATAGCATCGACCAACTGGTCAATTCTTGGCAAAGGGAAGCTATCCTTTGGACAAGCCTTGTTCCAGATCGGTGAAATCCACGCATGTTCTCTACTTGCGATTAGGCTTTTTCACTAACACCGAATTTGCCAACCATTCTGGATAAAAAAAATTCTCTGATTATCCCGACATCCAAGAGTCTATCTACTTCCTCCGCTAAGGCTACAACCCATTCTCCACTTATAGCCCTACGCTTTTGCCGAATCCCTTTATGTTTGGGATCGATATTCAATCGATGGCACATGACTTTTGGATCAATTCCCACCATATCAGAATGACTCCACCAAAATACATCAAGATTTGCCAAGAGGAATATGGAAAGCCACTCTTTCAATCTTGGAGCCAACTGAGATCCAATTTTTAGAACTTTGCTTGGATCCTTTTCGTCGACCGGGATTTCAATTGTGTCTTCCGCTGGCTCCATTTTCTCTGTTGTCATTGGTATCCGTGGGTCTAAGTCGAGTTGATTATGATCCTCATCACTTTGCTGAGAAGGCGCATCCTCTTGGAGAGGAACATCAACTTATTTTCTCATTGAAGGCGCACCCGGTATAACAGGGGTATCAACTTCTTTCAGATTTGGGATGGTAGAAGGCGCGCCCTGACATACAAGGGCATCTAGTTCTTTCAGGATTCCTGAAGATAAGGGCGCACCCTCAGATAGAGGGGCATTTACCTTATATACATCTTGTCCAAGATCTGCAAAACATCAAATCTCCCTTCGAGCCGCTCCCCATTGAAATTTGCTTGGATTATATCGTTTGGGGGCTCTTCTTCTTCCAACATTTCAATCCTGATAGCGTCTTCTAAGAGCAGCGTTATCGGAGGCATTTCAGAGGAGCATTCATTTTCTTGTTCAACATAGTAATGGACCCGAATTTCCTCAATTGGTTGTTCGATACTTCTCTCTTGTTCATCATTTGATGCATCTCCGAATTGGACATCCTTTATCCTAAAACCCTCATAGCCTGCCTGTAACATTCCCGAGAATCATATTGAGAGCCCTTTATGCTGCCAACTCCATTCGGGGTTAGAAATTTGATGGTAAGATGGTGGATCGAAGTGATGACTCTCATTTCCCTAAGAAAAGGTCATCCTAGCAGCACATTGTGGGATGACTCCTGATTTAGGACCTTGAACTCGAGCATCTTTGTTACGGACAACGGACTTTCTCCCAAGGTACATGGCAATCGGATTGATCCCATGACTCTAACTCCACTAGAGAAACCATAGACCCAAGCATCCTCTCCTGACATATACCGATCAGGTAATCCCATCTTCTTAAAGGTGCTATAGTAGAGGATGTTTGCTGAGCTTCCATTGTCTACGAAGGCTCTATAGACGTTCTTAGTTCTGATTTGGAGAGAAATAACTAAGGCATCATTATGGGGGTGGTGCACCCACCAGGCATCTGCTTCCCTGAAGGTGATGTCCATAGATTCGCCCTTAAATACTTTGGGTGGCCAAGTCTCCACCCTGTAATGTCAGTTAATGGTCTGCACTGGGCATCCCTTTCATACCTTGCCAAAGCTCTGTTACTGCAATCCATCCCAGAATATCCTCCGTATATTGCTCGGAAGCTGCTATCCCTGACAAACTTATTTTCTTCCAGAGTTTTGTTGTAGACCCCCGAGGGGTACGACCTCCTTCCTCCTTTGCTTTGTCGGCACTACTTTTATGCCTCCTTACTTCCTTTACTACCCATTCACCAAGATATCCTTCTTTGATTAGAATCTTGATTTCATCATTTCGCTGCTGACACTCATGTGTGTTGTGTCCGGATGACTCGTGATATTCATAATATTTTTTCTTATCTTTGCTCTGCCAAGGTGACAGAGCCTAGGGTTTTCTAAAAAGTCCTCTATTCCTATTCACCTCAAAGATGTGCTCAATTGACATGGCCAAAGGGGTGTATCCGCTCATTCTGCTGTCATAGCTCGAGGGAGGGCTCCACTCCCTCCTTACTGTCGTAGCATTTACCCGACTCAGGATTCGACTACTTATTCGATATCTCGAACTTAAGGATCTATCCCTCTTCCTTGCTCTGCCTCTCTGGCTTGTTTGCGAAGTCGGTTGCACCTCTGCCAAAGATAATTCTATGGCCTTGAATGATTCTGCCAAAGCAAAAACATTTGCTAGAGTAGCCGGGTATTTGCCCTGTAAATGATTCCAAAAATCCGATCCAACCCTTAGCCCTGCTATCAAAAACCTTTTCAAAGCCTCGTCTTAAGCACCTCTTACGCTAGTGTACTCGGCGTTAAACCATTTAAAGTAGGATGTCAAGCTTTCATTCTCCCTTTGTTTGACATTGGCCAGAGTAGTAACAGACGAAGCATATCTCACAGCTGGTTGGAACTTAATCAAGAACGGGATTTTCATTTGGTCCCAGGAAGTGATTACCCCTGGTCCAAGCTTTTGAAACCATTGCCGTGTGCTTTCCCTGAAAGTTGCCTCCAAGAGTTGGCATCGAGCCAAGTCTGGAACTTGATACACGCTCATCTCTATATTGAATCGACCCAGGAATTTCACAGGATTTGAACTTCCATGGAAATAGAGATCGCTAGTCGTGTTACGATATTCGGTCGGCAACTGAGCCTCTCTTACTGCTGCAGAGAATGGCGAAGGAATTTCGGCCGTGGCCGTTACTCTCCCTTCCAAGTGATTGAGCAGCCTTTTCAGATCATCCATATTAAAAAGTTCCTATGCCCGGGATAGTCTGCTTGTGAGGTTGCGGACCCTGGGGCTGAGGCGGTGGTAATACTACATGATCTCCACCTGGAGGAGCCTGCTATTGATTATCGTTTTGGGTTTCCCCTTGTCCTCCTCCAGGTATCATTATCACCTCTTGGTTTGGCCCTTGATCTCCTTCCGGATTTTCTCCTTGATTTCGGCTGCGGCCTTGAGGAGTCTCGCGATCATAGCCCTGGATGTCCCTACGACCATCATCCCCTGCATAGCTATCTCTTTCAGTACGGTCATAGGTGTGAGTATCCCTATAGCCACGATAGTTATCGCGGCGATACCCGTCTAAGTATCTGCCTCGGCCTCCGCCTCTTCCCCTCCATTGGGGTCTTCTCCAATGGTCACTTCCGTATCCTCGACCATATCGGTCCATCGATCCGCGGGGAGGAGCTCTCTCATGGTCGCGGTGCCACTCCTGATTCTCAAGGGGATTCAGGGGCACACCCGGTAAACTACAGGGCGTCACTTTTCCGCGATCAGCATCTCTCTTCCATTCCAACAGTAACATTCTCAGATCATCATCTCCCAAGCGGATCCCCAAGCGATCCATCAAAGCAGCGAAACCTCGTTATTCATTCACTGGGATAGACTCCGCTTGTCGACGTTCATCAAGAGTACGCCCGGATCGGTGCGGGTGGATGACTACTTGGTTATCTGCCCGCAGTACCTCTCGTTCATCAGTATCTTCATCAACAAGTTCAACGATCGGGGTTGTATCATTAGAGTAAACCAGACATCGTGGCGTTATTGTCACGCGGTCGCCTCCTGATTGGCCATGGCCAACCGGAGCATCAGTCATGGGAGCTTTCTCATGTGCGTGAGCAGGGCGGTTATGGCGAAGGCCTCTTCTTGTCTTACGTCGCTCCACCGTACTCAACTTCGAGTCAAAACCGTTTAAGGCACGCCCATAGCGATAGAGCTGATCCAACAAATCTGTGTTGTTGATCAAGACTGGTGGATGGCCACCAATATTCGGGGTTAGATGATTCACCGAAGTAGGAATATAAGGTTCATCATAGCCCTTGTCAGAGCCATCTTCGGATCTTTCTCCATCATAAGAACTTCATCACGGTATTGAGACATCTTTCCTCCTAGATGCAGATCTTGATTAGCCCCTCCTTCTAGCGCCAATTTGTTGACGAAGGAATTTTGGAGCAACAAAGTTTGAGGTTCGTAGCCGAAAACAAGAACTGTGATGGTGGTTCCGTCGGAAAACGTGAACAGTAATCGTTGGATTTTATGAACAGTATTCGTCGGGAAGTATGAACAATGTTTGGTGGTGGTTATATTTTTTGTGGCTGAGATTGCTTAGGGTTAGTGATGACTCCTTTGAACTCTCGCTTCTGACCCCTTGCAATTTGCCTACGTATCCCTATTTATAGGGAATCAAGTCAACGTAGTTCTTGGGGAAGAAAAAAACCTAATAGGCTTAGATCTCTTGTCCCGAGGCCCAGTAGGAAACCTACCGGAAACCGTCTTCTACTAGCTTTAGGAATGTCTTCCGATGAGGCCCAACCACAAAGGCCCAAGGCTCATCCGCGGCTTCGAGACTTCACGGATAAGGCATTTCCTTGGCCAAGGATAACCCTCCGCTACCAGCTATTTCTCTAATCCGTGGATGCAGGTATAACCGTGGTTCACCCCAAATGTTGGACGCATCCTTGTCCCCCGGATAAAGAACCCCTACTAGATTGCAGGACAAGTGATCCCAAACTTTTGGGTGTAAAGTGCAGGATACTCCAAAGTCTCCCAACGAGGACACCCGTTGACTATAGAGACAGGGCTCCTAAAGCACACACCAAAGTTTACCCCACATCCCCAATGAGGACACTCATTGACTATAGGAGGAGGTCTTCCGTCCAGGCATACCCTCGGAGGTCTCTGACGACGGACACCGCCTTCCTGTGGTTGCGTTACAGGAAGGAGTTCTTCAATAGAGTACCTGCAACAAATAGGTTAGTAATAATAATCTCCTTATTCCTCGAATCATCAAAAGAATCCTTTCAAGTAACCATGCTAAAGCATATACAAGCCATCTATTCTACTTAGGGCGCGCCCTAATATTTCTCACGGGTGAAGGACTTATTCAGAGAATGACTCAAAGTCTCTTTCTTAACAACAAGGCGCGCCTCCCTCCTCTCATAAGGGCGCACCTTCAGTATCTACAGAATGCATTCAACCAATCACTCCTTTATAAATAAAGGGCACGCCTTCCCTTATTCAAAGGGCACGCCTATTCCTTTTTCAGAAAGGAAACTTACCTTATGTTCTTCTTAAATTTAGGAATGCGCATCTCAATTTTGACCACTCCATCTGACTTTGACCTGAATAATGTTTATACCAATTTTTAGGCATAACATATATTATAGAGATTTATCTATATTATCAAAAGATAATTTGTTGCTTTGTATAATGTCCTCAAGATAAATTAAAAAAATCTATATTTTCATCCGGGTTAAAATAAAGTTATGTTATTTATCCGTGCTTAAATAAAATTTAAAACAAACTAAATATAATTAGTTGGATTTTATTGGTATAATGTGTCTCAGCTAAGATGAGATAATATTTATTTTTGACCCCGCTCAAAAAACTATATCATTGAATCAGGCTAAAATAAAATATTAAATATAATTCATCTGAGCTAAAAAAATATTATACAATTGATCCAAACTAAAATAACATTAAAATTAAAATATAATTCGACCAAATAAAATGAAATAATGTATACTATTTATCTCGATCAAAATAAAATTATTTTAATGTTTCATACTTAAAAAATAATATCAAACTAAAAATAATCATTTGCATTTGGTAGAGGTGGTGGGTGTTTGCTTAAAACACAATAATGTAGATCGGATGCCGGTGCAATAATTCTATAGAATAGTTTTTTACGTGATATGGTCAATTGCGATGTTGTTATTTTCAGAGATGCCGGTGCAATTTGGAGCGCTTGGGATATTTTTGATTTCGTTTTTAGCTTCAAGAATTTTTAAATTATATGTGTTAAACGATCAGGAAACAAATCATCTAATTGATTTTAGTATGTTATTTGTTTTATCACCTGGTTGTATCGACAGTTGGGGTTTGTCCCGGCTGTATTATATTCAATTTAATGAAAATTTTCTGCATTTGTCAACAAAAAAAAGACGAACCGATGATTTAACCTGCGAAATCCCGGGCAACATGCCACACCTGTTATAAAATCATGCATTCTGTGTAATTAATTTGGGCATGGTGATTTAGGGTTTTGTTAGTATAGCTTGGTAAATCTGATAGTCTGATTGTTTCAAAAGAAAAAAAATCTGATAATTTTTAATTATTTTTTTTATGAATAAACATATCTATTCAAATACTTTTATAATGAAGTCTCTCGACTCTGGGCTTAACAAGCTTAATTAATCTACTTACCAACTGGCTTTGTTCGATGACAACCAGATAAGTTCATAGGACTGCCATAACTGTCTTTAATCCAGAGTACCACTAGCGTGACTATTACTATCCAAACTGACCAGGTATTGCAACAGATGAACCAAAAACAAAATCTTTAAACGTTCAAATCTTACGTGGTTAACCAGTACAAAACCTTACCCAAGGCAAATACCATGCCCATACTTTTTAAAAGCCAAAAGAAAGCAATGAGTTTTTTTTTAAAAAAAAATGGAGCAAAACCATACGTAAAACAGAGTTATCATATAAAAATGACAGAATACCAGCAGAAGCTCCAAGATGTTGCCAGGATAACAGCTCCAAGATAGTGGCAAAAATCACTAGCATCATCATATCTTTTTAGTTAACGCAAATCAGCTTTTACCATGCAGCAAAATATGAAACTACATAATACTTAAAATGAAGCTAACACAGGCCTAAACTTATATCCAGCACCAAAATAAGCATAAAAAATTTAATTGCCCAAACCATCAATATACATGAAGCTTACAGCGAAATTGTTAGATATATTTGTGATGTCACGACTAATCTGATGTGTTTAGTTTCAGAACTTAATATCAGGACTTATCAGGACTCAGCTGGAAATCAAGATTTACTGAAGACAGGAAGATATCAGAACTTAAGGTATCAGAACTTGTGATATCAGAACTTAAGGAAGGATATGATTCAGAAGTAAAGTGCGGCTGATTTCTAGGAGAGGATCTGGACTAAACAAAGTAAGATATGCTTTAGGAGTTGGAAGACTAGAAGACTTGTAAAAAGATAATATCTGATTGATATATTTTAGGAAGAGATATATTTCATATCAATTAGAAGATATCTTGTAACTGTGTACTATATAAACACAACTTAGGGTTTAAACTATAAGTGTTATCATTCACGAGAATATTATTTATTGTAAGCCTATCAGCTCTTCGTGATATCATACATCACTGAGAGAGTAGATTAACCTACTGTTACAGAGTTTGATATATTGAATAAACTTATTTTCTATTACATACTTGTATTCATAATCGAATTGATTGTAGATACTATATTCAACCCCCTTTTATAATATCATTGAGGCCTAGTGGAATTGCATTTTGTTCCAATAGATCAACAACTAGCAGATATCTTCACAAAACCACTATGTGAAGCTACTTTTACAAGACTGATAAATGAACTACGAATGGTTTCAAGTTCTTTCTCAAAATCTATTCAGTTTTTGTTCTCATACATCAGATTTTATTTTCAGTGTTTACAGATTTTCTTATCTCAATGTAATCTGTGCTTAAATTGTAACATATTAAACACTGCTTATTATCTGATGTGATTCTATAAACTCTAAAAGTATTTTGAATGTTCTGTGACTATTCAATCCAATGATGATTATCTTGTTAGATGCTGACTTAGTAGTCTTTAACAAACTATATATCCCATGTTTGAATTAGTTATTTATGTGGAAATCCATAACACAAGCAAATTCTGATTTTGATCTTAATTAAATTTACTTTGTGTATCTTATTACTAAGTCACAAACTAGATTATTTGTGACGCCCTCAATCTCGGGGTTAGGAAATGAGGACTCACACACCTCTAATCTAATAATTAAATATGCATAAACCTTATTAACTACTAACAGGATCAACAGGATAAAGTATGAGACAAGATGACAACTACCAATCACAAAATATAACTTACAAACCCAAAATATTATTAAATAATCAATATCGATTCCGGCTGGGAACCGACAGATAACCCATTGTATCTTTATACACCTCTTTCTAGGCGCGAGCTCACTCATAAAAACCACTACCTGCTTTGACAACCGGAAGCCCTCAACACGGTAGGGACCACCAGGTACGCTCTTACGAGCAGTGCGCCTAAGCCTGGCCATCTTCTTGCTTAACTGCCATGGTTAGATTAAGACAAAACAAATGAGTATAAAACTCAGCAAGTAACTATATAGCAGATCTACAATATCAAATCTCAATATACTTTGAACCAACTAGGGCATTCTACTTTAATTAATCTAGGTGGCAGATTTCCATCTTTTGGGATAAGGAAAGGTATCTGAAGAATAGGAGGGGCTTTCAAGAAACAAGGCTCGAAACATGACGAAAGCCGACATTCATCACAAATCATTATAGGATCAAAATAGATCTTTCGATAGAGGAAAGCAACAGTATTTCAAGATAGAATCAATCATATGATCAATAATTTCAAGGATCAGGGTTCTCGAGCTTTAAGCTCCACAACAACATAATCAACTCTTTTCAAAGCAATATAAACCATTTTCATTTCCAAAAATCAATTTACTGAATAAAAGTTTCAGTTCCCTTTTAATCAATTAATTAGAACCCTTGATTGGATCACTTTATCTTTCCATTTCATTATATACGGGTGATCAGCCCGTATCGACCTCCATTCCGGTCTTTAAGGTACCAATCGGCATAATTTCAGCCTTAAATTGGACCAGTCCCACTAGCCTCTTACCATGACTGGACTAGTCCCACTAGCCTCTTACGTCTCAATCCAATCCATCAGGAATTCATTTGGAAAACCTTGAGTTGGAAAAAAAACAAATAGGTTTTCTAAAATCCATTTTATCATTACCAAGCATTTGAAATCATTCGGACTCTTTCAAGTCAAAACTCATTCTTAAATCAGATTTTAAAGAAACAAGGTTCAGGGAGTGAATCAAAGATACGCAAGGAACAATTCACAAGAATTCTGTGTCAAGGTTCTAGAGCTCAGTTTTTAACATCATAGCTCACCACCGGTTCACCGGAGTTCATCACCGGTGGCAGTGACTTCACGGTGGTGCCCTCATCCGAGGGTGTCCAACCACGAAACCCCCGATTTCTCAAAAGAAATGCATCAACACCACATGCAAACTGATTTCAGCACAATAATCATAGGATACGAACTAATCAAGCAAGCCCTCGGTTCTTGGCTCAAAACTGAACCCAAAAACACACACACTTCGGCACGCAAGCCTAATCACACACATGCACATACTTCTTCCTATACATAAGTGTTTAGCAAGAAGAATTAGGGATGATTGATGAGTTTGATCAAGGAAAAAGGAGGTATACCGAGAGAGATTGAAGAGAGAGTTGTTCGAAGTGAGAGAGAGAGAGTGAAAGAAAAAGAGGAGAGAAAAGAGTGAGTACACCAAAAAGAAAGAAGAAAATGGGGAGGAAGGAGTAATTTATACTCCACCAACACAAGGGCAAAATGGTAATCTAATAACTCCCTTTTTAATTTGCACTTTCTTTCTCTTTTTACTCAAATCCAACGAAATTCAAAATAAAAATATTTCTCTCTCGGAAAGTCGAGGATTATTGAAAATGACAATTTTAACACGTAGGTCTCGAAATTAGCTTTTTATCCATTACTCATAATAAGAATTTGAGCGAACGGTTGATTTTATATGAATTTCGCAAACTTGCTTTAATAAATACAATTTCCACATAAAATTGATTTAAAAATGCAAAGATCAACAATCAAATTCACTTATTATTTTTAAAAAGTCTCTAGGATCATTACGAAGGTAACAAAACAAATCTCATGTTTTTATCCTTCTCGGATGATTTTATAAAAATGCGCGAAGGTTAATTAAACCTTTACTTAAATCACGTAATTCCTTTAAGATTCACAAAATTGACACAGAACACATAGTCATGCACACAGTCAAGCAATCACACATATATAGTCACATAACGACTCAGGTTTGATCATAGAATCTATTCCTCTTTAATCTTTATCCTCTTTTACGCGTACCGGGTCACGTTCAGCCTGACGGCCCGACGCTAAGCGTTTCGATTACGCTTCTCATTATCTTTGCCAATCAACACGTCTCTTAAGACGAAATACTTTATTCATTCACTTCACATATAATTCCCATTTTATATTATTTAATTCCATATTAGGACGGGTTCCGTTCTACCTGACGGCCCGACACCAAGCTTAATTTCTAAGCTGACTCTATAAATTGGAACGTTTTTATTCACGCTCCTAAACTCTAGTATACATATAAGACAAAAAAAAATCATCACTTAGTCACATAATTAGAATCTCAACACATAACACATACTTTATTTTCTTAATTACGACGCAAAATTCTCAGTCGTTACATTATTGCTTCTTTTCTATCAAATTCTGATGTCAGTAAATCTTAAGGATGAACTACATGCTTGATAAGCCTCACTTATCTGAAGAAAATAAAAGAAAAGAAAAATTGAAATCAGGTACTTCTTTGAGATCAAGAGTAAATATGTGAAAGGGAAGACCCAAGTGCATTGCTGGTATTAAATAATATGCATTAGAAAAGCAATTTTTTCTTGGTGATTTTTCACATTCTCTGATTACGGGAGAAATATTCTGATAACAGCATAAATTATGAAGGCAGTTGTAACTCATTTACACTGAGAAGCCATTGTCAAAAGAATTTCAAAAGATTCATAAAATAAGTACAAACAATTGAGGTGAATTCTTGCAGAACTTTATTCTATAGTAGACTTTACAATTCAAGACAGATTTTAAGCATTTTTCTTAGTTATGCCTTATTTGTAAGATATACTGAAGTTTGTCAGACTTAATCTTTATCTGATCATTTGCACAGACATGCACTCTCACTCCATATGAATGATAAAAATTACTGTGGTGATTAAGTTGTTTCAGATAAACAGTTAAGTATTATTTGCATAAATTCTGAGGACAAGTTCTGATTATGTTCAGATGATTAAACTCTGAAGAAACCAGTCAGTATTTGTGTGAAAAATCACAGAAAAAGTTATTCATTTTTCTAAGTACAGAAGCCATGTTCTGATGACCGTTAAATTCTGATAATAGTCAAGTTCTGATGCAAACTCTAATGCTTACGTGTCACATTTTAATTGCTTGACTTATTTTAAGTATCAACTGTAACGGTTATATTTCACAGGAAAATAATTAAGTGAGATAAAAACAGTGATAATGATTTGGTTAATGGGTTGCGTGCTTATTTTGGTAATCGCATGTGAGCAATAATTACTACACATTTACCATACCCACTAATAATGTTTTGACTGTTTACATGCTGCCAGGTGTAAAATGTTGGTTTTACTTCCAAAAAGAGCCGTTGAGTGAAAAGAGTATAAATATTAGAGATAAAAGATTATACAAATCTTTTAACTTCTCTCTTACTTTAATCTCTTATTTCTTTTACTCTCTCTCTCTTTTTCTCTCTATTTTCTGACGGACTTTCTTACAGGCATTTTATCAAACACCTTGCAAACACACCATTTTCACTTGATTTTTCACAGAAATGGCACCTAAGGATCTTATCTATGATGGAGCCAAGTTCGTCCCCAACAACTATATGGCTATTCTTAACAAGGACGAGGCTCCTTCAAATCTTCATTTTATTCAAGATTTTCTGGCTCGTAGTGAGATAGTGTATGCTCTGACCCAACCACAATCACTCTCAGGAACACAAATACTGGAGTTTTGGAGGACTGGAGTCTATGATGATGGTGGTGAAAATGGATCCCCAAGCATTATTTTTACAACAGGGGAAGATGAGCACTTGGTCACCTTGTCAACTGTTCGACAAGCATTATATTTTCCAGAAAACTGTACTTACAGTTCACAAGTTGGAGAGTCAGTACTTCAAAACATGATGGCAAATCTTGGCTATGAGAAATCTTTGTCCAAGCTGGGATAACTGAAGTGGCCCTATATCAGGAGGGAGTGGAGCTTCTTTTCCGACTGTATTACCAAAGCCTTTACCAACAAATGCTCCAACTTTGATGTTATTCCAACCATGAGTCAGCAAATTGAGTATGCTCTTCTTAATCAAACTCATTTTGATTATGCTAGTACTTTGGTAGGTTCTGTTAGCTTATTTACAGTTTTTGTTGTTCTGATAAGCCCCAAAACTTTAGTGAGATAATTGAACCTTTTAAACTTCATAAAAGGGCCTTCACAGACTTGTTATCTACTGATAATAAGAAAGATATACTAAGACCTCTTCAAATTCCTCAATCTGTAAAACAGTTCTCGGTAAATTCTGATCCTCATACATACAAAACCATATATCCTGATGTTGCACCTACACAGCCTTCTACTTCTCAACCTCCACCAACACAGCCTTCTAATACTCAACCACAGCCTACTATCAGAACCTACTATCAACCAGTACAATCCTCACAACCACAACCATCAGCACCTACTATCAGAACCTCACCTCTCAAATCCAAAATCAAACTAACCTCTGGTACTTCTCAAAAGGTGCCAGTTGTAAAACCTGACACATCCTCTAGGCCCAAAACCAAAAGAACTATCTCTGTGCCTAAATCTCCACCAAGGAGAAGAAGAAGGATAATTCTAAGAGATGAATCTGATGAGGATGAACAAGTCCAGGTTCCTACATCAGAACCTGTGACAGTAGAAGTTGAAGAGTCAATTCTTCAGAAGGAGAATGAAGCTGAGGGTTTTGGGCTTTTGAAAAGGAAAAGATCTTCAAATTCTGATACAGATCATGTCACTCCACCATTTAGAATATCAAGGAAGACTAGAGCAGGTGTGAAAATTACACAATCTCAATATGAAGATGCTGAGGAAGGGGATCAGGAATCTCTGATCTCATCAGAACCTATTGTAATTGAAGCCCTTTTAGCACCTGAAGACACTGTTCATGACACAGTGATCACACCTCCTATCTCTCCATTCAAAGAAACAGCTACAGCTGAAGATTCAGGGTTAATTCCTGAAATTGACATTCACAGGCTGAATATTCCAACTGTCTTGTATCTGGAAGCACCACCAGCAACAGAGTCAACTCCACATGTTTCTTCAATACTAAATACTGAAGTTCCTACTACACCAATTCTGGATTTGGAACCTGAAACAGATGAAGTTGTTCCAGAATCTCCTTCAGTTACACACACTCTGGTGTTATCAGAAGATGATGAGATATTATCAAATTCTGGAGACAGTGCTCTAGCAAATGCTCCAGTCAGTGCTCCAATTCTTGGAAAGGAGGCACTACTTAAGTTTGTTGAAGAAGATGCTCCTGTTCATTGGGAAGAAACCTTTAGATAAGTTGAATGGACAAAGAAGTAGGAATGAACCTGACTTCATTCCCAGCTCAAATGTTCTGTCAGATCATATTTCAAAAGCTGATGAGTTGCTGACATGTTCTGATTTTAAGCACCAACTAAAAGTCACAGCTCTCAGTACTAAATCTCTTCAAGGTCTACACTCCAAGACTCATGAAAAGGTTGATAAACTTCAGGAATCAGCTGATAAGCTAGACCTGATGCTCAAACTAGACAAGAATAGGTTTATCAGACCAATTCAAGAGAAAGTTGAAGCTATTGAGCAGGTTCAAGAAAAGCAGCAAGCCCAACTAGATGAGGTCTTGCAGAATCAAGCCTCTCAACAAAAACAACTCAATGAAATCCAATCTTCAGTGGAACTCCTTCTTTCTCTACTCCTTCCAGATGATGCCAAAAAAGAGGAGAATGTAGTTAAGTCCAAATGCTCAATTAGCAAATCACTGAAGAAAAAGGATGATTTTGAAAATGACCAGGGAAACCCTAGCAAGGGCAAAGGTCAAGGTCAAAGCAGCAAAGGTTCTTCACATAAACTAATTTCTGATTCTAGCAAATCATCTATATAGAAGAATACAAGTTCTGAAGCTATGAATGCTCAAACTCTGATAGCAAGTTCTGATAATCAAATTCTAATGACAAAGTCTGATATTCTGATTCACTCTGGAAGTCAAGACTCTCAGTAGTTTTTACAAACTCTGAAGCTTAAGGGAAGGGAGACTACTGTCTACTATAAGGATCCAAAGATTCAGACTCTTGATGAAGAAATTGCTAAAAGATTGTTTCTCAAGCATAATATTGGAATGGATTTAGAGACTTTAAAGGAGGAAGAAGCTAGATCTGCTGCTGAGAAGACAAATTCTAAATCTAAAGTTTCTAATGCAAAGAAGCCTCCCAGACCTAAGGAGAAAGGTATTGTGATAAAAGAAAGATCTGCCACAGAGATTCCTAGATCAAGTACTAGATCTCAAGCTACTACTGATCCAAAAGACAAAGGAAAAGGAAAAGTTGGGGAGACAGTCAAGAAGCAGAAAATGAAGATTCCTCAAATTCTGATGAATCCTATGTGCAAGATGGTTCAAGTCTTTGATGATACTGCTGGTTAAGATGAAACTGTTGAAACTCTGAAAAGAAGAAAGATGACAGAACAACCTAAGATAACCTCTGACATAGCTCAAGTTGTTTAGAGTGAAGATATTTTAGAACATCAAGCTACAGAAGAATCTGCAAATCCTGAACAAGTCATCAAGACATCAACCTCTGACAGAGCTCAAGTTGATTTGAACAAGATGACAGTTGCTGATAAGAAGAAACTCTTATGGAAAAATGTTAATCCATCAGATCCTAATAAAAGTCAACTGCTATCTGATTTCATGACTGTTGGATTAAATGTCAGAGAAGCAAGAGACAGATCTAGGTTAGGATCAAGCGAAGCCAAGATCAAAACAGGAGTTGAAGTAACTATCAAAGATCCATTTTTATTAACTGATAAACCACTTGAGGAAGTTATACAGGAACACCTTAATAAGGTTATATCTGCTTAAGTGGTACTGGATACTCATGATAAGAGTAAAGTCAAGGAAAAGCTGATTCTATTTCTTAAAGATGGAAGAACATACAGAATGTCAGAATCAGAAGTGTTGAACAAATCTCTTAAAGAACTTCATCTTTCATTATCTTTTGGAGATAAAGTCTGAGGTTACTAGAAGATGGTCAAATTTCATCATGAAGACCATAAGGGATAAAGCCAGAATCTATGGATCAAGGGTTGCAGAATTTATTCCAAAAAAGTTGAAGATGATGGAAGTCAAATTCCAATGAAGAAGAATTTTGCTAAGATAGAAGTTATTCTGAAAGAAAAATGTCTATGCTACAATAAAGACTCCTCTCATCCAAGGGGAATCAGACTTGGTGATGGATTGGAAAGAAATCACATTTCAGCACTTAGGACTTCCATTTACCAGATTGGAAGTCAAGATGAAGAACTGAAGCAAGTCAAGGCTACATTAGCTCAAGTCTTGAGAAATGCAGAAGAAATGCTGATATCAAACTTTGTCAAGAATCATTTTGGATTCAAATTGATTCTGTAAGATTGGTAAAAGCTACAAGGACTGTAAGTTGTAGTTAGTTGTCTAAATAAAATCTCATTGTAATTGTACTTAAATATTTTTGACATCATCAAATCTATTAACTTGTATATTTTTCATAATTTACAAGTTGGGGGAGATTGTTAGATATATTTGTGATGTCATGTCTAATCTGATTTGTTTAGTTTTAGAACTTAATATCAAGAATTATCAGGACTTACTGGAAATCATGATTTACTTAAGACATGAAGATATCATAACTTAAGTTATCAGAACTTAAGGAAGGATATGCTTCAGAAGTAAAGTGCGGCTGATTTCTAGGAGAGGATCTGGAATAAACAAAGGAAGATATGCTTTAGGAGTTGGACGACTAGAAGACCTGTAAAAAGATAATATATGATTGATATATTTTAGGAAGAGATATATTTCATATCAATTAGAAGATATCTTGTAACTGTGTACTATATAAACACAGCTTAGGGTTTACACTAAAAGTGTTATCATTCTCAAGAATATTATTCTTTGTAACCCTAACAGCTCTTAGTGATATCATACATCACTGAGAGAGTAGATTAACCTACAATAACAGAGTTTGATATATTGAATAAACTTGTTTTTTGTTACATACTAGTGTTCATAATCGAATTGATTGTAGATACTATATTCAACCCCCTTCTATAGTATCATTGAGGCCTCACTATTGCTATGACAGGAAATCCAGTTCAACACTCAATGACAAAACACATCAACATTAGGTACCATTTCATAAGGGAACATGTGATGGAAGGTATAGTGGAATTGTATTTTGTTCCAACAGATCAACAACTAGTAGATATCTTCACAAAACCACTATGTGAAGCTACTTTTACAAGACTGGTAAATGAACTTGGAATGGTTTCAGGTTCTTTCTCAAAATATGTTTAGTTTTTGTTCTCATACATCAGACTTTATGATCAGTGTTTACAGATTTTCTTATCTCAATGTAATCTATGCCTTAATTGTAATATATTTAAGATTGCTTATTATCTGATGTGATTCTATAAACTCTGATAGTGTTTTGAATGTTCTGTGATTATTCAATCGAATGAGGATTATTGTGTTAGATGCTGACTTAGTAGTCTTTAACAAACTATGTATCCCATGTTTGAATTAGTTATTTATGTGGAAATCAACAACACAAGCAAATTCTGATTTTGATCTTAGTCCAATTTACTTCATGTATCTTATTACTAAGTCACAAACTAGATTATTGCTTCTTCTCTGTCATATTATGTTGTCAGTAAATTTTAAGGATGAATTATATGCTTGATAAGCCTCACTTAGCTGAAGAAAATAAAAGAAAAAAATTGAATCAGGTACTCCTTTGAGATCTAGAGTAAATATGTGAAAGGGAAGATCCAAGTGCATTGCTAGTATTAAGTAATAGGCATTAGAAAAGCAAATTAATTTTTCTTGGTGACTTTTCACATTCTCTGATTACTGGATAAATATTCTGATAACAACATAAATTCTGATGACAGTTGTAACTCATTTACAATGAGAACCCATTGTCAAAAGAATTTCAAAAGATGTATAAAATAAGCACAAACAGTTGAGGTGGATTCTTGCATACCTTTATTCTATAGTAGACTTCACAATTCAAGACAGATTTTAATAATTTTTCTTAGTTATGCCTTATTTCTAAGAAATACTGAAGTTTATCAGACTTTACTCTTTATCTGATCATTTGCACATACACAAACTATCACTCCATATGAATGATGAAAATTACTATGGTGATTAAGTTGTTTCTGATAAACAGTTAAGTATTATTTGCATAAATAAGTTTATCAGACTTTACTCTTATCTGATCATTTGCACATACACACACTATCACTCCATATGAATGATGAAAATTACTATGGTGATTAAGTTGTTTCTGATAAATAGTTAAGTATTATTTGCATAAATTATGAGGACAAGTTCTGATTATGTTCTGATGATTAAACTCTGAAGAAACCAATCAGTATTTGTGTGAAGAATCACAAAAACAGTCATTCATTTTTTGAGTACAGAAGCCATGTTCTAATGACCGTTAAATTCTGATAATAGTCAAGTTCTGATGCAAATCCTGATGCTTACATGGCATTATTTATTTACTTGACTTATTATTGATATTTACTGTAACGGTCATATTTTCATAATATAATTAAGTGAGATAAAAATAGTGATAATCATTTGATTAATGGGTTGTGTGTTGGTTTTTGCATATGCATGTGTGCAAAAAATTACTGCACATATCCCGTGCACACTAATTACTGCCTTGACTATTTACTGCATGACAGGTGTAATTATGCCGGTTTTACTTCCAAAAAGAGTCGTTAAGTGGAAAGAGTATAAATATTAGAGATAAAAGTTTATACAAATCTTTTAACTTCTCTCTTACCTTATCTCTTATTTGTTTTACTCCCTCTCTCTCTTTTTCTCTCTATTTTCTGACGGACTTTCTTACAGGCATTTTATCAAACACCTTGCGAACACACATTATTTCACTTGATTTCTCACAGAAATGGCACCAAAGGACATTATCTTTAATGGAGCCAAGTTCGTTCCCAACAACTATATGGCTATTCTCAGCAAGGACGATGCTTCTTCAGATCTTCACTTCATTCAAGATTTTCTGGCTCGCAGTGAGATTGGATATGCTCTGACCCAACCACAATCACTCTCAGGAACACAAATACTGGAGTTTTGGAGGACCGGAGTCTATGATGATGGTGGTGAAGATGGGTCTCCAAGCATCATTTTCACAACTGGGGAGGATAAGCACCTGGTTACCCTGTCTACTGTTCGACAAGCTCTGCATTTGCCAGAAAATTGTACTTTTAATGCTCAGATTGAGGATCCACTTCTACAGAGTATGATGGCCAATCTCGGATATGAGAAAAGTCTATCCAAGCTGGGACAACTGAAGAGGCCATACATCAGAAGGGAGTGGAGCTTCTTTTTCGATTGCATCACCAGAGCCTTTGCCAACAAATGCTCAAATTTTGATGTTATTCCAATTCCGAGTCAGCAAATAGGGTATGCACTTCTTAATCAAACTCATTTTGATTATGCTACTTCTAATTTGAGTTTTATTGGGGATAGGTTGAAAGAGGACCCAAATACTATTTACTTTGCTAGGTTCTGTCAACTTATTTATAGTTTTTGTTGTTCTGATAAGCCCCAAGCCCTTAGTGACTTGATTCAACCTTTTAAACTTCATAAAAGTGTTATCTACTGATAATAAGAAAGAAATACTAAGACCTCTTCAAATTCCTCAATCTGTAAAATAGTTCTTAGTAAACTCTGATCCTTACACATACACAACCATATATCCTGATGTTGCACCAACACAGCCTACTACTTTTCAACCTCTACCAACCCAGCCTTACAATACTCAACCAAGCCTATTATCGGAACCTACTATCAACCACCACAATCCTCTCAACCACAACCATCAGCACCTACTATCAGAATCTCACCTCTCAAATCCAAAACCAAACCAACCTCTGGTACTACTCTAAAGGTGCCAGTTGTAAAATCTGACACATCCTCTAGGCCCAAAACTAAAAGAACTATCTTTGTGCCTAAATATCCACCAAGGAGAACAAGAAGGATGATTCTGAGAGATGAATCTGATGAGGATGAACAAGTCCAGGTTCCTGCATCAGAACCTGTGACAGTAGAAGCTGAAGAGTCAACTCTTCAGAAAGAGAATGAAGCTGAGGGTTCTGGAATTTTGAAAAGGAAAAGACCTTTAAGTTCTGATACAGATAAAGTCACTCCTCCATCTAGAAGATCAAGGAAGACTAGAGCAGGTGTGCATATTGTACAAATTCAATATGAGGATACTAAAGATGCTGAGGAAAGGGATCAGGAATCTCTGATCTCATCAGAACCTACAGTCATTGAAGCTTTGACAGCTCCACCTCAACCTGCAGACATTGTTCAAGACAGAGTGATCACACCTCTTATCTCTCCATTCAAAGCAACTGCCTGAGTTCGAGATTCAGGGTTAAGTCCTGAAATTGATATTCACGGGTTGAATATTCCTTCTATTCTCTATCTGGAAGCTCCACCAGCAAAACAGCCAACATCTCCTGTTTCACCAATTCTATAGGCTGAAATTCCTACTACACCAATTCTGAATTTGGAACCTGAAGATCAGAATTTGGAAACAGAAGCTCCAGAATCTCCTTCAGTAACACACACTCTGGTGTTATCAGAAAATGATGAGATTTTATCAGATTCTGGAGACAGTGCTCCAGCAAGTGCTCCAATTAATGCTTCAATTCTTGGCAAGGAGGCACTATTTAAATTTATTGAAGAAGATGCTCATGTTCTATGGGAGGAAACTTTCAGAGGTGTTGAGTGGACAAAGAAGTGGAATGAACCTGACTTCATTCCCAGCTCACATATTCTGTCAGAACATATTTCAAAAGCTGATGAGTTGTTGACAAGTTCTGATTTCAGGCACCAACTAAAAGTCACTGCTCTTAGTACTAAAAATTTTCAAGGTATACACTCCAAGACTCATGAAAAGGTTGATAAACTTCAGGAAGCAACTGATAAGCTAGACCAGATGCTCAAACTAGACAAGAATAGGTTTATCAGACCAATTCAAGAAAAAGTGGAGGCTATTGAGCTTGTTCAAGAAAAGCAGCAGGCCCAACTGGATGAGGTATTGCAGAATCAAGCCTCTCAACAAACACAGCTCAATGAAATCCAATCTTCAGTGGAACTCCTTCTTTCTCTACTCCTGTCAGATGATTCCAAAAAGGGTGAGAAGGTAGTTAAGTCCAAATGCTCACCAAGCCAAACACTGAAGAAAAAGGATGATTCTGAAGATGAATAGGGAAACTCTTACAAGGGCAAAGGTCAAAGTGAAGGCAATCAAAGCAGCAAAGTTTCTTCACAGAAACTAATTTCTGATTCTAGCAAATCTTCTACACAGAACAATACAAGTTCTGAAGCTGTGAATGCTCAAACTCTGATATCAAGTTGTGATATTCTGATTCAGTCTGGAAGTCAAGACTCTCAAAAGTTTTTACAAACTTTGAAGCTTAAGGGAAGGGAGACTACTGTCTACTATAAGGATCCCAAGATTCATACTCTTGATGAAGAAATTGCTAAAAGATTATTTCTCAAGCATAATCCTGGAATGGATTTAGAGACTCTAAAGGAGGAAGAAGCTAGATTTGCTGCTGAGAAGACAAATCCTAAATCTAAAGCTTCTAATGCAAAGAAGCCTCCCAAACCTATGGAGAAAGGTATTGTGATAAAAGAAAGATCTGCCACAGAGATTCCTAGATCAAGTACTAGATCTCAAACTATTACTGATCCGAAAGACAAGGGAAAAGGAAAAGTTGGGGAGACAGTCAAGAAGCAGAAAATGAAGATTCCTCAAATTCTGATGGATCCTGTGTGCAAGATGGTTCAAGTCTTTGATGATACTGCTACTGAAAATGAAACTGTTGAAACTTTAAAAAGAAGAAAGATGACAGAAGAATCTAAAACAACCTCTGACAGATCTCAAGTTGTTCAGAGTGAAAAAATTTCAGAACAACAAGCTATAGAAGAATCTGCAAATCTTGAACAAGTCATCAAGACATCAACCTCTGACAGAGCTCAAGTTATTTTGAACAAGATGACAACTGCTGATAAGAAGAAACTCATATGAAAAAATGTTAAACCATCATATCCTAAGAAAAGTCAACTGCTATCTGATTTCATGACTGTTGGATTGAATGCTAGAGTAGCAAGAGACAGATCTGGGTTAGGATCAAGCGAAGCCAAGATCAAAACAGGAGTTGAAGTAACTATCAAAGATCCATATTTATTAACTGGCAAACCACGTGAGGAAGTTACACAGAAACACCTTGACAATGTTATATCTGCTCAAGTGGTACTGGATACTCATGATAAAAGTAAAGTCAAGGAAAAGCTGATTCTATTTCTTAAAGATGGAAGAACATACAGAATATCAGAATCATAAGTACTAAACAAATCTCTTAAAGGACTTCAATTCATTCATTATCTTTTGGAGATAAAGTCTGAGGTTACCAGAAGATGGTCAAATTTCTTGATGAAGACCATAAGAGATAAAGCCAGAATCTCTGGATCAAGGGTTGCAGAATTTATTCCAAAGATAGTTGAAGCTGATGGAAGAGAAATTCCTATGAGGAAGAATTCTGCTAAGATAGAAGTTATTCTGAAAGAGAATTGTCTACGCTACAATGAAGACTCCTCTCACCCAAGGGTAATCAGACTTGATGATGGATTGGAAATAAATCACATTTCAGAACTTAGGACTGCCATCTACCAGATTGGAAGTCAAGATGAAGAACTGCAGCAAGTCAAGGCTAAATTAGCTCAAGTCCTGAGAAATGCAGAAGATAAGCTGATATCAAACTTCGTCAAGAATCATTTTGGATTTAGATTGATTCAGTAAAATTGGTAAAAGCTGTAAGGACTGTAAGTTGTAGTTAGTTGTCTAAATAAATTCTTATTACATTTGTACTTAAATATTTTTGACATCATCAAATCTATTAACTTGTATATTTTTCATAATTTACAAGTTGGGGGAGATTGTTAGATATATTTGTGATGTCATGACTAATCTGATGTGTTTAGTTTCAGAACTTAATATCAGGACTTATCAGGACTCAGCTGAAAATCAGGATTTACTGAAGACAGGAAGATATCAGAACTTAAGGTATCAGAACTTGTGATATCAGAGCTTAAGGAAGGATGTGCTTCAGAAGTAAAGTACGCCTGATTTCTAAGAAAGGATCTGGACTAAACAAAGGAAGATATGCTTTAGGATTTGGACGACTAGAAGACTTGTAAAAAGATAATATCTGATTGATATATTTTAGGAAGAGATATATTTCATATCAATTAGAAGATATCTTGTAACTGTGTACTATATAAACACAGCTTAGGGTTTACACTATAAGTGTTATCATTCACGAGAATATTACTTATTGTAACCCTAGCAGCTCGTAGTGATATCATACATCACTGAGAGAGTAGATTAACCTACTGTAATAGAGTTTGATATATTGAATAAACTTGTTTGCTATTACATACTTGTGTTTATAATCGAATTGTTTGTAGATACTATATTCAACCCCCTTCTATAGTTTCATTGAGGCCTAACAGAGGAAGGAGCAAAATTTAAGTTGTATAACAGTTTACATCAGTCCATCATTTCTTCTTCATAAGCATAAACATCCTTTGCAGCATAAAAGTTGTAAATGGAGATTAATGTTTCACATACACATTACATTAGTATAACTATAGAGAAGTTGTATTATTCCCATCCTTTTCAATGTGTTCTAGTGACCTTGCTCCTTCCAATAGTTAATATGTAACAGTGATTCAAAATCTTTGGACCACATTTCCGTCCTGCCACTGAAAAACCAAACCAAATTAGATATTAGAGCAACTCCAATAAGGGCCTAAAGGTCCAAATTTGGACCGATTTCAGTCCAAATTTACCCAACAGTGGCCTAAATCTCGGTCCAAATTTGGACCGATGAACAGTGTTGGTCCAAATTTGGACCGACACTATTCATCGGTTCAAATTTGAATAATATTAAAATAATAGCTTTTCACTTTTTCTTATTTAGTATATTAGATTATATTTTGATTTAAGATATGTATAAATGTAATTAACTAATATTATAATATATTTACTATTTATTTTTATTTTTTGTATTAACAAATACTAAAATATAATTAAATAAAATATACTTGCATTTCTTAATTTCAAATTAAAAATACATTTAAAATATATTAAATAAGGATTACAACACATGCAATCGAATTTAAAATACAACTTAAATGAAAATGCAATTTGAAAATACTCAATTTAGTCGGACAAATTAAATCGACCTCCTCCAAGATAGTCGAAATATTGTCCAAAACTATTTTCTTACTATGTTATACATTTAATTAGAATTACATTATTTATTATTAATCATATTTTAAAATATTAAACTTAATTAATAATAATTAAATATTAAAATAATATCATATATTATATAATAAGTAAAGTGCTTGTACTATGAAACTTAAAAATTCATTATAAATCATATTATAATTTAGAACGAAATTTGTACCAAATTGTTCAAGTTGGAGAGGGGTCCGGTCCAAATTTGAACCAAGGATCGGTCCAAATTTGCTTGGTCCAAATTTGGTACAAACTGTTGGAGTTGGTTAACACATGCATAGTTACTAGTTTCATATATAGCTACCAGCCTACCAGGCATAAGACTTTAGCAGAAAGGGTAACAAATAATTACATTTACTAGTGCCAACTCTCTCTCTTTCAATATTTCAAAACATACATTAAGAGACCCAAGGAGGTGGGTGTTTGTAAACTCTACTAAAAGCTGGATCAATCATAGAAAGTTACAAACTTCATATCTTAGAAACATGACATTAAATTTCTTATATAAATCCACTCTGCATAACGCAGTTACATTGGTGGAGTGTTGAAGTCACACTCAGTGCAACAATGGTCTAAAATTATGTTATTGTTGGGCATTCAACAGGAACGTCTTTCCATGTTGCACTAGTGAATATGTTAAAGCACAATGCATATAAGTCTGAATCTAATATCATATAAAGAAAGCCTACACTCGACTGAAGACCCTAATGGGCCTATACTATCGACCAGCGTCTTACATTGAGGGACAACACTATATTGGGTTGATTAGTTTTGCTCCGAAATAGTACTCTATCGACCAACATCTTAGATTGAGGCACAAGGCCATATAGGGTTATTTAGTTCTGCTCTAAAATAGTTACATCAGGTTGCTTGGACACATCAGACAAATAACACTTATTTCTAATATATTAACTGTGAACCAAGAACTATCAACCATTTGATTACGTTTAGATTTCATGACAACTAACATTAAGTATGGACATATATAATATAACAAAATCAAAGTTTATAAATGCACATACCAGTTCTTCGCAGGTTTAGGTTTCTTCTTGTTTTTGTCCTCCTTCCCAATAAGTTCCATTCCCTTAACACAAACCAGACTCTCCACATGACTGTAAGGCTCATACCACAGTGGCCTAAGAGTGTCAAATTCACTTTTATAGATCAAAGTATCACTAGTATTGGGGTACATTTATGAACCAAACACATCCCTTCCCACGTCTCGATGACAATCTCACCTGTGGCAAGGGACTAAGGAATCAGAAATGTAAATTCGAATTCAACAAAGTCGTATGGCCTCAGGGTATGTATCTTCGTCCAAATTTCATTCTTCTCATTCAACCAATACATTTCGACTATTGGGCTTGGATACTCACCAGGGGATTGAATTAAGAGAGCAAGCGAGTCCTTGTGCACAAAAGTACTTTCATTCTTAACGTATTCTGGGTACGAGACCTTCTTAAACGACCCAGTACAAGGATCAAACGCCCCAAGAAACTCGTGCTTTTGTATAGGAACATATGGTTTATATCATCTGGCCGATCAACTCCTACCCAATACGGACAACCTCTGATAATAAAATTGCAATTCGGCAGTTTAGGGCAGAAAGGAATAAAACCTTCATCGCTGTCAACATCTGTCCAAGAATTACTATTTGCGGAATAAATCTCAACCCGAGACAAACTATATGGCTTAAAATCCGGCTCACGAACAGGAACAACCCTTATGATCTTATAATCATTGGTTCCTTTTTCCTGACAATCATGACAATCATGTGTCAGGAACTGTTAACCACCAACACACTATTTGTTTTCTGGCCGTTGGATTGGCCAGGATTTAAAAAAAAATCCACCTTCCGCGCTATTTTTTTCGTGGAACAGAGGTGTTTCCGCGTATATTATGCGCGGACTGGGTAAAGACAGGTAATACCCTTAATTGCTTTCCGCTATTAATATACGTGGACCGCCTGTTACCAGTTTAACCCAAAAATCGAACCCGTTTTACAGTTATTCAAACATAATCGAACTCAATTGAAATTAGAGGCGATTGGTGGCAATTTTTAGGCGATTACACTGTGACACAACCCGATTCCATCCTTTTTCGTTGATTTCACCCACGTTTCTCCTTCCAGGTTTGTAATTTCATTGCATTGTATTAAAAATTTTGGGTTTTTAGGGTTAGGGTTTGTAATCGATTTGCTTAAAAATGAACATATATACGTTTACAAATATATGTGTGTATAGGGTCATGTTCCCTGACAATCGTGTGTCAGGGAACAGTTAACCAACACACTATCTCCTGGTCGTTGGATCAACGGCCAGGATTTAAAAAAAATTAACCCTTCCGCTAAAAAAAGCGCGGAACGTCCAGAAACTAATAACATTCTCAAATCAATAATCGTAATCCTATAATCAACAATCGGGTTCAACAAAAAAATAATCAGGTTCAAAACACAATCGGGTTCTAAACACAATCAATGGGGTCGAATTACATATACACACATACTTACATATACATACAGAATTATAACCCAATCAATTCGAAGTAAACAAAGAACAATCAATTCGATTTCAAAACCCAAACACTAAGAACAGACTAATACAAAGAACAATCAAGAGAATCGAACCTTTGGGTAGAAAACGGTTGTTGCTTGGTTGATGTTTCGGTTGAAATCGCCAGAAAAGCCAGAAAATCGTCAGAGAAGGAGAAAGTATATTATTTTAGTGTTTCTGTTTGTGTATATAACTGATGGAGAAGAAATTCAGGCTATTATTAGTTTCTGGACATTCCACGCTTTTTTTTTAGCGGAACGGAGATGCGTTCCGCGCTTAAAAAGCGCGAAAGCTCTCCGTTCCGCTAAAAAAAAGCACGGAATGGTTAAATTTTTTTTTAAAATCCTGGCCGTTGGATCGTGGACGGCCAGGAGATGATGTGTTGGATAACTGTTCCCTGACACGATTGTCAGGGACAGGACCCATATGTATATATACGTTTACATATATGATTTGTGTGTATTCTGTTTCGCGAATTTTGTAAGTTTATATATACGTTTTGTATGTATATATATAATTTTCGTATAAGTGTGTACTTGTGGCGCCCTCCAAACCCGGATCAGAAGTTTGGGATCCACAACACATACACCATATATAAACCTGTATAAGAGATATTATTTATAATGACCCTGCTTCACAAAACCACGGATCGCAACATGTTAAAGTATGAAAACAAGCCACAATCTTAACTTTTATTACAACGTACCAAATCCCAACTAATTTAACTTACAATTGGTAATAAAATCATTCTTACAATCTGACTATCTCTATACCGCTTGAAGCTTCTGCTAGTTCGATTCAACTCGACTGGAACCTTAGCCCGCACTTTGGACTGAGGAACTTCACTATCATCCATATTCTTTTCAACTGTAAAATATATAAAAGAATCGCAAGGGTGAGCTAACTAGCTCAGCAAGTCATAATAATGATATCTGCGGTTAAATAATGATCAAATATGATGATTCAAAGAAATCAAGTTTCTTTTTAACTCATCATTAGAATTGGATATTCATTTTAAGTTTTAAAAACCAAGGTTAGGCTGCTGATCAGTCACGCACTAACCCCGAGCAAGCACACAGCAGTGCTCTAATTACTGGATCCAAGGCACACATTGGCCTAATTTGACCATTGGTATGGTCTGACCACGAATCTGGTCCACATATATAAAAACTATTGAATCCTAAAGCAGTTCAATATGATAACAATATGATTCAATAAAACAAGATCATAATTGATGATGGTTAAATATTTGCATAAAAACGTAAGGAAACTCATGGATATCTCAAGGGTATATCAGGATATGTATAAGAAATGGTTCTCAGTTTGTACAAGGGTCAGGTATCAGACCAGTAATGTTTTTTCAAGATATGGTTCTTTGATGTTATTAAGAATGGTTGGAGTATAAAAGTTTCTGTGTTTTCAAATCATTCTCTTTCAATGTTTGGTGTTTGGTAATTATATCTTTGAAGAGTAGTATTGTATTTGTATGGTTTGGTGTCTGAGGATCAACAAAGGATGGTCTACAAAGAATAAGGCTTACGACTCAAGATCAAGAAAGAATCAGGGTTCAAGGGTAAGTAGTTTAAAACACTTGCATTATAAAACAGGAATTATGTTTAATAATAGCAACATGTTATGAAACAGTTCGAAAACATTGGTAATATATCTTGAAGAAAAGTTTAGAAATACTTTCCTTACAAGGCTTTACAACTATTATTGATCAACTCTGAGCCGACTCTGCTGCTCAGGCTCCTTACATCCAACCACTAGATTCCATTGGATTCGACTTCGACACTCAGGTTTTTCCTGTTGAAACTCTACTGAGCTCGTCAATTGATTGCTAGGTTATCTTTAGTTCATCATCCACTTTCAGTGTTCCCGACTATAACCTACAGGGTCGAAATACCCTACATTAGACGTCTAGGTATGCTTGACATATCCTCGATACTAATTCTTACCCAACGATATTCAAATCTGAGTCGTAATTATTCATATTAGAATAACACAGACAATAATCAGGGTTCACATTCTCGAAATCGATCCAGTGTTCATTTTCAGAAAATACGTATACTCATCATTTTACGAAATTAGGCTTAATGTGTTTTGGACAAAACATACAACACAACATATAATCAGGTTCCGTATAAAACATACATATATGTATTTACTTATTTATACCCGTTCAACGTTCCAATAATTACAGGGTACGTCCCACATTTTTGAATTTAATTTCCAAAAATTCGGGCAGCACCTTCTTTGTTTATCGGCCTACCCGTCGTACAACTCGACGTCGCAACCACAAAATTCACAATAATAGCAACTCCAATAAATCACCAATCCATTTCAAAATTCCCAATCACCGGTATAGTTCAATAATCACAACCAATTCAGTCCTCCTGATACAATAAGTACTAACTAACTAATTCGCTCCAGAATAAAAACACAATACCAATTTTATTTATTTTAAAATTTTAGGACTCAGAACAAATCATCACAGTCCACCGTCCGCTCATCGAAATTCATTGCGGACGGCGGTAAAATCCGGAGGTACCCGATTTGGGTGTCCATTCACAGATTTCACCGATTAATTCTCAAATACCAATAATAACAGTTATTCAAATAATCATTGAAAATTCATTCGAATTTCTCAAATAAATTCGAATAAATATCATTATTATAATATATGCTTGTAGCCGAATTTTTGAGACCGATAACCAGAAAATCAATTCGAATTAATTCGAATTTAGGCAACATAGAACAGGAAACCAACTACACTCGCACAGGTACACATAACCAGGCCGCCATGCCGGAAAAACCCCGGCGGCAACCGGAATTCAGAAAGAAACGGCAACAGTAACACAGGGCATCACAACCAGACTGCGCACATACATACAAAACTTATATGTACATATATACACATACCAACTACCGAACAGAATAGCAACCGAGAGCAGGAATGGGGACGGAAAATACTGGCCGAAACTTACCAGGACAGAGAGAAACGGAAAGAAGATGAGGAAACAAAAAGAAAAGAGGGAAGTGAGAGAAATGCGCGAGAGATTGAGAGAAAAAGAAACAGGGCCGCGTAGAAGGAGCAGAACAGGGAGGGGGTTGTATCCATTTTATTATTTATTTAGTTATCCCTTAAATGAAACGAGGCAGTATGCATTCTGAAAATCCACCACGTGTCCTTATATTGCTTATAGGCCCGATTTTTTTTGAATCTGAAATTCAATTTTAGCGAACCAAGTCGTACTTAAAACAGATTCAGACTCGATTTAAGACTCGATTTCCTTTCTTTCCATATCTCATACGAAGTTTGAGGAACAGATTTTGGAAGGCACCTTATTCAGTAAATATGATGAGGTTTCCAATGCATAACCCTATAGGAATACTGAAAGATTTGCATAGCTCATCATGGACCGAACTATGTCTAACAAAGTTCGATTTCTCCTTTCAGATACCAATCTGGAGGAGTCCACTGGGAGACTATACCATTTACTTTGAGATAATCTAGAAACACTCCATTAAAGTATTCACCACCTCGATCTGATCGAAGAGTTATAATACTATGTTTGGTTGTTTCTCCACTCCATACTTATACTCTTTGAACTTTTCAAAGGCTTCAAACTTGTGTTTCATCAAACACATATCCGAATCTAGATCTATCATCTATGAAAGCAATGAAGTATGAAAATCCACCCATGGCTTGCTTAGACATTGGTCCACATACATCTGTGTGTACCATTCCTAGCAAATTTGCAGCCCTCTCTCCATGTCTACTAAATGGAGACTGCAGTGCCACTATGAAGTGAGATTTTCATCATCCCTTTTCTTTTATTAGTTTGTTCAATCTGAAGTAAATTATGTCACATTTATACAGACCATTATTTAAAGTACCACGTCCATAAAGAATATTATCACTAAGAATAGAACATTCATTATTCTCAATAATAAATGAAAATCCAGCCAAGTCTAACATGGGAATAATATTCCTCACAATCGAGGGAACAAAATAACAATTATTTAAAACAATAGTCTTGCCCGTAGGCCTATGTAAATGAAATGATTCTACATCTTCAGCAGCAACTCTTGCTCCATTTCCCATCAGTAGAATCACCTCCTCTTCCTCAAAAGTCCTACTTCTCCTTGGTCCCTGCAACAAATTGCAGATATGAGAACCACAGGCGGTATCAAATACCCAAGTAGAAATGACATATTCACTTCTATCATGAACATACCTGAATCAGAAGCGGTAGTCTCACTACCCTTCTTCTTCAATTCTGCAAGGTAAACCTTGCAGTTCCTCTTCCAGTGCCCCACCTTGTTATAGAAAAAGCAAACAACTTTGCTCTTGGGGTCTTCAGCTTTTGGTGGAACCGGCGTTTTCTCACCTACTTTCTTCTTCTTGGAAGAGTTCCTCTTCCTTTTCTTAGGATTGGAACCTTCACCAATTAGAAGAACAGAACTCTTCTTGGGGAAAATTCGATTCCGCAGTCTTCAACATGTTGTGGAGTTCAAGCAGGCTGACATCCAACTTATTCATGTGAAAGTTCACAACAAACTGCGAGAACGAACTCGGAAGCGATTGCAAGACCAAGTCTTGGCTCAGCTCCCCATCCATGGCAAAACCAAGTTGTCCAAGACGTTCAATCAAATTGATCATCTTAAGTACATGGTCATTCACAGATGATCCCTCAGACATCCTACAACCGAACATCTCCTTCGATATCTCATATCGAGTTGTCCTCCCCGCCACATCATACAACTCTTGTATATGCATTAGGATAGTGTGAGCATCCATATGCTCATGTTGCTTCTGTAGCTCAATGTTCATGGAAGCTAGCACGATGCATTGAGAAACATTTGCATCATCTATGTAACGCCCCCAAATCCGGGGTCAAGGGATTTGGTCGTCACTATAAAACTTCAATCCAAATTAACCTGTTAAATCAATAAATAAATGCCAGCGGAAGATATTTATCATAAATGACCCCAAACTACTCCAAGATCTTTTAAGGTTACAGTTCTAGAAACAAGATATCCAAATTCCACAAATAAATTTTTTCTCACTTTCTTTTACATTTCTTTTCAATAAATTCCAACTCAAAACTAAACCCACTAGTATAACTTCGAAATGAAGTATACTAGGCCCAAATAAAATATACAACTATAATACAATATAATATAAACAACTTTATACAATAAAACTTACACTATTCCGCAAACCCTGGACCAACCACCTTCTAAGAGCTTCTTCTTTGCTTCCTCAATTTCGCAGCTAAACAGCGCAAGCTAATCCTCACTAGAGGTTAAATTTAAAAACAGGCAAGTATGAGCGGAAGAAATGCTCAGCAAGATCATTATAGTAAATATAGGGTTGTTTTGATATAAACCCACATCTGCATCAGAGCAAAACATTTTTAAAATCATAGTTGCTGAATCATAAAATTTTAGTTGAGGAATCCCATACTTGATTCCTTACTTCTATTCAGACCATTTTGATATTTTTAAGCGAAAGGCTTCAGCAATTCTTTGAATCTTGACGAGCTTAAAAGCTCGTAAAACAGTGTTTACGGAAATATCGTAAACGACAATAACATGAAACAATGAATATATATTGAATCATAAACTTTATTCAAAACCGAACTCTGGAAATTAATACTTATCAATGTTCAAGAAATTCCTAACTATTCAGTATCCATCATTATCGACTAAGTTTCCATAGACTTAGCCTGCTAAACCAGCCTGATAAGGACGGGTTAAATAATTAAGAAGATCCCAATTCATTCAAGATTCTAATTATCACTGAGCAACAAATGCTGCAGCAACAATCTGAACTTCGAATTCATTTATAAACACTGTAATTTTCCCGAAACTGAGTGCTAAGAAATTAATTCATAATCATAATTTCTTTTCAAGAAGGAATGCCGTCAATGGCGATCAACAATAAATTAGACTGGATACTAGAAACCAACATATGCACTATAATCTGCTGATCAGTCAGAATATAGTGTGGATCTATACCCAACTGCATAGACCCAACCAACATAAGGAGTACTCAGGCAACTATGGCCTAAAGGGTCCGGTTCATCTCCGGCCCATAGGATCCAGCTCATCACTGGTCCTTATATATTTATAGTAACCATCCAGTCCGTGGAGTATTTTTGATGTCAAATCACTTTGGGTACTTGCTCAAGAGAGCAATCGATGATAAAGGAATAATAGTGAAAGGAACTTGCATAAATAAAAGTAATTGCAGCGAAATATAAAACAGTTTAACTATTCTGAACTTAGAATAGGAACGAATAAATATTTACAGTATTTAAGGAGAAAGGTTAGGAATACTTGCAGTATTTAAAAGAAAGTTCGGGAATACTTGCATAAACAGAATTATTTAATTCAGCGATATGTAAAACATTTATCTATTCCGAACTGAGAATAGGGAAAGCAAATACTTGCATAATAAGCTTTAAAATAAATATCACTTGAACAATAAGTGATGATAGGAATACTTGCCTTTGGGTTTTTAGCAGTTAGCACACTCGCAATAACACAAATATCTCATGATGTTTTCTCAAGACGTCACCATTTCCTATTCTTAATTCTTTGATATGTCGCTAATGCGGTTACTGCGGTCTGATACGAAATCTTATCAAACTTCAGTCTTGATCCCCAACGTCTAGTTCTGCTCGTCTCGAACAATCCGTATCTACCGAAATACTATGCAACTCTCCCTTTCTCTTGCCTTTGTTTGGTCTCACGCCCTTAATGCCCGATCCTATTATAAGCAAAACGATACTACTTTAGTATCCTTCTGAAACGATTATCTTATTTCTACCCTTTCGCTATATATATATATATATATGGCACATTGTATAGCATATAACAAGTAGCACACATTATAGTTTAAAACTTACTACCAACTCAGAAAATTATTTAACAAGAGAACGTGTAACTTATGATAATATTTCTACGGAAAATTCGGCATGACCTATTCGTAATATGGACAATACCCTGAATAACCACACCACAAATACAACCCATAAGTCATTTCAATGTTCTTACCCAGACATATTCTATACGTGTTACGACTAACAATCATAACATACTTTCAAAAAATTGAAATCAAATAAGTCAAATAGATTTAGATACAGGGGAATTTTAGAAAATTTTGGCATGAAGTATTCGTAATTAAGACTATCCACCTGTTTTTTTTTTCAATTCCACAATTTAATCTTATAACCAAACAAAAAATAAAGTTGCCTCAACTTGCAGCAACATAAAAGTAAACAAGTAAGAAAAGTACCCGCCCAGACTTGCGGCACCTAAACATTTAAGGAAAATTACCCGCCCAGACTTGCGGCACCTAAACAATTAAGTATACTGAATAATTTATAATATTTGAACTTACAGTTATATAATTTAACATCACCAATTCAACTCGAATAAATACTTAAATAAATCACCTTGCACATATATCACGTAGACTAGTAACTATAAACATATTCAAATCACACTATAATAATTAGCAACGGAACTCAATCTCAAATAGGCATATACTAACATGTATTTTCATAAAACACATCATTGCTATCACATATACAAATAACAAGTCAATGTACATGTGCACAAGTCAAGTATGTCATCAAGTATGCTAACTTAAATCTATAATTTAATAAACTATAAAGCACATATCAAATCACTAACCAACACTTCTATATTATAGGTTCATATATTTAATCTATTAAACAATGACTAGCAATCACATATATTAGCACGAAACCATATGTCGAGTTATAATATACAAAATAGCTACCGAACCTAAAATTTAAGTTAACTAGCCTCAGAAGAATGACATTTTACAATACATAGATGAACTTAAACAGAAAAGTTTAAAACATAAAAGTTGTAGGATATTTCGCGACCTTTCCAAAATGGTAAGGCTCGCTAAAAATGACCAAGTAACGAATTCAGAAACTTTAAAATACACAGCTGCATAAGCAGATTCAGCCCTGTTTTCGCAAGTAACTTAGTATTTGAGACTCTTAAATCATAGAATTGATTAATGAACTATAAGTAACAATTGTAGATCCTGAATTAAGCTTTTAAAATTGGTATAGTTCAAAGTCATAGCTAAAATAATGAATTTACTACGAATTTTTGAAGTCAGGATGTATCAAACTGAAATAACAGGACAGATTTTACAAATGGCAGATTTTATCATAATTGCAGGCCGAATTTGGAAAAACACAAAGAATGAATATTGTAGATAATTCCATTATCTTTCCAGAGAGTGCGAAATCATTATCATACGATGAACTAGTTAAAAGCTACGAATTTAACAAGAACTCAGCTTATTTCTAAACGGATTTGACAACACAATTCACAACATATCATGCATATAACTCACTAATAATCCTTCAAATAACTATGTATAAATCTGAAAATTTTGTAGAACAACTCAAAATACCAAGACTGAAATTTAAAACCACCATAAACTATTATAACTTAAACATATATTAACCGGGTCAAGCCATAATCACTTAACGAACCAAAACTCAAGTTATACACTACTACACCATTGTTATAAATCTAAAAACCCGGAAATCATCCTTACCAACTGAAATTTCAGATTTTATAAAATCAAGAATAGTAGTTGTCATTTAGACATTCAATCCGCCTAAGAATATATAAGCGAAATTCAACCAAGTATTGACTTACACAACTCGAAACTACACAAAATCAATTAGCAAGTTCATAACTATAATTAACAAGCAAAAATCAACCTAAACCAAATAATATTTTATTTCACGCATATTACTCAAAATATTCCTGCAGAGAAACAAATTAAAAAAAATTAAAAACAATTTCAATTCGGGAAAAACAATAACACAGCCACGCGCCATCGGAAAAGAAAGGAACCAGGCGGCAACAGCAGTACAACGACAGGCAACAGGTAAAACAATTAACACCCGACTGAACCACATACATATACACACATAAGTATATATACATACAACGGAGCTACCAGGCCAATCGGCGGTAACTCGCCGGAAGCCACGACGCGGAAATCAACAGAGATAACCAACAACGGTTCGCCGGAAAACGAGAGGGCGATTAACCGGAAAAAAAGAAAGAGGCGGGGCAGCGATTGGAGATATAAGAGAGGGAGAGAAATTAGAGATTAGAGATGAGAGTACAGAGAGAGATGCAGAGAGATTGTGTGCCAGGAAGAACAGGGAGGGTGGGTTTGTGCGTGTGTTTTGTTTTTACAAACCAACAGCTACCACGTGTCTGCAAAATAAGGAGAGTGTACCACGTGTCTCTACTTACGACTGGAAGCTTAATTTCGGCTCGCCATTATGCAATTATCGATACTAACTTGCGTGTGAAAATAAATCAGAAATATCTCAAAATAATCTCATAATTTTGTAAATATCCCGAAACTAATAAAATAAAATTTTCATAATTTTTTAAAGTATTTTTGACTTGCGCGCTATACCCGCATTTCACAATTAATGAACCGAGCTGCACTTAAAACAATTTCAGAAAATCCCAAAAATAGTCTTAAAATGTTATAAATATCCCGAAGTTTATAAAAACATAAAATTCTTAATTTTAAAATAATTTTTGAAACGCGATTTATACCCGTTTTTAGCAATTAAACGATTCAATGCGCCGGTGAAATTAATCCCAAAAATTTCCAAAATAATTTTAAAATTCTTAGAATATTCCAAACGTAAATAAATATGAGTTTCATAATTTTTGATGAATTTTGCAATTAAATACGGATTTTACAAATAAATGAAATCAGAAAATCACACAGGGCTAAATAATTGATGAAATATTGATTTCTAAATTTTATAAAATCCCAAAAATAATTATTGTAATTATAAAGTCATAAAAATATTTTTAAAGATAATTTAAATATTTATGAAATTAGATTTTCAATAAAATCACTTTTAAAGACAAAAACAAAACGATACGACTCAGTAATTAATAATACAAATAATCCTCAATCACAACTGAGTCCCACACAATTAATATTACATACAACACATAGTTGACAGAATATCCATCCAATCCCTAATATTACTAAACGAACTCAATTTACCGATATCAATAAATGATCGGTTTTCAAATAAACTTTTGAAAATAATACATTTAAGGAAATATTTTCAGATATTAACAAGGATCGCTATAACAGTCAATAATTAACACATTACCATTTAATAACACAAACTCGTCAAATAAGAATAAAATATCCACCATTTTATTCCTTCTAAATCATAAAATCACATAAACATATTCAAATATCAATAATAATAATTCTGAAAATACGGGATATTACAATCTATCCTCCTTATAAGGATTCCGTCCTCGGAATCAGCAGAAGAGAGCACTAGGGATCATCTAGCCAACTTCCCAATCTTACATATGTAACTTTTCTTAAAATTTCCAATTAAAGCTTGGAGTCCTTGTATAACATAATGATCACGGGAGCTTCACTCCGCACCACTGTTCTATTCACACCCTTTGATCAGTTCTTTAATAGAATCAATTTTACCGATTGCGGGAAAGAAGAATAGAAAGAAAGACAGAGAGAAAGAAAAGAAAGAGAGAGATAGAAAAATAAAGAAACAGATTGACTTCGCTATACACCCTGATATTTTAATCGCATTGCAATCCAGTGTTGCTCTTGATAATCCCATCACATAACCCTGCTTTGACTTGACCAGGATAACTCAGCTTAACTTGATTGGCATACCTTCAAATGTTTGGGATGACAAAATCATGGAATTTCAAAAAGAAAAGAATTTGATACCATAACGGAGCCAAAATCTGAATTTGAGAAAGATATTGTTGAAATAAAAGAATAACTGAGAGATCAATATGACCAAACGAACTTGGTATTGCGTGCCCAAATTAAGACACCACTAAAGGTTGTTACCCTTCATGTATTCACAACACACACAAGTGATGGCGTCCCATCCAACTCCTATCACACAGACAGGTATACCTTGTGTCCCCTATAGTTAGGGTTGTTCATCTCAGTCAGAATAAAAGAATATGAAAGGAATTCAAAATCAAATGAATAAAATTAAAAATATTTCAAAGCTAATATTTCAGAAGGAAATGAAATCCAGAGAACAAAATTATGTCACCAAATGAGCAAATGGTGTCACATCATCAAGAAACTATTCACCAACTAAGAAAAGTGGAATTAATTTATCATAACTTGACAGAGCTATCAAAACCTGAAAAATAGGCTTCATGACAGACTCCGGCACATTTAAAACACAATTATGATTGAAAATGAGTGTTAGGGAATATCTCCTCTAACAATTACTTCTTTTTGAAAAATGTCAAAAGGAATTATAGAAATAGAAGGTATTACCAAAGTCTTAATACTTATCTTCTATCTGAACTATCATGTTGACTCGTTGTCCGATTCTAGACACTTCTTCATGTTTTAAGGATATCGATAATCTTCATCGTCGTCAAATCGTAGTCTCGAAAGATTCCACAATAGAAGTTTTGCAACTGCCAGGAGTTCCATCCAGCTCAGCACAACCATCTCAAAAGAATGCGCCTATCTTAACTTATTCGTTGGTACTATATCCAATAGTCCAACAGGAACTCGATATGAGCTCAAGCGTCCTCACATAGCTATACACACTCCTACACACTCTCGTTTCTAGTTTACTATAACCTCAGCTCTGATACCAACCTGTAATTCCCCCAAATCCGGGGTCAAGGGATTTGGTCGTCACTATAAAACTTCAATCCAAATTAACCTGTTAAATCAATAAATAAATGCCAGCGGAAGATATTTATCATAAATGACCCCAAACTACTCCAAGATCTTTTAAGGTTACAGTTCTAGAAACAAGATATCCAAATTCCACAAATAAATTTTTTCTCACTTTCTTTTACATTTCTTTTCAATAAATTCCAACTCAAAACTAAACCCACTAGTATAACTTCGAAATGAAGTATACTAGGCCCAAATAAAATATACAACTATAATACAATATAATATAAACAACTTTATACAATAAAACTTACACTAGTCCGCAAACCCTGGACCAACCACCTTCTAAGAGCTTCTTCTTTGCTTCCTCAATTTCGCAGCTAAACAGCGCAAGCTAATCCTCACTAGAGGTTAAATTTAAAAACAGGCAAGTATGAGCGGAAGAAATGCTCAGCAAGATCATTATAGTAAATATAGGGTTGTTTTGATATAAACCCACATCTGCATCAGAGCAAAACATTTTTAAAATCATAGTTGCTGAATCATAAAAATTTAGTTGAGGAATCCCATACTTGATTCCTTACTTCTATTCAGACCATTTTGATATTTTTAAGCGAAAGGCTTCAGCAATTCTTTGAATCTTGACGAGCTTAAAAGCTCGTAAAACAGTGTTTACGGAAATATCGTAAACGACAATAACATGAAACAATGAATATATATTGAATCATAAACTTTATTCAAAACCGAACTCTGGAAATTAATACTTATCAATGTTCAAGAAATTCCTAACTATTCAGTATCCATCATTATCGACTAAGTTTCCATAGACTTAGCCTGCTAAACCAGCCTGATAAGGACGGGTTAAATAATTAAGAAGATCCCAATTCATTCAAGATTCTAATTATCACTGAGCAACAAATGCTGCAGCAACAATCTGAACTTCGAATTCATTTATAAACACTGTAATTTTCCCGAAACTGAGTGCTAAGAAATTAATTCATAATCATAATTTCTTTTCAAGAAGGAATGCCGTCAATGGCGATCAACAATAAATTAGACTGGATACTAGAAACCAACATATGCACTATAATCTGCTGATCAGTCAGAATATAGTGCGGATCTATACCCAACTGCATAGACCCAACCAACATAAGGAGTACTCAGGCAACTATGGCCTAAAGGGTCCGGTTCATCTCCGGCCCATAGGATCCAGCTCATCACTGGTCCTTATATATATATAGTAACCATCCAGTCCGTGGAGTATTTTTGATGTCAAATCACTTTGGGTACTTGCTCAAGAGAGCAATCGATGATAAAGGAATAATAGTGAAAGGAACTTGCATAAATAAAAGTAATTGCAGCGAAATATAAAACAGTTTAACTATTCTGAACTTAGAATAGGAACGAATAAATATTTGCAGTATTTAAGGAGAAAGGTTAGGAATACTTGCAGTATTTAAAAGAAAGTTCGGGAATACTTGCATAAACAGAATTATTTAATTCAGCGATATGTAAAACATTTATCTATTCCGAACTGAGAATAGGGAAAGCAAATACTTGCATAATAAGCTTTAAAATAAATATCACTTGAACAATAAGTGATGATAGGAATACTTGCCTTTGGGTTTTTAGCAGTTAGCACACTCGCAATAACACAAATATCTCATGATGTTTTCTCAAGACGTCACCATTTCCTATTCTTAATTCTTTGATATGTCGCTAATACGGTTACTGCGGTCTGATACGAAATCTTATCAAACTTCAGTCTTGATCCCCAACGTCTAGTTCTGCTCGTCTCGAACAATCCGTATCTACCGAAATACTATGCAACTCTCCCTTTCTCTTGCCTTTGTTTGGTCTCACGCCCTTAATGCCCGATCCTATTATAAGCAAAACGATACTACTTTAGTATCCTTCTGAAACGATTATCTTATTTCTACCCTTTCGCTATATATATATATATATGGCACATTGTATAGCATATAACAAGTAGCACACATTATAGTTTAAAACTTACTACCAACTCAGAAAATTATTTAACAAGAGAACGTGTAACTTATGATAATATTTCTACGGAAAATTCGGCATGACCTATTCGTAATATGGACAATACCCTGAATAACCACACCACAAATACAACCCATAAGTCATTTCAATGTTCTTACCCAGACATATTCTATACGTGTTACGACTAACAATCATAACATACTTTCAAATCATTGAAATCAAATAAGTCAAATAGATTTAGATACAGGGGAATTTTAGAAAATTTTGGCATGAAGTATTCGTAATTAAGACTATCCACCTGTTTTTTTTTCAATTCCATAATTTAATCTTATAACCAAACAAAAAATAAAGTTGCCTCAACTTGCAGCAACATAAAAGTAAACAAGTAAGAAAAGTACCCGCCCAGACTTGCGGCACCTAAACATTTAAGGAAAATTACCCGCCCAGACTTGCGGCACCTAAACATTTAAGGAAAATTACCCGCCCAGACTTGCGGCACCTAAACAATTAAGTATACTGAATAATTTATAATATTTGAACTTACAGTTATATAATTTAACATCACCAATTCAACTCGAATAAATACTTAAATAAATCACCTTGCACATATATCACGTAGACTAGTAACTATAAACATATTCAAATCACACTATAATAATTAGCAACGGAACTCAATCTCAAATAGGCATATACTAACATGTATTTTCATAAAACACATCATTGCTATCACATATACAAATAACAAGTCAATGTACATGTGCACAAGTCAAGTATGTCATCAAGTATGCTAACTTAAATCTATAATTTAATAAACTATAAAGCACATATCAAATCACTAACCAACACTTCTATATTATAGGTTCATATATTTAATCTATTAAACAATGACTAGCAATCACATATATTAGCACGAAACCATATGTCGAGTTATAATATACAAAATAGCTACCGAACCTAAAATTTAAGTTAACCAGCCTCAGAAGAATGACATTTTACAATACATAGATGAACTTAAACAGAAAAGTTTAAAACATAAAAGTTGTAGGATATTTCGCGACCTTTCCAAAATGGTAAGGCTCGCTAAAAATGACCAAGTAACGAATTCAGAAACTTTAAAATACATAGCTGCATAAGCAGATTCAGCCCTGTTTTGGCAAGTAACTTAGTATTTGAGACTCTTAAATCATAGAATTGATTAATGAACTATAAGTAACAATTGTAGATCCTGAATTAAGCTTTTAAAATTGGTATAGTTCAAAGTCATAGCTAAAATAATGAATTTACTACGAATTTTTGAAGTCAGGATGTATCAAACTGAAATAACAGGACAGATTTTACAAATGGCCGATTTTATCATAATTGCAGGCCGAATTTGGAAAAACACAAAGAATGAATATTGTAGATAATTCCATTATCTTTCCAGAGAGTGCAAAATCATTATCATACGATGAACTAGTTAAAAGCTACGAATTTAACAAGAACTCAGCTTATTTCTAAACGGATTTGACAACACAATTCACAACATATCATGCATATAACTCACTAATAATCCTTCAAATAACTATGTATAAATCTGAAAATTTTGTAGAACAACTCAAAATACCAAGACTGAAATTTAAAACCACCATAAACTATTATAACTTAAACATATATTAACCGGGTCAAGCCATAATCACTTAACGAACCAAAACTCAAGTTATACACTACTACACCATTGTTATAAATCTAAAAACCCGGAAATCATCCTTACCAACTGAAATTTCAGATTTTATAAAATCAAGAATAGTAGTTGTCATTTAGACATTCAATCCGCCTAAGAATATATAAGCGAAATTCAACCAAGTATTGACTTACACAACTCGAAACTACACAAAATCAATTAGCAAGTTCATAACTATAATTAACAAGCAAAAATCAACCTAAACCAAATAATATTTTATTTCACGCATATTACTCAAAATATTCCTGCAGAGAAACAAATTAAAAAAAATTAAAAACAATTTCAATTCGGGAAAAACAATAACACAGCCACGCGCCATCGGAAAAGAAAGGAACCAGGCGGCAACAGCAGTACAATGACAGGCAACAGGTAAAACAATTAACACCCGACTGAACCACATACATATACACACATAAGTATATATACATACAACGGAGCTACCAGGCCAATCGGCGGTAACTCGCCAGAAGCCACGACGCGGAAATCAACAGAGATAACCAACAACGGTTCACCGGAAAACGAGAGGGCGATTAACCGGAAAAAAAAAGAAAGAGGCGGGGCAGCGATTGGAGATATAAGAGAGGGAGAGAAATTAGAGATTAGAGATGAGAGTACAGAGAGAGATGCAGAGAGATTGTGTGCCAGGAAGAACAGGGAGGGTGGGTTTGTGCGTGTGTTTTGTTTTTACAAACCAACAGCTACCACGTGTCTGCAAAATAAGGAGAGTGTACCACGTGTCTCTACTTACGACTGGAAGCTTAATTTCGGCTCGCCATTATGCAATTATCGATACTAACTTGCGTGTGAAAATAAATCAGAAATATCTCAAAATAATCTCATAATTTTGTAAATATCCCGAAACTAATAAAATAAAATTTTCATAATTTTTTAAAGTATTTTTGACTTGCGCGCTATACCCGCATTTCACAATTAATGAACCGAGCTGCACTTAAAACAATTTCAGAAAATCCCAAAAATAGTCTTAAAATGTTATAAATATCCCGAAGTTTATAAAAACATAAATTTCTTAATTTTAAAATAATTTTTGAAACGCGATTTATACCCGTTTTTAGCAATTAAACGATTCAATGCGCCGGTGAAATTAATCCCAAAAATTTCCAAAATAATTTTAAAATTCTTAGAATATTCCAAACGTAAATAAATATGAGTTTCATAATTTTTGATGAATTTTGCAATTAAATACGGATTTTACAAATAAATGAAATCAGAAAATCACACAGGGCTAAATAATTGATGAAATATTGATTTCTAAATTTTATAAAATCCCAAAAATAATTATTGTAATTATAAAGTCATAAAAATATTTTTAAAGATAATTTAAATATTTATGAAATTAGATTTTCAATAAAATCACTTTTAAAGACAAAAACAAAACGATACGACTCAGTAATTAATAATACAAATAATCCTCAATCACAACTGAGTCCCACACAATTAATATTACATACAACACATAGTTGACAGAATATCCATCCAATCCCTAATATTACTAAACGAACTCAATTTACCGATATCAATAAATGATCGGTTTTCAAATAAACTTTTGAAAATAATACATTTAAGGAAATATTTTCAGATATTAACAAGGATCGCTATAACAGTCAATAATTAACACATTACCATTTAATAACACAAACTCGTCAAATAAGAATAAAATATCCACCATTTTATTCCTTCTAAATCATAAAATCACATAAACATATTCAAATATCAATAATAATAATTCTGAAAATACGGGATATTACAATCTATCCACTTACGATACACAACATGTTCATCATTATGTGCATCACTAGCAGGTTCAGTAGGCTTAGGTGAGTCAATCACGTATTCCAGCTTCTCAATCCTGAGAATAATTCTCAAGTTTCGAAGCCAGTCAGCATAATTAGGACCAGTCAATTTGTGAGCATCTAGTATGCTCCTGAGTGATAGTGCAGAAGACATAATGTACAAAGTAAATCTGTAAATGATAAACACATAACAACACTTAGCAAATATTCGATTTCATTTTAAAACACTATATGAATCGGGTCTTTATTCATAAGTGGCTCCCACCAGTTTACCTAATTTATTCAACCCCCTACGTGAAAAATTAAGCATTCATAATGTTAGTGGGAATAGGGATCCTACATTCCATTACACGACCCCGGCTGTAGCACGAACCGCCATGTAATGTTCAATAGGCAGACAACTCTTGTCAATTACATCTCATGTTATTCCCTAATCAAACTTTAGCCTCTTGAATAATTGAGTCTCGGTTGTAGCACGACAAACTCAATATTCTAAGTCAAGTCTAACCCAACATTCCGTATAGTTGAATCAGTCCCCAAAGGCCCACGGCTGTAGCACGTAACGACCTTTAGATTCTTATTCAATGTACACATCTCTATGTAACAGACAAGTATTTCTTATTTCGAAATCAAAGCCCTCGGCTGTAGCACGAACCGACAATGATTCAAAAATAAGAACTACTTTTCTATCATGTTGGAAGGCTATGACCGACACAAGCCCGTTGTATCATTGGCCAATTACTACTTGATATTATTTAATTTTAGAGGGATTATATTACGTTACAATCATAATCATATTATAAAGAAATTCTTCCTTTTAAATTAAATATTTCAAATCAATAATCAATAATCAGATGATTCCCAGATCGGGTGGAGCATTGTCAAGAGGCGTCACTTAATAACCCTTCCTTACAGATAGAAATCTGTTATTGACAGAATCATCCTTTCTCTCATATCGAAAATTCATATTCAATTACGTGTTTCATAAACACAAGAATCTCATGATTGTATTCATAATATTATTATTAAGGTTATGAAACAATTTCACTATACTAGGTTGTCTAACAAACGCCTTATGTTCATTTAAGTTCACCTAAATCTATCATCGCATGATAAACTAAGCATATATCACATATATCAACATGAATAAACATCAAGGTAGGCATGTTACATCATCTAGCACATTAGAACAAGCAATATACATCTCTATGTATCACAAGAAGCATTTAAAATCAATTCAAACGATCAAAAACATCTTTAAAACACTTCATGGAATATAAACAGTTCAAAACTTTTATATAAACTAAAATTGATCAATCCATTAGATCCGTCTGGGAAAAACGAATCCAACGGTATATTGCACGCCCAAAACGGAGTTACGAAACTCCCAGAAAATCAATTTTAAAATCAACAAACGGGCTGTAACGCATTACAGGAACGCGTTACAAGCCCTGTAACGCATTCCGGTGATGCGTTACACCCCTTTTAAGCCATTAAAGGGTGTAACGCATTCCGTGAATGCGCCACAGGTGTGTAACGCATTCCCGGAATGTGTTACACCCCTATTTTTTTTTCTTTCAGCAGCCGCCGCTTTTTCTTCTCGGAAAACGAGCCGCCTGACATTCTCTGTCCTTCTCCGTGCAGCATCAACAGCAGACAACACACAGATGACTTACAGATGTACATATATATATATACTTACAAATAATATATATATATATATGATTTATTTAATTACGAATTTAATTGTAAGAACTTCAGAAATTCATAATAAAAAATTTATACATCATAAAATTATGAAAAAAATACCCAGACGATCTACAACACTTGTAGAACCCAGATCAACATTCAAAATTATTCTGAGAAACGATTTCTCATCAGACAAAATTAATCCATAAAATAACTTGTAAAAATCATAATTAATTCATACAAGCACATAAAATTCTGAAATTTTTACCACAGATCTATATGCATACAACCTATGCTCTGATATCAATGTTGGATTTTTAACACAGCGGGGACATGGAAAAACACTTTTACACATACAAAATCCAAATAAAAGCATACAGATCATGAATAAAAATTCGAGGGATCGAATCTAGCCTTTTAAAATAATTCAGAGACAACGATCAGAGATCCTTAGCAGTTGCTCCTCAAGTGTGAAGCACTCCACCGGTATCCACCAAGAAAACGATGTTAAGGAGGAGGAAGGAGGTGGAGAGAATTGGGTTTTCCAAACTTTTTGGGTTTTTCGGGTTCGATGTGGGTTAGAATAAAATTAGGGTCTATAATAGTGTATTTATAGGCAAAATTTTCAGCTGAAATTTTCCCATAAATATTATTATTATTATCCCATTTATTATTCTCATTAATAATTAAAACACCTTTTAATTACTAATCCTTTTTCTAAACACTTTAGAAATAATTCTCTTTCTTGATTTAATTTCCAAAAATTAAATTCTTAATTAATAATATTAAGAACTTTTCTTAATTAATTTATAATCAATTAAATCTCATTTAATCAATTATTAAATTTGCCAATTAATTATTTATTTTACAAATAAATAATTATTAGCCATTATTAATTAATTCCTCCACCATTAAATCATTCTCTTTTTATGGTGTGACCCTGTAGGTTCAATATTAAGCCGGTAGTAGAAATAAATAATAATAAAACTATTTTATCATTATTTATATAAATTCTCTAATTTATTAAATATGATTAATTAATTAATCACATTTATTCTACATCGTGAGGGATACTTTTCAGCATATCGCGACTATCCGGATAATATGAATTCACTGTTTAGAATACTAAGAACCTATTCAGTGAATAGTTACCGTACAATAAACTCCTTCTACCCTATAATGTCCCGATTAAATACAAGGCATGGATCTCGTGTCAAGCCTCTCTAATTCAATCACTTGCTTACCATTTACTATGCGTAGTTCTATGCAAATTAGAAACTCCTTTCTAATTTCATTCACTCTGGCCAGAGATTCCTGAACTAGCATAAGTGGATCAGCCTTGAACATTCGCTTCCTTCACTGGAAGGGGTATATCCTTTATTGATCATACACTATCTTCGTGTACAAATTCCTATACCCAGAAGAGCCCTAATAATTGTCCCTGGAGACTAAGAACTAAACCAAAGCATAGTTTAGTGCACACAAGATGACTATGATGACCTCAAGTCTAAGGATACTTGTACAACTATCACTATGTGAACAACTGCTGACACGTGAGTGAACTCCATCAGTTGTTCAGCTGTGCGAGTCATGTTCAGTGAACTTATTCTATAATAAGCACCTACATACTAGCTATAGTGTCACCACACAAATGTCTATGAGAACAGACATCCTTCATAATGAAGCAAGCATAGTATGTACCGATCTTTGCGGATTATTAATTACCAGTTAGTAATCCTATGACCAGGAACTATTTAAGTTTAGAGTTATCATCTGTTTAGGTCTCACTATTATGATCTCATCATAATCCATAAAAAGCTTTACTCTAAACTATGGTATATCTTATTTAAATACTTAAATAGATAGAGCCCGTAATAAAAACAAAACAAGTCTTTTATTAATATCAATGAAATCAAAACAGATTACATAAAAGTTATTCCTAAATCCTAATACATGATTGGACTTAGGATATATTCCTTTCAATTAGGTGGCGTCCCACCCGACTCTTCGTCATTCTGACAAAGTGTCTCACCATAACACTGTTTGTCCTAATCAGAAAGCAAAACTTGAGGGAAACAATTAAATTTGAAAGGAATGCAATATCCTCCTTTTTGATATCATCAAAAAGAGTTTATTTAAGAAAAGAAGTTCATACTTATTTAGGAATCAAAAGGAATATACACTGTAATATTGAAGACAAGAACAATACCATTGGTCACCATCCACATTTCACTTGTATTCATCTTTCGAGCTTGTTCGATCATAATGGCGTTCTTACCAGATAACTTCGAGTTTCCTCTTTTTAATTTAGAATAACCACGAATCATTCAACATAACGATCCTTTTAGAAATATTCCCAATCTCTTTCGATCACGCCCAAGCTCTTTTTAAATCAATGAATTCTTTAAACTTTAATGGTCTCTGCGACTGGATGAATAATTACTCCGTACGCGGATTTTGTTGTTAACCCTGTCAAACTGTTAGGAATAACCAACTTCTTCATAATCACGGGTTACTTTGTTCTCTGAATTAACAATACTAAGTCTGAAACAAACATCCTTCCAAGTAATCCGGATCTTTTAACAAACAAGAAAACTCAAGTGGTAACTTGACAACCAAGGTTTAAAACTTATTTTATTAAAATAACCTTTGAAAATTTGTTAAGAAAATCTCTTTTAAGAGTTTGTTTAAGAAAATTTTGAAAATCGCACACTTGGTTGTCCTTACTATATGAGTTGGTTGTTATCCTTCTTACCTAAAACAAGGTACCAATTTAAAGATATAATCACATAAAAGTCCGTTCACTTCAATCTACCTTTTCTCCTTTATCGTGTCCATTTGCCTTCCTTAATCAACGAAAACTTTAATTGTCGTTGCATGTTATCTTATTCATAGCTTCACATCAAAGCTCCCATACTGGTAATACTTCCATTATCAACTTTGCAATCGTTAAGTGGAACAGACTATCCAATAGCCAACGAGTCTATTCCATAGAACCAAATTTTGCTCAAATCACATCACATCACTACTTTATATATCGCATTTATCATAGCACCATCATTTAATTCTATAAATATTCCAGATTTATACTTTTCTTTCTAACTTTTTCATAATTCATCTAATCCATCCCACAACTAATCACGGGTGGCCTGGTCACTAATGACTTCTTTTAATCTGGTTAAAGCTATCCTCCGGAACACTAGAATCTTCTTTCTAAACTTCTTCTCACCTTTATTAATATCTCATATACTCACCAATTACTGTAACTCCCGAATCCATCCTCGTAGGTACTGTTGCTTTATAGTACAAGTTTTAAACCGAGGGTATAGAACATGATGTAGGGTAAAGTAAAGAGATACACTCACAGCCGAATGTCCAGTAAAATACAAATAAGCAGATGGAAGTCCTTAAATATGTAGTCTCATATCAAGAGGTGGTAGAATAGCATAGAATAACTTGAAGAGGCGCAACTTTCATAATAGAAGGTAATACCATTAATACTGATGAAAAACATGGTGCAAATCCAATCTGGGAAAAAATGACGATCCTTGAATGGAAAACTCCAAACGATCAGAAGATGCAGGGAAATCAGGATCTGCCAGTGTCGTTGTCTGGAAATCACGTCGCAATGTTAAGAATCCTGAATCGCAACACGAACCGTGCCGGAGACCTACTATACAGTCGCACTCATCCTCACAACGTCTTATCTTTTTATTTCCTATTCCTAATCCTAACGCTCTACCCAATCCCGACAATCTAGGCTTGCTTCAGTGACTTATAACCTGTAGCTCTGATACCAACATGTGGCGCCCTCCAAACCCGGGTCAGAAGTTTGGGGTCCACAACACATACACCATATATAAACCTGTATAAGAGATATTATTTATAATGACCCTGCTTCACAAAACCACGGATCGCAATAGGTTAAAGTATGAAAACAAGCCACAATCTTAACTTTTATTACAACGTACCAAATCCCAACTAATTTAACTTACAATTGGTAATAAAATCATTCTTACAATCTGACTATCTCTATACCGCTTGAAGCTTCTGCTAGTTCGATTCAACTCGACTGGAACCTTAGCCCACACTTTGGACTGAGGAACTTCACTATCATCCATATTCTTTTCAACTGTAAAATATATAAAAGAATCGCAAGGGTGAGCTAACTAGCTCAGCAAGTCATAATAATGATATCTACGGTTAAACAATGATCAAATATGATGATTCAAAGGAATCAAGTTTCTTTTTAACTCATCATTAGAATTGGATATTCATTTTAAGTTTTAAAAACCAAGGTTAGGCTGCTGATCAGTCACGCACTAACCCCGAGCAAGCACACAGCACTGCTCTAATTACTGGATCCAAGGCACATATTGGCCTAATTTGACCATTGGTATGGTCTGACCATGAATCTGGTCCACATATATAAAAACTATCCAATCCTAAAGCAGTTCAATATAATAACAATATGATTCAATAAAACAAGATCATAATCGATGATGGTTAAACATTTGCATAAAAATGTAAGGAAACTCATGGATATCTCAAGGGTATATCAGGATATGTATAAGAAACGGTTCTCAGTTTGTACAAGGGTCAGATATCAGACCAGTAATGATTTTTCAAGATATGGTTCTTTGATGTTATTAAGAATGGTTGGAGTATAAAAGTTTCTGTGTTTTCAAATCATTCTCTTTCAGTGTTTGGTGTTTGGTAATTATATCTTTGAAGAGTAGTATTGTATTTGTATGGTTTGGTGTCTGAGGATCAATAAAGGATGGTCTACAAAGAATAAGGCTTACGACTCAAGATCAAGAAAGAATCAGGGTTCAAGGGTAAGTAGTTTAAAACACTTGCATTATAAAACAGGAATTATGTTTAATAATAGCAACATGTTATGAAACAGTTCGAAAACATTGGTAATATATCTTGAAGAAAAGTTTAGAAATACTTGCCTTACATGGCTTTACAACTATTACTGATCAACTCTGAGCCGACTCTGCTGCTCAGGCTCCTTACATCCAACCACTAGATTCCATTGGATTCGACTTCGACACTCAGGTTTTTCCTGTTGAAACTCTACTGAGCTCATCAATTGATTGCTAGGTTATATTTAGTTCATCATCCACTTTCAGTGTTCCCGACTATAACCTACAGGGTCGAAATACACTACATTAGACGTCTAGGTATGCTTGACATATCCTCGATACTAATTCTTACCCAACGATATTCAAATCTTAGTCATAATTATTCATATTAGAATAACATAGACAATAATCAGGGTTCAGATTCTCGAAATCGATCGAGTGTTCATTTTCAGAAAATACGTATACTCATCATTTTAGGAAATTAGGGTTAATGTGTTTTGGACAAAACATACAACACAACATACAATCAGGTTCTGTATAAAACATACATATATGTATTTACTTATTTATACCCGTTCAACATTCTGATAATTACAGGGTACGTCCCACATTTTCGAATTTAATTTTTAAAAATTTGGGCAGCACCTTCTTTGTTTATCGGCCTACCCGTCGTACAACTCGACGTCGCAACCACAAAATTCATAATAATAGCAACTCCAATAAATCACCAATCCATTTCAAAATTCCCAATCACCGGTATAGTTCAATAATCACAACCAATTCAGTCCTCCTGATACAATAAGTACTAACTAATTAATTCGCTCCAGAATAAAAACACAATACCAATTTTATTTATTTTAAAATTTTAGGACTCAGAACAAATCATCACAGTCCACCGTCCGCTCATCGAAATTCATCGCGGACGGCGGTAAAATCCGGAGGTACCCGATTTGGGTGTCCATTCACAGATTTCACCGATTAATTCTCAAATACCAATAATAACAGTTATTCAAATAATCATTGAAAATTCATTCGAATTTCTCAAATAAATTCGAATAAATATCATTATTATTATATATGCTTATAGCCGAATTTTTGAGATCGATAACCAGAAAATTAATTCGAATTAATTCGAATTTAGGCAACATAGAACAGGAAACCAACTACACTCGCACAGGTACACATAACCCGGCCGCCATGCCGGAAAAACCCCGGCGGCAACCGGAATTTAGAAAGAAACGGCAACAGCAACACAGGGCATCACAACCAGACTGCGCACATACTTACAAAACTTATATGTATATATATACACAAACCAACTACCGAACAGAATAGCAACCGAGAGCAGGAATGGGGCCGGAAAATACTGGCCGGAACTTACCAGGACAGAGAGAAACGGATAGAACATGAGGAAACAAAAAAAAAAGAGGGAAGTGAGAGAAACGCGCGAGAGATTGAGAGAAAAAGAAACAGGGCCGCGTAGAAGGAGCAGAACAGGGAGGGGGTTGTATCCATTTTATTATTTATTTAGTTATCCCTTAAATGACACGAGGCAGTATGCATTCTGAAAATCCACCACGTGTCCTTATATTGCTTATAAGCCCGATTTTTTTTAATCTGAAATTCGATTTTAGCGAACCGAGTCGTACTTAAAACAGATTCAGAAAATCACAGAAACAGTCTTAAAATTTTCTAAAAACCCCGAAACTAATAAAATAAAATTTTCATAATTCTTAAAGCATTTTTGAAACGCAACTCGTACTCGCAATTCACAATTAATGAAACGAGTTGCACTTAAAACAATTTCCGCAAATCATGAAAATAGTCTTAAAATATTAGAAATATCTCGAAGTTTATAAAAACATAATTCTCAAAATTTTAAGATAATTTCTGAAATGCAATTTATACCCGCTTTTCTCAATTAAACGAATCAACGCGCGTGTAAAATTAATCCCAAAAATTCCCAAAACAATTTTAAAATTCTCGGAATATTCCAAACTTAAATAAATATGAGTTTCATAATTTTTGAAGAATTCTGGAATTAAATACAGATTTTACAAATAAAAATAATCAAAAAAGCATTCAAAGATAAATAATCAATAAAATATTGATTTCTTAATTTTATAAAATTCTAAAAATAATTATTATAATTATAAAATCATAAAAACAATTTTAGAGATATTTCAAATATTTATCCAAATAAATTTGCATTAAATCCACTTTTAAAGTGAAACAATTCAATACAATTCCTTAATTAATCACGCGGACAACCCGATAAATCATAATTCACACCTAGATAATAATCAAACAACACAAAGTGGTCAAAACCAATACACATATTTTATTTTATAATTTTCATAATATTTACATATTTAAATAATTCAAAAATACTCGAGTCGTTATAGTACTGCTCGTATATTTTCCGGTACTGTTGCTCGTATATTTACAAGGCGATTTTCAGGCGTACTGCTCCAAGGTTGTGATTGTGGACGTATTGCGAGTTTTCATTTTTTGTTTTAGTGAATTATAGCTCTGGATTGATTAGGTTTACTGTGATTATGTGTGAGGTATTGATTGGTGGCGTAGCATTGTGATTGTTTGGGTACGATTACGTGGTAATAGGTTGTGGAAATTTGATGTTCGAAGCAAAATATGTAGCATTTTGTTGTTAAGAGTTATGTGAGTGTTTGATGCAAGTGTGTTTGTGTATGCAGATTGTATGTGCTACTGGATTATAGAATGACATATTAGGTTTTACGTTAACTATATTGCGTGTATTTGATGAGTTGTATGTGGTCCAACTTATATCTAGTTGTTTTAAGAAGCATTATGAAATTGTTTTGGTACATATGAATGTGATTATACGATCAATTTTAAATGTGGAATGTCTAGTTGAAGTATCTAACGTTAAATTGTATGTATATTTTTTCAGGATGGATAACATATTATCGGGTCTAGTTAGTCATGACATTATCTTTGATAACTCCTATCATGTGAGTTTGGATGTTTGGGAGGGACATGAGCGGTTTCCTTTGGAGTGTTATTGTGGGAACAAGAATATGCGTAGGTGGGTTTTGACTGATGCACAGAAGGACTTATTGCATCACATTGGTTTTGGTGTGTTTGCAAATCCGGGTGTGGTTTTGCAGAATGATGTTAGGCTTGTCACGGCACTTGTGAAGAGGTGGCGTCCCGAGACCAACACCTTCTTCATGAGACAGGGGGAAATGACAGTGACTTTGGAGGATGTTGGTTATATCTTGGGTTTACCGGTTGCTGGACATGCGTTAGTTGGCGATGTTCTAGATAGTGATTTGGCATATTTTTCGAGACAGTGGTTTGAGCCGTTGGATGAAGACGAGGTGAAGGTGGCATGGGCCAGAGCCGGCATAAAGTACAAATAGTTGTATCAGAGATATGGGAGGGCTGATCCGGGTCCTGATCCAAGGAGGATTGCTATCCACACACAGGAATACTTGCTTTTGGTCATTGGTTCTATTCTATTTCCTACCAGTAGTAGAAATGTGGTGCACCCGAAGTACATTGCACACCTCCGCTATCTTACGGGTGTGCAGAGATGGTCTTGAGGTTCTGCGGTTCTTTCATATCTGTATAGGGGGCTAGAGCATGCAGCACAGAAAGGGGCCAAGAGGATTGTATGTTGCACGTGGTTGTTGCAGTTGTGGGTATATGAGCGGTTCTTGATTGGGAGACCTCTTCCTGATCCTACCAGGGATTCATATCCAGTTGCTGAGTTTTGGGCTAGGCCGGTTGAGGAGGTTGTTGATGAGGAGGAGGAGGAGGCCGAGGAGGAGGCGGAGGAGGAGCCTAAGGGGAAGAAGGGGAAGAAGGGAAAGGAGGTGAAGGGGAAGGAGGTGAAAAGGGAGCAGGAAAAGGAGGTTAGGGGGAAGAATGTGACGGAGGTGAAGGAGGTTAAGGGTAAGGGTAGGGGAAAAGGAGGGAAGGGTAAGGTGCAGGCTGATTTTGTTCTTGATGATCCTATGGATGAGGATGTTCCTGGGACTGGGATTGTTGTTAAGAGGAAACGGGCTATAGGTAGGCGTTATAGTAGATTGGCGCATCAACATAGTTTGCCACATTATAGAGGCGAGTTTGATGGAGTTGCAGCTGATATTGTGGCGTGGAAGCCACATGCCCACTTTCACGAGGTGAAGGAGGATTCAGATGGGGATCATGACATATCGGCTGAGGATTGGGAGGCTCATTTCTTTGGTCTTGCCAGGATTCCAGTGCTATGTTATGATGTTGTTGAGTATCGACATTCTGATAGGGTGATGAGATAGTTCGGGTTCAGACAGGGTATTCCACGGTCACCTGTTAACATGACAGAGTATAGGAAGCCTATGATTCCGTTTAATCCCTATGACTGGAGGGGTATATGGTTTGCTGAGATTGGTGAGTGGACCCTTTTTAGTTAGCACCCCAAGGTTGTAGCTGCTCATCAGCCAGACACAGTGGATGACACAGGCTACATGCAGTGGTACTCAGGTATTGCACAGATGCGTGTTGGGAAGCCACAACCATTGCCAGAGCCACAGTACAGCACCCGGGAGTTGTTTAACAACTCTCAGGCATTTGACCTGTGTTAGATATATTTGAGATGTCATGTCTAATATGTTTCATGTTTAGTTTTCATATCTTAACAAACAGGAAATATCAGTACTTACTGAAATCAATACTTACTGGAAGTCAGAACTTAAGGATATCAGAACTTAGGTTATCAGAAGATAAATATTAGAATATAGATATCAGAACTTAAGTACAGGAGGACTTATAGTTAAGGAAGGAAGCTGATTTACAGGATAGAAGATCGAGACTAATACAAAAGAAAATATGCATAGAAAGAGTTAGAAGATAAAAAGACTTGTATAAGATATTTGATTGATATATTTTAGGAGACAAAATTATATTCCATATCAATTAGAAGTTATCTTGTAACTGTGTACTATATAAACACAGGCATAGGTTTACACTATATGTGTTATCATTATCGAGAAGATCATACATTGTAACCTAGCAGCTCTCGTGATATTTGTTCATCACTGAGCGAGAACAGTTCCATTGTAACAGAGTTTATTATATTGAATATATCTGTTTACTGTTACTTGTGTTCGAAATCGATTTGATTGTATTAAACACTGTATTCAACCCCCTTCTACAGTATTGTGTGACCTAATAATTGGTATCAGAGCTTATCTGTTAACACACATACATTAAAGATCTAAACAATCATGTCTGAAAAAGCAGAAAATCCAACCAAGCCCCCCAAAACTGAAGAAACTAAAAACATTCAAATCCACAGTCGATATGAGACTATTAGGGTTCCCATACTGAGACGTTCTGAGTATCCCATATGGAAAGTGAAGATGGTTATGTTTTTGGAAGCTACAGATCCAGAATACCTTGATATAATTAATGAAGGACCATATAAGCCAACCAAGCTCTCTGTTGTAGTTGCAGATCAGCAAGCAAAGACCATACCAAAGGAGAAAAGTGAGTATACAGCTGAAGATATCTCATCCATTTCCAAGGATGCAAAGGTAAGGCATTTGCTGCATAGTGTCATTGATAATGTCATGTCAAACAGGGTAATTCGTTACAAGACTGGAAAGGAGATATGGGATGCTTTGGAGACAAGATGTCAGGGAACTGATGCAATCAAGAAGAACATGAGGACTATACTCACTCAAGAGTATGAGCACTTTGACTCAAAAGGTGATGAGTCATTAACTGACTTATATGACAGGTTTGTCAAACTCTTGAATGATCTGTCACTGGTGGACAAGGAATATGATCTTGAAGATTCAAATCTAAAATTCCTTTTAGCTCTTCCTGAAAGTTGGGATTTGAATTCTACTACTATAAGAGACAACTATGCTCTTGATGACACTACTCTTGATGAAATTTATGGTATGCTCAAGACTTATGAACTTGAGATGGATCAAAGAAGCAAGAGGCATGGGAGAAAGTTAAGGACAGTTGCTCTTAAAGCTGAGGAGGAATCCCCCAAAGTGGCTATCTCAAAGAAAGGCAAAGGAAAGGCTCTCATCATAAAGTCTGATTCAGAATCATCAAGTTCTGATGATGATTCAGAAACTGAAAGTTTACCTGAAATAGATGCTGATGAAGAGATGATGAAATTGTGTGCTCTTATGGTGAAGGGTATCACAAAGATAGCCTACAGGAAATTCAGAAGGGGAAAGAAGTTTTCCAAGAAAGGAGGAAGTTCTGATAAGAAAGGGTTCAGAAAGTATGAAGGCAAAAGCGCAAAGTCTGACAGAGGAGATAACTCAAATGTCAGATGCTACAATTTGGTGAAAGAGGCCACATATTTCCTGACTGCAAGAAATGAAAGAGTGACAAAGGCAAGGCACTTGTCACAAAGAAGAAAAGCTGGACAGACTCTTCAGATTCTAAAGATGAGGTGAATTATGCTTTAATGGCAAATACAGATGGCAGCCCTGAAACTGCTGAATTGAAGGTACCTCAAACAACTTATGATTTTCATACTGATGATATTACTGAGTTGAGATTATATCTTAAAACCATGTTTATTAGCTACAGAGATCAAACTTTAACATGTGAAAGATTAACTTCTGAAAATCTTTCTTTTAAGAAAAGGAATGATTATTTAGAAAAAGAGTTAGTTATGTTCCATCAAACTCAGAAAGAAAGAGATGATGCTTTTTATGTTAGAGATGAATTGCTAAAATTGAATAAGTCTCTAAAAACTGAGTTAGAAAAAGAAAGAGAGATTATTAGGACTTGGACTAACTCTAGCAGAACAACTCAGAATTTATTAAGTAGTGGAAACTGGAAAGAGGGCTTAGGTTATGGAGATGATAAAAGTGAAAAAGGAACTGAACAAATTGAGCCAATTGTTGTTAAACAAACTGCTAAGCCTAAGGTAAATCCTGTTAAGTTTGTAACTAAAACTGTAAAGTCTGGTTCTGAAAAGATGAAAGAGTCGGTAGCAGAAGTTAAGGAAAATCAACTTCTGACAAATTAGAACAGGATAAACCAGCTAAAGTTAACATAGGCTTAATGACAAAGAAGCAGCTTAAGCATAAGCTGAAAGAAATAAGGAATGTCAACAAGGTAAAGGCAGCTAGGAAAAATAGGAATGGAAAGGAAGGTGTGAATAAAAGCAATAATTATATGCATGTTCCTAATGCTCCTAGAAAGAAATGTTATAATTGTGGAAACTCTAACCATCTTGCTTCTTTTTGCAGGAAGAATAAGAATATAAACTCTTTACCTTCAAAGTCAGGAGTTAAGAGTCAGTCTGTTAGATATAAGCCAGAAAATCCTTGTTTTCATTGCGGTAGTTTATAGCATTCCATTTATACTTGTAAGGAATATCATAGTCTGTACTATGATTATTATCAAATAAAACCTTCTTTGAAGAAAGTTGCTTTAATTCCTTCTAGTGTAAAGTCTAACGCAAAGTCTGATATAAGTTCTAATAAACAACATGTTAACATAAACTCTGATATTAAATCCGCTGCAAATGCTAAAAAAATTAAAAAGGCCAAAGGATCCAAGCAAGTCTGGGTCCTTAAAACTAACCATTAGTGGTCTTTGTGATTGCAGGGCAACAGGAAAAACATCCTAGTACTGGATAGTGGATGTTCAGGACATATGACTGGAAATAAAGCCCTGCTCTCAGAGTTTGTGGAGAAAGTTGGCCCAGGAGTTTCTTATGGAGATGGAAACATGGGAAAAACTCTGGGATATGGCAATATTAATCTTGGGAATGTCATCATTCAATCTGCTAAGTGTGAGTCAAATATGTGACAGAGGTTATCATGTGGATTTCTTTGAAGAACACTATGAAGTTGTAAGCAATTCTACAGGAAAAGTGAGTCTAAAAGGTTACAGGCATGGTAACATTTATGAAGCCAGACTTTCAACAAGTTCATGGTTTTGCAGTCTGTCTGTCCAGTAGAGCATCAATTGAAGAAAGCTGGAATTGGCACAAAAGACTCTCTCATTAAAACTTCAATAACATAAATGAGCTTGTAAAGAAAGATCTTGTGAGAGGACTGTCAAAATCAGAATTTTCTCCTGATGGCCTTTGTGATTCATGTCAAAAAAAACAAAGAAAATCTTCTTTCAAGAGCAAAACTGAGTCATCAATTCTTGAGCCTTATCACCTACTGCATGTTGATCTATTTGGTCCAGTCAATGTCATGTCTATTGCAAAGAAGAAATATGATATGGTTATAGTGGATGAGTTTACAAGGTATACTTGGGTGTACTTCTTGCACAAGAAGAATGAAACTGCATTTACTCTAACTGATCATGTCAGACAGCTGGATAAGTTGGTCAAAGATTCTATTAAAATTATAAGAAGTGATAATGGCACTGAGTTCAAGAATTCAATCATGGAAGAGTTCTGCTAAAGAGCATGGAATCAAACATGAATTTTCTGCATCTGGAACTCCACAGCAAAATGGAGTTGTAGAAAGGAAGAACAAGACTCTCATTGAAGCTGCATGAACTATGCTTGATGAAGCAAAGCTACCAACCTACTTTTGGGCCGAAGCTGTACAGACTGCTTATTTTACACAAGATGCAACACTCATAAACAAGCATGGAAAAACACCATATGAGATGGTGAAGAAAAAGAAGCCAAATCTGAACTACTTTCATGTATTTGGATGTAAGTGTTTTGTTCTTAAGACTCATCCTGAACAGCTGTCAAAATTTGATCTAAAAGCTGATGAAGGAATTTTTGTTGGATATCCACTTTCTACAGAAGCCTTCAGAGTCTACAATTTAAGTACAAGGGTTATCATGGAATCTATCAATGAATCTTTTGATGATAAGAAGATTATTGGACTTGAAGATTTCAATGATCACGATCAGCTGAGATTTGAAAATGAAGACTTAAATTCTGATTCTATAAATTCTGATGACTTAAACTCTGATCCTGTAAGTACTGATGTCATTGAATCTGTGGTAACAACTCCAAAAGAAAATGCACATGTCCAGGGGGAGCAAGCTGGAAATCCTACCACATTTCAAGACTCTCAAGAAGCATCAGAACCTGTCACTAGCTCTTCAAGTTATGATTCATCTAGTTCTGATGAGCCAAATTCTGATAATTCTGGAAACTCTGATACTTCAAATCCTGAAGGATCCAATTCAAATTCTGAAGTCTCAGAGAGTATAACTACAAGGGGAGCATCAGAAAATGCTGATGGAGACAACATGGATCATGGGTGAGGATCAAGTTCTAGAAGTCAACTTTACTCTGCAAGGAAGTGGACCAAATCACATACACCTGATTAATAATTGGAGATCCTGAAGCAAGTGTCAGAACTAGAACTGTAACATCAAATAAATGTCTCTATCATTCTTTTCTATCTCGGAATGAACCAAAGAAAGTGGAAGAAGCTCTTCAAAATGCTGATTGGGTGCAAGCAATGCAGGAAGAGTTAAATGAATTTAAAAGAAATAAAGTCTGGACCCTAGTACAAGACCAAAGAACAGATCAGTAGTTGGCACAAAATGGGTGTTCAGAAATAAAATTGATAGTGATGGCATAATTACAAGGAATAAAGCAAGGCTGGTTGCTAAAGGCTACTCTCAATATGAGGGTATTGATTATGATGAAACATATACACCAGTTGCTAGATTAGAAGCCATAAGAATCTTTTTAGCTTATGCTGCTCACAAAAAGTTTAAAGTCTTTCAAATGGATTTAAAAAGTGATTTTCTCAATGGAGAATTGGAAGAAGAGGTCTATGTTGAACAACCTCCAGGCTTTGTAGATTCAAAATTTCCAAATCATGTCTACAGGCTTGACAAAGCACTTTATGACCTTAAGCAAGCTCCTAGAGCATGGTATGAGACTTTAGCTCAATTCATTCTGGAAAGTGGATTTCACATAGGTACAATTGATAAAACACTTTTCTACCTCAACCATGGAAAGGACTTACTTTTGGTACAGATATATGTTGATGATATCATATTTGGTTCTACAAATTCCAAACTCTGTGACAGGTTTGCAAAGCTAATGCAGTCAAGATATCAAATGAGTATGATGGGAGAACTTAGTTATTTTCTAGGCCTTCAAGTCAATCAAAATGAAGAAGGTACTTTTATCTGTCAATCCAAGTACACCAGAAATTTACTCAAAAAGTTTGGAATGCAGGACAGTTCAACAGTATCCACTCTCATGGCCACTGCAACCAAGTTAGATAAAGATACTGGTTCATCAGTAGATATTACTAACTACAGAGGTATGATTGGTTCATTACTCTATTTAACTCCAAGTAGACCTGATATCATGTATGCTACCTGTCTTTGTGCAAGATTTCAGGCTGATCCAAGAGAACCTCACTTAATAGCTATGAAAAGAATTTTCAAGTACCTTAAGGGTACAGCTGATCTGGGATTGTGGTATCCTAGAGAATCAGATTTTAAGCTAATAGGTTACTCAGATGCAGATTTTGCAGGATGCAAAATAGACAGGAAAAGCACTAGTGGAAGCTGCCCATTTCTTGGAGGCAGATTGGTATCTTGGTTTAGCAAAAAACAGAAATCAATTTTCACATCAACTGCAGAAGCATAATATATTGTTGTAGAAAGCTGTTGTGCACAGATTCTTTGGATGAAGAATCAGTTACTGGATTATGGGTTAGAATTTTCTAAAATCCCTATTTACTGTGATAATCAAAGTGCTATTGCTATGACAGGTAATCCAGCTTAACACTCAATGACAAAGCACATCAGCATTAGGTACCATTTCATAAGGGAACATGTGATGGAAGGTACATTAGAATTGCATTTTGTTCCAACAGATCAACAACTAGAAGATATCTTCACAAAACCACTATGTGAAGCTACTTTTACAAGATTGGGGAATGAACTTGGAATGGTTTCAGGTTCTTTCTCTAAATCTGCTTAGTTTTTGTTCTCATGCATCAGACTTTATGATCAGTGTTTACAGATTATCTTATCTTCATGTAATCTGTACTTAATTTGAAAATTCATTAAATGTTGATTGTTATCTGATGTGGATCTTTAAACTCTGAAAGTGTTTTGAATGTTCTGTGACTATTCAATCCAATGAGGATAACTGTGTTAGATGCTGACCTAGTAGTCTTTAACATACTAGAAATCCCATATTTGAATTAGTTGTTTATGTGGAAACTCATTAACACAAGCAACTTCTGATATTGAGTTTAGTCAAGTTTACTTTGTGTATCTTATTACTAAGTCACAAACTAGATTCTTGCTTTATATCTGTCAGATTCTGATGTCAGAAAATCTTAAGGATGAACTAAATGCTGATAAGCCTCACTTATCATAAGAAAATAAAATAAAAGTCAGGTACTCCTTTGAGATCTAGAGTAAATATGTGAAAGGGAAGACCCAAATGCATTGCTGGTATTAAGTAATATGCATTAGAAAAGCAAATAAATTTTTCTTGGTGACTTTTCACATTTTCTGATTACTGGAGAAATACTCTGATAATAGCATAAATTCTGATAAGCAGTTGTGACTCACTTACACTGAGAAGCCACTGTAAAAAGGAATTTCAAAAGATGCATAAAATAAGCACAAACAATTGACATGGACTCTTGCATAAATTTGTTTTATAGTAGACTTCATGATTGATGACAGATTTTAATCACTTTTCTCAGTTATGCCTTAATTCTAAGATGTACTAAAGTTTATCAGACTTTAATATTTATCTGATATTCTGCTGAATGCACACACTTTCACTCCATATGAATGATAAAAATTACTATGGTGATTAAGTTTTTTTTTGACAAACAGTTAAGTGTTATTTGAGGACAAGTTCTGATGATTAAACTCTGAAGAATCAAGTCAGTATTTGTATGAAGAATCACAGAAAAAGATATTCACTTTTTGAGTTCAGAAGCCATATTCTGATGACTGTTAAAATCTGATATAAGTTTAAGTTCTGATATTAAATCCTGATGGAATCCTTGATGCTTACGTGGCATTATTCTTTACTTGACTTATTTGTGGTAAAAACTGAAACAGCCATATTTAATCAGAATATTTAGGTGAGATAAAAATAGTCATAATCATTAAGGGTTAGTGGTAAACGTGTTTGTCTTGAAAAACTGCATGTGCACAGTAATTGTTACTTATTTCCAGTGCCCATTAACTCCTGCTTTAACTTTTTACTGACTATTATTATTACACATCGGTCTAGGGAGATGAGGTATCATTATTTCTACTTTTAATCGTTAAATAGTCCTGAGTCCCTTGGTATTCCGATGGCTATTTAAACCGACAATTCATGTCAGCCAAATCATCTTTAATTTTCTCACAAACTCACTCTCTCTCTTAATTCTCATCATTTTTCTTCTTCATAAACAAAAATGGTTCTTTTCAACTTGTTCATGAACTATGAAAATTTCAATGTAGAGTTGAGTTGTGATGACTGGCAACAGGAGTGGCATGTTACCGCCATTCCTGAAGAGATCTGGAACTCTGTTCCACAAGAGGTTCACACAGACCTCCTGTTCTTTTGGATGGACTATCAGCTCCATCTTGATCGATTGGAAGAAGAAAGGAGAGAGGCTCTCCTTCAGCAAGAATAGATCATCCGTCTTGTAGTGCTCTTTGTCAACAGCAGGAGGAACTAGTCGATAGGTTTTCTTCTAGGACTAAGGTTGTTGATGTTAACCATCTTAAACTAGGACTATCTTGTAATTTTTGCATGCAATCTATAAATTTCATGAAATGTACTCGTTTGATATATTAATGAAATTTCTTTTAATTACAAGATTTAGTCTGTGTTTATCTCATATTATGTGATTGTGAATATTCTTAGTGCAGCCTGTTAATCTATTTCTTGATGAATATTTAGATTAAAACTCTAATAAATTGTGATAATTTGAGATAGTTGAAGACAGGTTCATGCATCAGAACCTGTGACAGTTGAAGCTGAGAATGTTACTTCTCAGAAAGAAACAACAGCTCAAAGTTCTGATACTTTGAAAAGAAGGAAATATGTAACTTCTGTTGCTGCTGAAACAACTCCTTCATTGGCTAGGAGATTGAAGAAAATGAAGGCTAGGAGGTATTTGGCTAAGGCTCCATCAGAAGATACTGAAGAAGCTGAGGAAGGGGATCAGAAATCTCTGATCTCACAAGAACCAATTATCAGAGAAGCACTTCCAACTCAAGCCAAAGACATTGCTAATGATACAGTAGATACCCCTCCTGTCTCTCCTATTAAAGCTACGGATGATGCTAAAGAACAAACTGACAACTCTGAGATAGATATTCACAATTCAAATATACCAAATGTTCTTTATCTGGAAGCTCCTTCTATAGAAGCTCAGCCATCTACAGTAAACTCTCCAATCTTAGATACTGAGAGACCATCTACACTAGCTCTAGAGATAAATTCTGATGCTCAGAATTTAGATAATGTTATTCCTGAATTTAGACCATCTATTGTTACTTGTGTTCAAAATCGATTTGATTGTATTAAACACTATATTCAACCCCCTTCTATAGTGTTATGTGACCTAACAACCTTGTAAGTTTGTTAATAATTATTTCCCCGATATTTTTTAGAATTGTTTCCTCTTTTACATTATAGTAACATCTGATTATATGCCACAAATGTATTATGCAGATATAGAAGGGGTTAGCATGTATGCAAGCTATGGATAGTAGCATTCCCCCTGAGTATGAGCACTAGCTTGGGAGGATTGCCCCTATGTTTCTTGAGCCATACTGTCGATTCATGCAAGATGTTAGAGGTCCGGCATATATGGCTCCAGTGTTCCAGCATGTTAATCTTTCTCCCGAGGCGATGAGGTCTACAGTTGGAGAGACTTGAGAGGCCGATGTAATTGACATGACACAGCCATCTCAGCAGGTGTCACAAGGCCCAACACAGGCATCTGTATTTGCAGCAGGGTCATCTTCGAGGGCTGAGAAGATGGATATCTGCCGCCCTGTGGAAGAAAAATGGGAGATAAATAAGAGACTAAAGTGTGAGAGGATGGACGCTATTAAGAGGGATTGGGGATGGGGTGGTTTTCCCGGGAGTGGTCCTATTAAACACGATCTTAAGTGGACCTTGGACACAAGTGTTATGTAGAGTTTGGAACCCAAAGGATGGCTAGATGATAGGATCATATATGCCTACATGGTATAATCTTTGACCTTCTTTCATTTATGTTGTTCTTTTTATTCCATTTATGGTATAACCTGTTTCTTGCAGTGGTTGTTGCGTGATCGTGACGAGGCCATAACTGTCGCGGGGGTGTATCCGAGGATGCTTTCATACTACTTCATTGATCCACTTTTTATGGAGTTGGCGAAGAAAGTGGACTACTCACGTCCCTATTCTGCGAGGACCTTGCATTTCTTTCTTAATTGGGCGAGTTGTGGGGTAGGTCCACCAATTAACCAGGTGGACTACATATTTCTTCCCGCGAATGTGAACCTGAACCATTGGATTCTCATGGTATTTTCTGTGAAAGAATGGGGCGTGATGGTACTTGATCCTATGAACTACAACGTTAAATATCCCGAAGAGGAAGAGTGCGTGGTAATAGTTCCTCGATGACACCTTATATTAGTAATTTCTAAATCTTTCCTTATTACTTTCATGAACTGATGTTGTTTTTTATTGTGTGTTAGGTTGGAGTTGTTACAGGTATGCTTGGTTATGTTGGGAAGAATAGAAATTTCCCAGATGAAGAGCCTTTAGTTCATGTTGGGGATGCAATGCTTAAACAAGATAACTACTCAGATTGTGGTGTGTACGTGTGCAAATATATAGACTACACCTTGTAGGGATATGACCTCGCTAAAGTATGTTGGGATGCGTCAGACGTGGAGACCTTTCGTTTTAGAATTATGAAGGAGCTTCAAAGAGGGATGGCAAAACCCATATCAACACATCGCATGAGGCAAAGGATGGAGAGGGTAGCCGGAAAGAGTAGTAGTTAGGTCATTCATCTAATTGTGTAGTTTATTTACACTTGTGACTTAATCCTATATTTTTGTAGTATAGTTGAACTTGTTTCGTTACATTCGAACATCATCATGTACCCTTTATTTGGTTTAATGACCATTGACACTTGTTTTGTTTATATCGGTCGTTTATCGACCGTGTCCCTTTCCCGTACCCTTTTTAGTTTTTTTGTTTTCAATTTTTATTGATTTGTATATATAATGGCCCCCATGCACTTGTTTGCAATTTTTAAAAGGTTTGGAGAAATTTCAAAATTTGAGGTTTTGTAAATTTTTGGCGATTTAGCCCATATTTGGAGGGGTGCCTAAATTTGGCGAATATTTTTTTTTACAATTTACAGGTTGCTGTTGTTTGACTGTGCATATACTGTTGGGATGGTTCCTTTACAGGTGGGATGGTGCCTTTACAGAAGGCACATTTCCAAAAAACTTTCAGTCCTTTCCGCGGAAAATAAGCGCGGAAGGGTTAATTGCCTTCCGCGGTTATTTTCCGCGGAAAGGACAAAAAGATTCTGAAATTTTTATCCCCTATTTTATGTGAAATCTGTAAAATAATGATGTATTTTAACTATATGAACTGCATTATGCAATAAAATGTTGATTAAAACATCGCTTCTTATGACTTCCAAAATTTAAGAATTAATTGACTATAATGACTAGCATATGGTCATTTTGACAACTTTGCATGTAAATTCCCATGCATGACAAGCATAAATATTACAAAATAAATGCGTATTCTATTTCATATCACATTAAAAGAGTTGTGTTTTGACATAATAAGTTTCCAAGTAATGGATCAATGACAAATTAGAAATTACATAATTGTCGCAATTCAAATCCAAATAAGTGCATAACTTGTCTAGTTTGACAAAATTAGATCAAAATATAACAAAATACTTAAACAAAGGGAATTCTTGTACGAACTACTCTAACTAACTAAATATCTCTAAAAAGTTAGAGAAGCCGCCCGATAGTCGGTGCGTTGAGACCTCGGGGGGGGGGGGCGTCGGCGCTGACAATGCATGCAACCCAATAGAGCACAACAACACATCTTTTGCGGAGCACACCTTTAGTGCCTTCGACAAGGGTCTCATGATCATTCCATATTGTGATGGGAATGGTGCTTGACCCATCGTAGAGAGTGAATTTGCACCATGGTGCACGCCTCCAAGCCCATGCAGTGGTATCGTTACCACGTAAGTGGGACACCTAACCCTTGACATGATCAATGCGTACTTGGTCCTGGCTGGCACCCTCACGAGGCTTCAACTTACGTATGTCCGCGATCCTATCATATTTCACAATTTTACCGCCATCCCATTCGGACAGTGTTATATCCAGGGATTTCGCGACTTATTTTCTTAAATATTATATGTGATTGTGCGATTTGTGTGAAATTAGAAAATAAAAATGTATATATGTGAGCACACGATTAAGTGACCCGTATGTGTTGATATGATTAAATGAATAAAGCGAAAATGTGAACGATAAAGATATCGGATTTTTGTATATATATCGAAGATGGAAAAATGAGAATATTTAAGAGTTAATATGGAAATTAAATGGAAGAATGAAGCTTATATTTAGGAATGTGTGATTACGTAATATGTGACTTGTTTGTGTTCGACCATGTCGTCGATGCATTTTTTAAACGATTTTAAATATTTTATTATGTGAAATAGGAGTATATGAGCTTTTAAATATTCCTATAAAATAATTAAAATTATATAAAATCATGGGATTTGTTTTATTATCTCTAGAATACTCCTAGAGACCATATAAAAATGATGGATGAATTTATTTTGGTGATTTGGTATATTTAAATAATTTTAGAATCATTCTTTTGATTTTTGAGTAGTAACTTGTAAAATTCGTATAAAATAATCTATACGCTCAAAAATTATTTTTAAAATAGGGGAGAAAGTTAATTTAATTATATACATGTTAAATATATAATTTCAATAATTCTGAATTGTTAATCTCCAGTTTTCTATTTAATAAATACGATTTTAGGAATTTCTCAAGCATAAAATGACTTCAATATAAAAATTTGTTTAACAGAAAAATTCCTAAAATACCCCTGGCTGTGTTGAAATCAGACCAGGCCTTTTCTTCTCATCTTGTCGACCCAAGCATCATCTCTCTCTCGCTTCTTCTCTCTCTCTCTAGACTATCTCTCTCCTCATTCTTTCTTCAATTTTTCGGCCGATTCTAAATCGGAAACCGGGGTTCTACTCCTCCTACTTTTCTTATCAATATACCGAAGTGCATGTAAGTATAATTCTATGTATATACATCAATTTCAAACTACCCATTTCGGGTCGGGTTTGGAGTTCTTGATTTATTTCAATTCTTGCTTCGTTATTTCTCATATACGCCGATATATACTTATATACATATATGGTTGTATGTATCGATCAATTTTGTGACGAACTCATTTCGGGTCGGGTTCAGATTTTCTGATTTGCTTTGATTTTTGATGAAAACGAGTGAATGATGTATGTGTATAAGCGAATCGGTGAAGTTTCGGTTGGAAACCCGATTAACGGGCACCACCGGAACTTTGCCGCCGCCAGCGATGAGCTCCGGCGAGCCGGCGGTGGATGATGATGTTAAAATTGAGTCCTATATATTAAAAACATCGATTTTATTAATTATATTCGATTTTTATCAATTTTCAATTTATAATGCGATGAAATTGATGGGTATTTATTAATTATGTGTTTCGTAATTATGTAATGAAAGCGTTGATGTTAAACTCAATTTTTTCGAAATTGTAACTTGAATTTTGTGAATAAAAAGTTCCAATTTGTGAGTATTGGAACCAAGTTCTATATATCAAGTCCGTTAAATGCTCGTTGATTCATTTATGAAATTGCTTAATTGAAATTGGACATGGTTGGTTTTAATCGATTAAGGTGGATGTTTGTTGTTGGTGTTGTTGTTTGTGTCGACTTGATATCGACTGGGAGCTAATAAAATAGGGGGAGTGTTGCTCAATTTTTCTAAAAAAAATGATATGATAAAATGATTTTAATATTAGAAATAAGAAACACACTTCTATATTAATTTATCTTATTATATAAAAATATTTTCGAAAATGATTTCTTTACTCAGATTGACTTGACTTAGCTGGTTTTAAATTATATTTAGATAATCTTTAATTGATTTAATTGATCGGTTAAAAGAGTTAACTGATTAATTTTATCGACTAGGGATCAATTATATAGTAATTGATTTCAATTAACTTGAGTTATATTTAAATATTATTTTCTATACTTACTCTGTATTATCAAGATAAATGTTTTCTTAAAATATTTTTGGATTGTGTTCACATAAGACTGATGTGCATGTATGTTATTTGGTAAGTGTTACTTGTATAAGTATTTAAATCGGTATGTATACGTGAAGTATATGTATATATAATACTCGTATAGGTATTTTACGTACAGGGAATGGGTAGAATAACGTTAGACGTTCAAGATGAACGATGATTGACTATGAGGATACTGAAATAGTGTCGTTATACGTGTAGATTCGGAAAGTGAGAACGCTCGGTTAGGAAAGGAAAGGCCCCACTAGGTGACGTGATAGTAGGTCTTGTGGTCAAGAAAGGAAGCAAATAAGGCAAGTAACATTTCAACCCTTGCCTCCTATGTTGTGATTCGATGTTATGATTGAATACCTACTGTCACCCTTTTTATTAGCCTTGTATGTTGACAAGGCTTGTTCCTTTTCCTTTTGAATATTATACCTTATTTCAAATGCAAATGCTTTCAAGTTGATGATAGCTTTGATTTCCTGAACAATGGTTCTTTTGGTACACCCTACCCTTGCTATGTAACAAAGTTTTATGAACTTGAAATTAAGAATTATTTTAAACTTGAAAGGGTCTCGATGATTTCAAAGAGATGGTAAAGATTTTTAAATGGTAAGTATTTCGAAAATGAAAGTTTTCAATCCAAATGATTTTATGAATTTCTATTGATTGGAAGTGTAAGTGGATGAGTGACACTGGTCCACAATGAAGACCAGTGAGGGCTGGCAATTGAAAGGCTGAATACATGGGCCTTATGGGTACCCTATTCACGTCCAAAGGGGCTGTAAAGTCCGGTATGGGGATTGTACATGGCTGATCACCCGTGGAGTCCAGAGCGTCATACACTCCAATTGAGTAAAAAAATGTTTTGTGTAAAGAAATATCCAGATGATTGAACTGTTTCCTTGAAAATGATATGATTTCATGAATGAAGAAAGGTTTTGATGAGAAGATCTGTTTTGAAAAGTATTGTTTTGATAAAGGAAGGTCTAATGAAATTATTGAGACATGAGATGTTTTTATAAAGTACTGGTGGTAAAATGACTACCTTGGAATGAGCTTGATCTTAAAACCTCTTTTAAGAACCTTGAAACCTTATCCCTTATCTCATTCTGTTAAATAATTTAACCTTTTTGTTTAATTTAGTTACTTGCTGAGCTTTTGTAGCTCACTCTGTTATTTATCTAACCCTGACAGTTAAGCATGAGTAAGATGGCCAGGCTTAGACTCGGCTGTTAAGAATATCTATAGTGGTCCTCACCATGCTGTTAGAATCTCTATACCAGCTCAGGTAGCAGACACGCATAAATAATTGCTGGGAGTAAGCTATGTTGAATTAGATCGTTGTTATCAGTACCTTTGGGTTGTTTTGTATAATTGCAAACCGGAGTTATGATTTTGGCTATTTATTAAGGTTTGTAATAATTTTATATTGACCGTTAGTAGTTGTAACTTGTTTCATACCATAACCTGTTTAAGATCCTTGTGGTGTAAAGGGGTTATCTATTTAATTGTGATAATGTGATTAATCGTGAAAAGTGACTCCCCAATCTAGACCCCAGGATTGGGAGGGCGTCACAGGTTGGTATCAGAGCTACAGGTTTTGGTCCCTGAAACAAGTTAAGACTATTTTAGGGAGACCCCTAAGTTAAGTGCGCATCTCCAACTCATATAGAGTTTAGTTGAGACTATCGGATATAGTCTTGATTAGGTAAGTTTACAAGTTTAGGGTGTAATTGAGTAATCTTGATAACGTATGGATGAGGGTTCACCGACTAGTTATGCGATGACCGAGACTAATAAAGACTTTAGGCGGAAAAGATGCATGTCAAATGTATCGATAACAAGTCTGGATCGCTAGTGATCTGATGAAGTTTATGTTGGGGCTATGAAGGTGGGTGAAATTTTGACATTCAGTTATTCTATCTTGGTACGAGTAAGATGGGAAAGACTTGGATGGATGCCGAGTCAATAGGATGACCTTAGTTGTTTTAGATTTATTATAGTTATGGTAGTAGTTGGTTTGCAACTGGTGGTACTTAAGGGGATATATTCCCAAAATTATTTCCCTTATTTGATCATATAGCCGTGTTATCGCTTTTCCTTATCCTTCATTTCGATCTTGATTTTGAAACCTTGACTATCATTTTATTCGTATGCGTATCTCTTTCTCATAACATTATTGCACCTTACTGTTCACTTCCTACATGTTTACATATTCTTTTGAATAACACCTATGCTTCACAATGACCCCTGAACTCTTACCCTACGATCTCAACTATATGACGAGCAACTTATGTAGCAATAAGGCTTCATGTGCTAATCATTTTAAATGATGGATGCTAAAAAGTTTATGAGATATTATGTTGTGATATATTGACATGCTAGCATCTTGCTTAATAAGTTGCTTGTCTATTCATTAGAAGAAGATGTCAACTACACCAACCAACCCAGATGAGGTTAACCAGACCCAAAGTCAGAATCAAGAGAATCCTACAATGACTCAGATTCTCCACCTTCTTCAGCTGCAAACTGCTGCTTTACACCAGCAGCCCCAAGCTCTTCGAGTCCGAAGCTTTAAAGTCTTCCAGTCCCTTCATCCACCAGAATTTACGGGAACAACAGATCCAATTAAGGAGAAGTCTTGGATAAAAGACATAGAAAAAGCCTTTGCTTTGGCAGAGGTTGGTGAAAATAAGAAGACCGGATATGCAAGTTTTTATCTGAAAGATGAGGCAAATTTCTGGTGGGAGTCCACCAAGGATTTAGAAGAAGATAGTGTAATCATGTGGCAAAGGTTTACTGAACTATTTCTGGAAAAGTATCTACCTCAATATTTACAGGATCAATTGGAAGTCTCGTTCTTAGAACTGAAGCAAGAAGGTATGACTGTAGCAGAGTATGAGGCGAAATTTTTAGAACTGGCAAGGTATGTGCCAGAATATGTGAATATGGAACGTAAGAAGGTAAAAAGATTCCAACAAGGACTTAAATCATGGATATGTAGACAGGTGGCAGTTCTCGAACTCTGGACATATACTGCAGTGGTTCAGAAGGCTATGATTATAGAAGGTGAAAGTGAAATGTCAAAGAGAGAGATTGATAACAAGAAAAGAAAATTTCAGGGTTCTGAAGAAAGTCAAGGACAAGGAAGTGGAAAGTCGAAGAGAAAGTTCAAAAAGGGTTCTGACAACCCGAAAAATAAGGGGATTCCAAGGGTTAAAACCCGGAAATACTGGACAGGGTAACCATTTCTCCACTCAGAATCAGCAACAGAAAGGCAATAAACCCCCCACCCCAGAATGTAATATGTATGGGAAGAAGCATTCTGGAATCTGTAAAAGCCTAACATCACATGCTTCAAGTGTAATAAGAAGGGCCATTATTCTTCAGAATGTACTAGTTCTTCGGATAGGAAAGGTGTGACATGTTTTAAATGTGGCAAGTTAGGACATATGGCTAGAGATTGTAAAGAACCTGTTCAACAAGCAAATGTTCTCAGGATAACTGGACCACCACCACCAGCACCTCAAGTGCAACCAAGGGCTCAAACTTTTAACATGACGATGAAGGATGCTGTTCAGGTTTCAGATGTGATCGCAGGTACGCTTATTGTGAACTCTTTAGATGCAAAAGTATTAATGGATTCAGGAGCTAAAAAGTCTTTTATATCCAAATATTTTGTAAATAAATTGAATTGTGTTGCTCAAACTTTAGATCCCAACTTGGTTATAGAAGTGGCTAATCAGGATAGTGTCTTTGTTGATGGAATTTGTCTTAGTTGCGACATAGAGATAGGAGGTCGTAATTTCTTCGTGAACTTGATACCTTTCAAACTAGGAGAATTTGACATCATCCTAGGAATGGATTGGCTAGCAGACCATGATGCTCAGATTGAGTGCAAAAGCAAGAAAGTGAGGTTGAAGTCCAAGGATGATAAGGAAGTCATCTTTCGGGGGCGGAAATAAGAGAATAAGTTTCAGACGATGATTCAAGCAAAAAGATTATTAAGACAAGGATGTGAGGCCTATTTAGCACATATAGTGGATTCTAGTAAAGAACCACCTAAGATAGAGGAAATTTCGATTGTTAATGAGTTTCCCGATGTTTCCCCAAATGAATTACCAGGATTGCCACCAGATCGAGAGATAGAATTTACGATTGATTTGGCACCCAACACTGAACCAATATCGAAAGCTCCTTATCGGATGGCACCTGTAGAAATGAAAGAGTTAGCTATGCAATTGCAGGAATTATTGGACAAAGGGGTGATTCGACCAAGCGTATCCCCATGCGGCGCACCTGTTTTATTCGTCAAGAAAAATGATGGAAGCATGAGGCTGTGTATCAACTATCGTGAACTTAATAAGCTAACCATTAAAAATAAATATCCTTTGCCACATATTGACGATTTGTTCAACCAATTAAAGGGAGCGACATGTTTCTATAAGATTGACTTAAGATCGGGTTATCACCAGTTGAAGATCAAAGCGGAAGATATACCTAAGACGGTGTTTCGTACGAGATATGGGCATTACGAGTTCTTAGTGATGGCTTTTGGGCTGACCAATGCACCTGCCGCATTCATGGATTTGATGAATAGAGTTTTCAAGAAATATTTGGATAAGTTTGTGATCGTGTTTATCGACGATATTTTGATTTATTCTAAAACGGAAGCAGAACATGCTGAGCATTTGAGGATAGCTTTGGGAATTTTAAGGAAAGAGAAGTTATATGCTAAATTCTCTAAGTGCGAGTTTTGGCTAAAGGAAGTTCAATTTCTTGGGCACGTGGTAAGTAGTGAAGGCATCAAAGTGGATCCCTCAAATATCGAAGCAGTAATGAATTGGGAAAGGCCTAGGACGCCAACAGAAATTAGAAGTTTTCTGGGACTAGCAGGCTACTATTGAAGATTTGTACAAGACTTTTTAAAGATAGCGGTTCCGTTGACAACGTTGACCAGAAAGAACAAAAAATTCATATGGACAGGCAAGTGTGAAGAGAGCTTCCAAGAACTGAAGAAGAGGTTAGTTTCAGCACTCCTGTTAGCTCTACTAGATGAAGGAGGTGATTTTGTGATCTACAGTGATGCGTCTCATAAAGGACTAGAATGCGTGTTAATGCAGCATGGAAAAGTGATTGCATATGCTTCTCGGCAATTGAAGCCTCACGAGCAGAAATATCCAAATCATGACCTGGAGTTAGCAGCAATCGTATTTGTGCTTAAGATTTGGAGACATTATTTGTATGGAGAAAAGTTTGAAATCTATATGGATCATAAATGCTTGAATTATATCTTTACCTAAATGGAGTTGAATATGAGATAAGATGATGGCTGAAATTGATCAAGGATTATGATTGTACGATAAATTATCATCCTGGAAAAGTGAACGTCGTGGCAGATGCCCTGAGTCGAAAGGAAAGATTAAATATGTTAACATTATCAGAAGAGTTAATAAAAGAATTTGAAAATTTAGAAATTGAAGTATGAATCCTTGAGCCAAAAGGTAGTGTAATATATGCAATGACGTTTCATCCTGAGTTGTTAGAAAAGATTCGACGATGTCAAGAGCAGGTGATGATTCAAGAAAGAGATCAATTGACCGGAGAAGAGATAAATAGTCAAAAGGATAGTGAAGGCATATTGAGATTTTCTTCTCGTATTTGGATTCCTAATGTCACAGAATTGAAGCACGAAATTTTACACGAAGCTCACAATTCAAGGTATTCCATCCATCCTGGGAGCACCAAAATGTATAGGGATTTAAAGGAAAACTTCTGGTGGCCAAATATGAAGAAAGAGATCGCAGAATGGGTAAGTAAATGTTATGCATGTCAAAGAGTGAAAGCAGAACATCAAAGACCAAGTGGACTGCTTCAACCATTGGAGATTCCTGAGTGGAAATGGAAGCATCTCGCTATGGATTTTGTGGTGGGACTACCTAAAACTAGAGTGAATCACGACGCTATCTGGGTAATTATTGATCAATTGACCAAATCGGCACATTTTCTACCAATCAATGAAAGATTTTCATTAGACAAACTTATTAAGTTATATTGGAATGAGATCATTATGCGGCATGGGGTACCGGTATCTATTGTGTCGGATAGAGACCTCGGATTTAATTCAAGATTTTGGCTGACAATTGCAAGAGCATTTGGGAACAAAGTTGAATATGAGTACTGCTTATCATCCACAAACAGATGGGCAAAGTAAAAGAACTATCCAGATAATTGAAGACGTGTTAAGAGTCTGTGCATTAGATTTCAAAGGAAGTTGGGATGAACATTTGCCTCTGGTGGAATTCTCTTACAACAACAGTTACCACGCAAGCATTGGCATGCCTCCATATGAAGCTCTCTATGGGAGAAAGTGTAGATCTCCTGTGTATTGGGACGAAGTTGGTGAACGTAAACTTTCGGGTCCAAAATTGATTTAACAAACCAAAGAAAAGGTGGAACTGATTCGTAAAAGATTGATCGCCGCTCAAGATCGACAAAGAAAATATGTTATTCGAAACTGAAAGGATATAGAATTCGAGCCTGGAGAGAAGGCATTGCTAAAAGTGTCTCCATGGAAAGGATTGTCCAGATTCGGAAAGAAAGGAAAGCTGAATCCAAGATACATCAGACCTTTTGAGATATTAAAGAGAGTTGAAATGGTTGCTTATGAGTTGGCTCTGCCATCGCAGATGCAGCACATTCATAACATCTTTCATGTATCTATGATTAAAAAGTACAACCCAGATTCAAGTCATGTGATATAATATGAACCTTTAGAGATTCAGCCAGATCTGTCTTATATAGAACAACCGGTAGAGATACTAGACCGGAAAGAGAGGGCACTTAAAAATAAGATAGTGCCGTTAGTAAAAGTTTTGTGGAGAAATCCCAACATTGAGGAAGCAACTTGGGAGCTAGAAAGCGAAATTCTTGATAAGTATCCTCATTTATTTACTAAGGTGTGATTCTATGGACAGAATCCTTTTAAGGGGGGAAGGATGTAATATTCAGGGATTTCGAAACTTGTTTTCTTAAATATTATATGTTATTGTGCGATTTGTGTGAAATAAGAAAATAAAAATATATATATGTGAGTACACGATTAAGTGACCCGTATGTATTGATATGATTAAATGAATAAAGCGAAGATGTGACCGATAAAGATATCTGATTTTTGTATATATATCGAAGATGGAAAAGTGAGAATATTTAAGAGTTAATATGGAAATTAAATGGAAGAATGAAGCTTATATTGAGGAATGTGTGATTACGTGACATGTGACTTGTTCGTGTTCGACTATGTGGTCGATGCATTTTTTAAATGATTTTAAATATTTTATTATGTGAAAATAGAGTATATGAGCTTTTAAATATTGCTATAAAATATTTAAAATTATAAAAAATCATGGGATTTGTTTTATTATCTCTAGAATACTCCTAGACACTTTATAAAAATGATGGATGAATTTATTTTGGTGATTTGGTATATTTAAATAATTTTAGAACCATTATTTTGATTTTTGAGTATTAACTTGTAAAATTCGTATAAAATGATCTATACGCTCAAAAATTATTTTAAAAATATGGGGAGAAAGGTAATTTAATTATCTACATGTTAAAAATATAATTTTAATAATTCTGAATTGTTAATCTCCAGTTTTCTATTTAATAAGTATGATTTTAGGAATTTCTCAAGCATAAAATGACTTCAATATAGAAATTTGTTTAACAGAAAAAATCCTAAAATACCTGTGGCTGTGTTGAAGTCATACCAGGCCTTTTCTTCTCATCTTGTCGACCCAAGCATTATCTCTCTTTTGCTTATTCTCTCTCTCTGTAAACTATCTCTCTCCTCATTCTTTCTTCAATTTTTCGGCCGATTCTAAATCGGAAACTGGGGTTCTACTCCTCTTACTTTTCTAATCAATATACTGAAGTGCATGTAAGTATAATTCTATGTATATACATCAATTTCGAACCACCCATTTCAGGTCGAGTTTGGAGTTTTTGATTCATTTCGATTCTTGCTTCGTTGCTTCTCATATACGCCGATCTGTACTTATATACATATATGGTTGTATGTATCGATCGATTTTGTGACAAACCCATTTTGGGTCGGGTTCGGATTTTCTGATTTGCTTTGATTTTTGACGAAAACGAGTGAATAATGTATGTGTATAAGCGAATCGGTGAAGTTTCGGTTGGAAACCCGATTAACGGGCACCACCGAAACTTTTCCGCCGCCGGCGATGAGCTCCGGCGAGCCGACGGTGGATGATAATGTTAAAACTGAGTCCTATTATATTAAAAACATCGATTTTATTAATTATATTTGAGTTTTATCAATTTTCAGTTTACAATGCGATGAAATTGATGGGTATTTATTGATTATGTGTATCGTAATTATATAATGAAAGCGTTGATGTTAAACTCGATTTTTCCAAAATTGTAACTTGAATTTTGTGAATAAAAGGTTCCAATTTGTGAGTATTGGAACCAAGTTGTATATATCAAGTCCGTTAAATGCTCGGTGATTCATTTATGAAATTTCTTAATTGAAATTGGACATGGTTGGTTTTAATCGATTAAGGTGGATGTTTGTTGTTGGTGTTGTTGTTTATGTCGACTTGAGATCGACTGGGAGCTAATAAAATAGGGGGAGTACTGCTCAATTTTTCTAAAAAAATGATATGATAAAATGATTTTAATTTTAGAAATAAGAAACACACTTCTATATTAATTTATCTGATTATATAAAAATATTTTCGAAAATGATTTCTTTACTCAGATTGACTTGACTTAGTTGGTTTTAAATTATATTTAGATAATCTTTAATTGATTTAATTGATCGGTTAAAAGAGTTAACTGATTAATTTTATCGAATAGGGATCTATTTAAATAGTAATTGATTCCAATTAACTTGAGTTATATTTAAATATTATTTTCTATAGTTACTCTGTATTATCAAGATAAATGTTTTTTTAAAATATTTTTGGATTGTCTTCACATAAGACTGATGTGCATGTATGTTATTTGGTAAGTGTTACTTGTATAAGTATTTGAATTGGTATGTGTACGTAAAGTATATGTATATATAATACTCGTATAGGTATTTTACGTACAGCGAATAGGTAGAATAGCGTTAGACGTTCAAGATGAACGATGATTGACTATGAGGATACTGAAATAGTGTCTTTATACGTGTAGATTTGGAAAGTGAAAACACTCGGTTAGGAAAGGAAAGGCCCCACTAGGTGACGTGATAGTAGGTCTTCTGGTCAAGAAAGGAAGCAAATAAGGCAAGTAACATTTCAACCCTTGCCTCCAATATTGTGATTGATGTTATAATTGAATACCTACTGTCACCCTTTTTATTAGCCTTGTATGTTGACATGACTTGTTCCTTTTCCTTTTGAATATTATACCTTATTTCAAATACAAATATTTTCAAGTTGATGATAGCTTTGATTTCCCGAACAATGGTTCTTTTGGTACACCCTACCCTTGCTATGTAACAAAGTTTTATGAACTTGAAATTAAGAATGATTTTAAACTTGAAAGGGTCTCGATGATTTCAAAGAGATGGTAAATATTTTTAAATAGAAAGTATTTCGAAAATGAAAGTTTTCAATCCAAATGATTTTATGAATTTCCATTGATTGGAATTGTAAGTGGACGCGTGACGCCGGTCCACTATGAAGACCAGTGAGGGCTGGCACATAATAAAAACCAGTGAGGGCTGGCAATTGAAAGGTTGAATACATGGGCCTTATGGGACCCTATTCACGTCCAGATGGGTTGTAAAGTCCGGTATAGGGATTCTACGTGGCTGATCACCCATGCAGTCCAGAGCGTCATACACTCCAATTGAGTAAAAAAATGTTTTATGTAAAGAAATATCCAGATGATTGAACTGTTTTCTTGAAAATGATATGATTTCATGAATGAAGAAAAGTTTTGATGAGAAGATCTTTTTTGAAAAATATTGTTTTGATAAAGGAAGGTCTTATGAAAGTTTTGAGACATGAGATGTTTTTATAAAGTAATGGTGGTAAAATGACTACCTTGGAATGAGCTTGATCTTAAAACCTCTTTTAAGAACCTTGAAACCTTATCCCGTATCTCATTCTGTTAAATAATTTAACCTTTTTGTTTAATTTAGTTACTTGATGAGCTTTTGTAGCTCACTCTGTTATTTATCTAACCCTGACAGTTAAGCATGAGGAAGATGGCCAAGCTTAGACTCGGCTGTTAAGAATATCTATAGTGGTCCTCACCATACTATTAGAATCTCTATACCAGCTCAGGTAGCAGACACGCATAAATAATAGCTGGGAGTAAGCTATGTTGAATTAGATCATTGTTATCAGTACCTTTGGGTTATTTTGTGTAATTTCAAACCGGAGTTATGATTTTGGCTATTTATTAAGGTTTGTAATAATTTTATATTGACCGTTAGTAGTTGTAACTTATTTCATATCATAACCTGTTTCAGATCATTTTAGTGTAAAGGGGTTATCTATTTAATTGTGATAATGTGGTTAATCATGAAAAGTGACTCCCCAATCTAAACCCCGGATTGGGATGGCGTCACAGACAATCTCCAAGGGCCATCGGGGGACTCCTTACCCAAGTTCAAAAATGGGAGAAAGTAAGGTGGCACATTGCTCCAAACTCTTACAAACATGCAAGGAAGGGTTAACCAGTGGCATGCTTCGGCCCAAAGCCTTGAACGGTATGCCTCTTCTTCTGGAGGGTACAACTCCTGGGTCTTCTTCCTCCACTAGGGGAGGTCCTTCATTAAACTGTGCTAGTTCCTCGCTCCATTCACGAGCGATTACATCCAACTCGCTAAATATTGATGACATACAATCCTCGAATTCGGAGTCCGAGTCCGAGAATGTGTTGCTAACGTGAGACATTGACTCGTCATTCGAAGTATTGGCCATTTCACCTACATATAACAAGAACAAATGCATGTTAGCAAAATGAGGTGGAACAAATGCATGTTAGCAAAATGAGGTGGAACTACTAAAAGCATGACAAAAAATATATAAGAGATTGTTATATAAAATTTGAATTATAATTGGCCACTTTGACTTTTTCTCAATTCTTCCAATTTCACTAAACATTTTCTAGCATCATGTCCCTCAATGTTGCAATGTCCGCATTTCCTTTTTTTCTTTGCAAGTTCCTCAACGGCACTTTTAATTCGGTGCTCTTTTTTGCGTCCTTTGGTTTTCGAAACAAGGGGGTCATGAATAGTTTCATGCAACTTGCCTCCACTTTCTTGAGTAATTTTGGTATCAAATTCAATTCCAACACCTTCCACCCCATACACAGGCATTTTCTCAATAATTTCGGTCTCTCGATTAATAACTCTCACGACATACTCATAACGTTCCTTCAATGCCATGAAACTATGACTAAACCCCATAGTGAGTAAAGTCATGTGATTAAATCTTTCTGTTGGAGTCAAATCATGGGATGAGGCATCATCTTCGGGCATGTGATATGGCAACACACTATCAACTCTATTGACATCCCTAGTCCACCTCCCTTTCACAAAATGTTCCGGTAATTCGGCCACACACCTCTTTATCAATACGGCAATAATATGACGACATGGCATGCCCGAATGCTCAAACATTCTACATATGCAAGAATCCTGAAATGACAACTTGTTGAAGGTAATGAGATAAGTGGTTCTCTTAGACTCAACCATTAATGGTCGATAACATTTGTAGTACGTATCCTCCACATCTTCTAAGGAACGGTCTCTATCCTTCTCCACAAAGTACTTTGTGGCCTCAACCAATTGGTCTTAAAATTTTTTGAACATCTCTTTCGTATAAATGGAAGCGGCATGTTGCTCTAAGGTGGTCTTCAGTCGCATGCAACGAATTTTATGATATGTATTATAATCCTCTTCTTTCTCATGCATAAATTGTCTTTCTAACGCTTTTTGTGCACCCTCAAAAAATTCTTTCAACCCCGTGCAAGACCCTACATAACCATCAAAAAACGCATTCATTCATTCATTTTTTGAAGTTGTTTTTTGACCCGCGGAAAAAATGTTATGTGTATAAGCATCGATCCACTTATGCTTCAAATTATACAAGCCTTGCAACCATGTATTATCCCCCAACTTGTACTTCAAGATCAATGCTTTCCACCTATCCTCAAAAATTTCTTCGTTCAATGAGTGATATATGCAATTATTGAAGTCACTTTTAAATTCCTCCTTTGCATAGTAGGTTGAGAGCTTCTCCGGAAGTTTGTTACTAATGTGCCACGAACACAACAAATGTGTCATGTTCGGTAGTTGAGATTGAATTGCCCCCGCCATCGCTTGATCTTGATCGGTGATAATAGCCAAAGGTCCTTTTCCCTCAACGGCTTCTAACCAAGTACCCAAAACCCACTCAGATGTAGTCTTCAATTCATCACGCATTAGTGCAAATCCAAAGAGAACCGATTGATAGTGATGATTCACCCCGGTGAATGGCACAAATGGCATAGCATACCTATTTGTTCGATATGTTGTATCAAATGAAACCACATCACCAAAATTTTTGTAGGCCAACAACGACCGGAGGTCAACCCATAAAAGACACTTCAATATTCCTTCTTCATCAATTAGAGTCTGAATAAAAAATTTCCTCCACTTTCCTCTTCTAACCTATGTAACAAATCCAATCCCGCTTGCGCATCATTCACACCCAAATTATCTTTTCTAAAATCTCGCACGACATTTCTCAAGTGTTGGGCATGAAATCCTACTTGCTTCTCTCCTCCGTGCATTTTTTCAAATATATTCATTTGTTGTCTAGGCGCAATACCCGAAACATGTAAACTCTTAATTAAATTCTTTTGGGCGGCGGTTACATGTCACTCCCTTTTAATCAAATTCATCTTAGAAGGCGACACAACAACATAATTGTGATTTAATTCCAACGATATTATCTCCCAATGCCTTGTATTTCTCCTATTAATCACATAGATCCTAAACTTACATCCACTTCTAGGAAGTTTATCTCTATGCCTTTTCTTCTTCTCACTACCGACACTTCCTATCAAAACTTATTCATCCTCTACGGGCTCTTTATCGCGGTTTTCTCCCGCTAAATTACAAACATAAGTACGAGCATATATTGTTTTGTCCACACGCCTTTGTGTATTTCGGATTTTAATTGCACACCCATTTTTCAAAGTATAGGCCCTAATTACATTTTCGGCGGCTACCAAATTAGGAAAATTTTGACTCAAGAAATGAATTACAATATCTTCTTCCCCAATAACACTCTTATCCCTACTCTCATGCATAAACTTAGTATTTTCATGCAAATTTTCATTTTCAAATCTATGTTCACTAACATAAACATTTTCATCACAATCATCAACAAGGTTAACATAATTTACATTATCATCACGTAAGCAACTACCACTAATATCAAAAACCTCACTATTTACAATATTATCACTTTTTTCAAAGCTTTTCTACCTTGAAACCTAGAAAACATCTTATCCATAACTACAACAAGAAAAAAAACAAGAAATTGAGCTTACCAAATATAGTTAGTGAGTAAGGATGAACAAAACCAAATATTCCCCCAAATTTACTCTCCAATTTGACAAATGCTGCACAAAAAGGAAAGTGTGATCGTTTTAGGGTTATAAACTGCAAGTACAGTCGTTCCGCTAATATTATCCGCGGAAGGGAAAGAGGTTCCGCGATAAATAAGCGTGGAAGGGTAGCAGTCCACCGGAAAAAAGCGCGGAAGGGCGAATTTTTTTTAAATCCTGGCTGTTGGATTGTTCATCCAACGGCCAGGAAGTGATGTGTTGGTTAAGGGTTCCCTGACACATGATTGTCAGGGAACAGGACCCATAATCACTAGCAGCCTTATCAAAACCCAAGCCAACAGCCAAATGACACAGCTGGACATATTCAGATTTCAATCCAGGGACCTTAATTAATTTCCATTGATTAATGTCAGGATTCCATAACGCAACAAAATGCTTCTTCATCTCCTCATCAATGTGCGATAAACATATAATGCCATTAATCGAACCCGCAAGTAGCATCTTTTTAGAAAAATCAGAATAGGTAAATTTATGAGCATTACCAAGTTTCTTAGTAATCTTAAAATCATCAAGATAAACAGGTTCCACGTGTTCCATGTAGCTAAAATACGCAATGAGGTTCAACCCAGTGTTGTTAACAAGATCATAGACATAAGAATGACACATAAGGTGCTTATTACTTAAAGCATTGTGAGAAAGATGCTTTGATATAAACTTAGGGTGAAGAGTACGAAGTAGCCAAGATTTAGAAACACACCTGAAGTGAATAAGAGACTCGACCGGAGTTCGATAAAGAATCTCGTTGATTAAATTTTTAGGCAGAGTATTTACAAGGGGTTGTGTTGAATTAGCAGATGAAGAAGACAAGGGTCTGTTGAGCTTTTGGTTTCTGCTGCCCCCTCTTCCAGTTTTCGCCATTGGTGGTTTTAGATTATCAGAGCAAGAGAAGGTGAGATGAGGCGAGGCCTGCGAGTCTGGTTTATTCTATTTGTATTACTCTTTTATTTCATAAAAATTGAAACCAATTTGATTTGGTGTAAATCCCTCTCCTCATTTGATTATCGGTATTATTACACATTCCATTAATCATCCTTAATTAATTTTGTTGTTACTCCATCATGATTCTAGAATTTTTAAAATAATTGACAACTCTCACATTAATTTGACGAGTAACGGCATATTTTAAATTAGTTTTCGAATGAGATCACATGTCATTTGATGTATTTTAATTCAAACCATGTATCACTGTATTTGGGTCTCGTCTTATCATTAAGCCATTTATCCATGTTACACATAAAAATATTGAGAATTTTGCCAGTCAATTTGGGTTAAAAAACATTTTCCTCTAACAAATTACATTGTATATTGGACTAAAGTTGAGTACCAAACTACCATATCAAGTACCAACATCCAGGGCTGTTCGTGAACAGGCTGTTCGCAACTCGATCTCGACTCGTTAAGAGCTCGGTTCGTTAAGTGCTCGAGCTCAAACTCGAACACAAAAATGTGTTCATTAAGAAAACAAGCTCGAGCCGAGTTTTTAGCATGTTCGGCTCAATCTCGCCTCGGCTCGAGCTCACCTCGCTCGAAAAAAAATATAAAAAATATATTTTTTAAATTTTATATATTGGATTATTATGAATATTATTCAGAATTTTATAAATATTTCTCGATTATTGAACATTATGAATGTCAAGATATATTTTATTAATCTGAAAAAAGTTTCAGATAAAAATAAATTTATTTAATTTGATATTTTAATAATTAACAAGTGATTTGACTACTACTTGTAACTAGTATTTATTCCCAGATTGGTGTTTCTATTCTTTTCATACTATTTATGAATGATCCAACAGTACTATTATTCCCTAACAATACAACACCGGAATTATAAAAAGGGGTTGAATGGAATTCTGGTTTCTTTTTGCTTTTTTGAAAAACTATTTCTGAAAAATACAACTATGTTTTGAATATTCAAGAATGCAGATAAACCTTTTAAAGTATTTTACAACACAAAGTAAATAAACACAAGTTTAAAAACTTTCTGGTGGATTTTTCTTTCCACCAGAGATGTATATATTGAAGAAATCTCTGTGATACAAAATGCACACAACTGCTTACAAGAAAATCTTATAACTAAGAAATTGAGAGTACTAAAGATATAGCTTGCTTGTTCTACTTGTTCTAGTTTTTTTTTAAAATATTTGCTACACTTGGTTTATATATTCACCAAGTTTACATGTGCAATAAGACAAGAATAATATTCTTATCAGCTAGGTCCAAGCACATGCTTCTTCATCTCTCTATCCAATGCAATCCAAGATACATCATCTTTAAACGAGCTTATTTTGCATGAAAATGGAAATGCTTCATTTTCTTCTAAAACCTGCCATCAGGCTGCCACATTCTTTTTGTGCACTATCAATTTGTGTGACTCTGTCAGCTTCTGTCAAGTCACTATCAACTGTTATGTTATTAGTTATCCGTTGAAGCTTCACAGATGTTATCCGTTGATACTATAACAGTGTCATCTGTTGAAACTTTCTTGATATCATCCGTTGACAGCTTTATTTGATATTCGTTGAAGGCTTGACTGGCTTGTCCGTTGAAGGCATAATGAGTCATCCATTGAAACTTGTAGAGTCATCCGTTAAAGCTTGTGGATATATTTCCTTAGCAGTTGATACACTTTCATTTATACAAAATTACAAGGCATTTGGTCTTGAACAACTAAGGCTTATGCAAGAGGAATTCTCTTTAAGATCGGTAATTGTTAATACTGCCTCACCATATGAAGATATTTCTACATAGACCAACCAAAGGTTTAGTGATCAAGGAAATCAGTTTAACTGAAGCTAAAAGACCTGTTCATGAGAAGTCAAAGTCCAAGCCTAAGTCAAAGACCAAGAAGAAATCTGCATCTACTAAAACTCAAATATTGATAGATCCATCCTATTCAGTAAGTCAAGCTCATGATGATGCTGATGGAGGGAAGATTCTTAAAGAAGAAGCTAATCAGATCCGCAAGAAGAGAAAAGTATTTCCTGGATCTTATTGGGATGAGAAATTACAAATTATTCCAACCACTGACAATGCTCAAGTTGGAGAAATAATTGCTGAAACTCAACCAGTCACAACCACCGATACCACTCAAGTTGTTGACAGTCCAATTCAAGAAATAAAAGCTGATATTTCAAATCCTAACAAAAATTTAAACTCTAATTTAAAAGGCTCAAACTCTGATAAACCAGAGTTAACTCTTGAAGAAAAGAAGAAGCTTCCATGGGGAAGCAAGACACCTGCACCTAAAAGACATTCTTCTGAGACTATCAATATGATCTATAGTGGTAACTCATAATCTAGAAGAGCTGGAAGAAGAGGTGGCTTGTGACTTCCAAATGCTGATACCTTATACTGGCAATACTTTGATTCCAAGAGAGCCCAAAAATCTGAGAGGAATAGGAGAGAATGTCAAGGTTGAATATTTACAGAAGATCATATATGTTCAAATAGTGTTTGAATTGTATGACACAAGTAAGCCTAAGAAAAAGATGTTGTATTAAAAAAAGATGTTATATTTTCTGGAGTCTGGTAAAAGGTTGAAGATTTCACATGAGCAAATGAGAGATAAACCATGGCAAGAGATGGAATATGTCATTATATTACTAAAGGTAATCAACTTTACTACTGCCAGATGGTTTGCTTATCTGAAGGACCTAGTATACAGGAATCAGAGAGGAATGATATACAAGTCAAAATACACTCCAAAATATATTGATGAATCTGCTGTTGATATGCCTATTGGAGGAGCCAATGTGATCATGTCTATAGGTGTAAAAGTTCTCACTTTCAACTCTGATGGTAAGAAAGTTGGTTTCTTGGAACTGGATGACTTGTCAATTGGAAGATCTAATCTAAATGACCTCAAAGATGTTATCTATTAGAATGATAAATCTATAAAAGAGCTCAAGGATATCAAACAGAGGATGGAGATGTATTTGAATGTTCTTATAGCAAATCTACTCAAGAAATTCTTTGATGATGCTACTGGATTTACTAGAGTTCAAGACTGAAGTTAAAGTCTGAAAGCACTGACTATAAGATTATATTTCTGTTTGTATTTCTGTATTTAGATAGTTTTGAAATCGTCAATTAAGAACCTGTACATATTTACATAATGCACAAGTTGGGAAGATTGTTAGAAGATATTGATGATATCAGTATTTAAATTATTAGAGTTTATTTATCAGTATTTGATATTAGTATTTGACAGAGATGACGTCATCAACATTTATCATCAGTATTTGTTGATCAGCTTTTGTCATCAGGATTTACTTACATCAGTATCTGTCGAGTTGAAAATCAGGAGATATCAAAGGAGGAAATATTTGCAGAGATATGTCCGTGAAGAACTTTACTTATTGTAGTAATCAATAGATGAATATGTTATAGGACTCCTTATTGTATTGTAATAGGATTCTTTATTGATTGTGTAACTATGCAGTATATAAGCACAAATTATATAACATCCAAGCCCACAACCGAATGCATATCAGGATCCAACAACCCACCACATGTCAGTCTGAAAAATCTAGCGATTTGGTACATATTGGTTGTTTACTTGTATCTATAAAGGTAACAAACACTCTTATTCTTATTGATGTGAGATGTTACAAATACCCCCTCTTATAGGATCAACATCCTCGTCGATCTCACAAACACACATACGGAACCCGGGTAGTGCCTTTGCACTTCTAGCCGGGCAGAGCTCTGATACCATTTATAACATCCAAGCCCACAACTGAATGCATACCAGGACCCAACAACCCACCACAGGTCAGTCCGAAAAAGCTAGCGATTTGGTACACATTGGTTATTTACTTGTATCTATAAAGGTCACAAAGACTCTTATTCTTATCGATGTGAGATGTTACAAATTAGGTTTACACTTTATATATTACGAACATTATTATATTATTCACATAACCTAGAAGCTCTCAAGCATATCCGTTTTTCATCCTTTAAGAGAGTATTGTAATAAGTTTTTATACATCAATAATAAAAATTATTGTTTCAATTGTGTTTGTTATCTCAATTTGATTGTTTAACTATATTCACCCCCCTCTACAGTTGATTAAAGGCTTAACATTTTTACTTTTATTTTATTGAATATAATTATCCGTGATATTTTTAGAAAATTGGTTATTTTAGTTTAAAAAAATAAACAAGTTAACATGTTTTAATTGATAAAGTTAATTAATTTATATTTAATATACTTAAAATAAGCTAGTCAATAGCATGGAAGCATATTAGGTTTTGTTAGGAAATGAATAACACACAGAGGGGGGTGAATGTGTTTTACTGTTTTTGAGCTTTTCTTGAATGTTTATGGTTGAACAAAGTAAATTAATTCTTGTAGTGAAATGTGTTCATGCAGAGATTAAACTTGCAGAAAAATAAAGAACACAGATATTCAAAACTCACTAAATTTTATATAAAATTAGGACTGTTTTGCTACAAAAATTTTAGGCTCTTTGTTGATAAAGAGCTTAGCTTCTTCTTGAGAGTGTTACAAGAAATTTGAACTAAATTGTTACAACTGACTAAGGACCAGTGTTAACTTTATAACTCAGTTAACTGCTGGTTTACACAGTGTGTAATAAGACATGCTATTAGCTTTTCTAAACTGTCACTTGTCATCTCTATTTATAGAAAAGCAGATCTTCCATTTCTGGCTTAGCATATCTTTAGCATCCCGTGTTTACTTTAATCTTCCTCTGTCAGTTAATCTTTGCCATTGATCTTACACATTCTTCAAGCTGCCTTTTGTAGACTTGTCAATCCAGCTGTTAGATTTTTTATTGATTGTTTATCTTGGATATTGAACTGATCTGCAACCTTGTACTTTGAGATTGTACATCGAGATCTCCAGTTTAGATTTATAAAACACTTGACACCTCGATAAGTATATTGATTTATCGAGCTCTCCAGTATTCTATGTTTAGTTTGGCTTGTAGAGGTCTTCAGTACTCTATAAGAGATTTTAGGCTTGTCGAGATCTCTAGTCTTCACATCTTCACTTTGACTTATCGATAACTCTTAGTTCTCTAGTGGCTTCCTGACTTGTCGATATCTCAGAGTTCTTTAGTCAAATTCACCTTGTCGATATCTCAGAGTTCTCTAGTGAATTTTGACTTATCGATATCTCTGAGTTCTCTAGTGGAACTTGACTTGTCGATAACTCAGAGTTCTCTACTGAATGTAGACTTGTCGATAACTCTGAGTTTTCTAGTGAAGGAATGACTTGTCGATATCTCCAATCTTCAATTCTTCAATTTGGCTTGTCGATATCTTCCTGAGTTCTCTAGTAGCTATCCTAACTTCTTGATAAGCCATTCTGGAGTTCTCGAATGACTTCTCTATAACATTAAATCTGTGACTTGTAGAGATCTTGGCTTAGAGTATTTTTCTTCAAACAGATTTATTCAAGTCCAAGCTTCTTCAAATTCTTCTAAGGCATGATCTTCTTGATCTTCTTCCAGATAGAATCCTTAGGTTTGATACTATTTCAGGAAAAAGACTCCAGTATGCTCCTTTGCATTTTTACAAACTTTAAGTGTTACAAGTACAAAATACAAATTAAGATAACAATACAACTTACTTAGGGTTGGCCCCAAGTTTAACTGATTACCAAAAATAACAGTTCATTAATCTCCTCCTTAGATCAGATGTCCATCTGGCTTGCTTCATACTTTGATCAGAGACACTAATGATATTGTTATCTCCAGTGATCTTTGACATCATCACTTATATATTACCATCTCCCCCAACTTGTTCATTATGGAATTATGCACAAGTTCTGATTGATGATGTCAAAACTCTAGCTAAATATAGAATTCAATCTCCCCATCTGGTCTTCTTTTGTGAGTTGCATTTAGATTTATTCTTCTCTCCCTCTATGAAGAATAGAATTTTATTATCTAGCAACATCCATCAGCTGTTTTGGCATTTAGACATATTCTCCCCCTTTTTGACATTATCTCCAGGTAGAAAGATCCAGCTAGATGTACATTGTTCAAGCTATTGTCATTGTCCATTTAGAACACTATCTGCAGCTTCAAACTTCAGTTAGATCTGTGGTGATGAGTTTATCAAGTAGAATGGGAGTTTCACTTAGATCTGCAGAAGAAGTCTGTCAGTAACAAAAGTTATAAACTTTCTGTTCTTTTGAATAAGTAGTCTCACTACTTCTCACTGCACTAGTCTCATGACTTTTGAGAGTCGGAGTTTTCTCACAAGGATTACTAAATCCAGACACTCATCTACCTCTCATTTTTCCAGGAAGGATCCTGCCTCTCTTATTTTCTGTTTTTCTCTCAATTTTTTCTCTCATTCTCAAATGAAAGGCTCAATTTGTTATTTGACTTACAGAAATAAGAGGTAGTTGAGAAGAGTTGTCTGTAATCATATGATTAGGGGTAATCCATATAGGTCTAATCATACTCATTTCATCAGAAGCATGAATACCAGTTTGAGATTGTGAGGTGAATGAATCATCAAAAACACCTGTGACTAGGGTCACAGTTTAACTCACAGATCGCTCTGTGGTATTAACAGTGTGTTGTCCTCCACTTACAGTGGGAACCTCCAATTGAATTGGAGGGGATTTTACTGGGTTACTTTTATGTGCACCAGCCTCAAACCCTTGTGTGTCTTGCAACACACTGGCACTTAAATGTGCTATACTTGCCTTTCTCATGACATTATCATAGGCAATTGTACTTCTAGCTTTGACTGCTAAGGCAGCTTCTGCTAGAGTTATGAGGGGAGTTTATCCTTCTTGGGGAACCTCCAATTGAATTGGAGAGGATTTAGGTAGCTCCCCCTCAGGAGTACTATCCTCAAACCTTTCAGTCTGTGAAGACTATTTTGCACATGAAGGTGCATTAGTGATATTCATGGAAAAACTGATGAATTTCCATGTTTGTGGTGGTTTTTTTTCTCAAACAACAGAACAGCTGAAGAACATTTTGAGGATTTTGTCCTTTTGTAAAACAGATTTCTTTTGAGGGTCACCTGAGTGGGATTGTGTTTGAGTTTGTGTTTGTGTTGTTGTGCCTGGGTGAACTGCAGTTTGGTTTTTAAATGTTTTAGCTGCGGTTTAGCACAAATACATGTTGATTGATTATCTGTATTTCCTGTTGTTGTCTGAATATATTGTGTTGGACCTATAATGTATTAAACATATTTATCTTTTTGGAGTTTTAATCAAACATATGCATTGAGATATATAGTTGCAAGCACTATGACAGGAAGGATAATAATCAATGGAGTTGTAAACACAAGGCAATCATGACATAATCCACAAGCAACAA